>NW_028145550.1:1167500-1430000 GCF_977016875.1 Pavona decussata | reverse complement strand
CGTTGGTTGACTAAAACACTTGGCACATTGTTTGCATTCATAACGCTTCTCTCCAGTATGGACTCTTTCATGATTCCTTAGATCCGTTGGTTGACTAAAACACTTGGCACATTGTTTACATTCATAAGGCTTCTCTCCAGTATGGAGTTTTCCATGATTTTTTAGATCCCTTGGATGACTAAAACACTTGGCACATTGTTTGCATTCATAAGGCTTCTCTCCAGTATGGACTCTTTCATGATTCCTTAGATCCGTTGGTTGACTAAAACACTTGGCACATTGTTTGCATTCATAAGGCTTCTCTCCAGTATGGAGTTTTCCATGATTTTTTAGATCCCTTGGATGACTAAAACACTTGGCACATTGTTTGCATTCATATCTCTTCTTTACTCTGCGAGTTCTCAAAGAACGTGTGCCACAGGTTCTCTTCAAGTGCCCTGTTTTGTGCTGTAATGATCTTGACATCCTCTTTCCTGTTTAATTCACATTGATATAAAAAAAATTAAGTTTCAGAATATTACTAACAACTAATTTTCAAGGACTGAAGTATTTTAACTTCGTATCAGAATGTTTGCTAAAAAAATAAAATAACATTTTGCCTTCAGGCTTTAGAGCAGCAAAGAATGCAATCAATTAGGTTATTGTCAGATGCTTTATATTACTTTTGATAGATCCCATCATACACATTTCAATATGAAGTATAAGGAATACTTAGGTAACACATGGGAAACTATTGTTGGGGGTTATCACTTAAAATTGGGATTAACACTTATAAAACAGGAAGAACGTGGAAATGGCTCAATGTTCAGGTACAGGTATAGAATGCTTTGTAAACTAATATTACAAACTATCTAGTCACATCAAAGTGTTCACAGTTCACATTTTTTCACTTTTACATTTGAAATTTCCACAAATCCTTCAAATTTGGATATTAACAGCTGATAACTGAGTGCAAGATAAAGGGTCAGTCCACTAGAAATTCAAGAAATTTTGGGGCATGGCCAGAAACAACTCCATTTCAAACATTGCCCAGTAAAAGGTACTTATAAGAAATCAATGAAAATGACATTAACATGACTTCTCTAACCATATTTACCCTCCCCTCTCCCCCAGAGAGCTATTTGTGGTCACAAATTAAGAAATTTCAATTTCTCCCATCACAGCATGAGAAACTAGTCGTTGTTCTCATTAACAACGACAACAACAACAACAAATAAAAATCGCATTTTTACTTAATTTCACTGAAGGGAATGTTAGCCACGAAGGATTCAAAATGTACCATCGATCTATAGCCTCAAAAGCAGTTGAAGTGTTGTACTTCAATAGTATGCATGTAGCAAAACTTCAAATATCGCATGAACATGATACCAAACAAAACATACAAGAGAGGCTGTTAGTGTACGTACTATCACGAACTGAGACAACCCCAGGTAAACCTAGCTAAAATGTCTCAATACAAACAGCATAAGATTTACAGCTGCTAAAACTAATCAACAAGACGTACAGTAAATAAACAGGCGAAAGCCAAAGAACTCATAACAGAGAAATGACCTATGAGATCAAAATGTAACACACAAGTCCTCCAAATCATCATATTAACCTGTCACAATGTTCAAAATAATGTACCAGAAGCTTTGAAATTATTGGTAAAAAGACTGAGATGAGAAGTGGCAAAAATGTTGGACGGTAAGAGTTGCGTAGGCCTAAAACTGCCAATGAAATCATTTTACATGAGTCCTAGCTTCCTTCTTTGGGAAGGATATGATCCTTGGTTCCTAGGTTGATGTACCCATTCTCCTCTTGTATTTTCGAAACTTCCCCCAAGGCCCACAGAAAATGGTAGATTCAAGCAAATCCCTTTTTTTTTTTTTTTTTTTTTTTTTTTTGCAAAAGTGCTTGTAATTTTAAGTAAAATAAGTTAATTATCAAAAAATTGGTATCACTTATGATTGTATTTCCACTTTAAACAATTTTGGCCACTGTCTGTACCTTGTTAGTGCATACTGTTAGATTCTAATACTATCCTTCACAGTTCTTGAGCAAACAATAAGGAAACTAACCGCAGAGAACAGTTTCCCCCCTCCCCCCCCTCCAAAAAAAAATCTATATATATATTTATTCTTAATTCAGACAAAGTTGCTTGTACCAAAGTTATGATCATGGATGAAATCACCTTTCAACTGTGCATGAGTTATACACAGTCAGGTAGTAATGTAGTTTAAAGGCAGTGAAAAACCACACCTCCAACTTAATCTCTATGAAGGTAACAGACCTACATGCAAAATAAATTTTCCTCCCTAATAAATAACATGAGCTTATATAAGTGCAACAAAACAAATATTTCCTGGGAATATTATCAGAAAATCTGGAGTGTGTGCTGACTGAAGGTATTATTTCCTTGGCTTTAACAATAATAAATAAGGAATTTATTGGTACAAGATTGAAGATTTTTTACTCTTTTCAAGACAGATTCTGTACTCCCACAGCAGAAACAATACCACCAGTACATAGATCACCCAAGAATACTCCAAAATGCATATTTGCAATTGAAATTATCTCATTTGCAATTTTTACAACTACAGTCAAACCACCCCTTATGACCATCTCTCATAAGCGACCATCTCTCTTGAGCGACAACTTCCAGTCAAATCACAATAGTTGGAAAGTGATGACAGTTTGCAATTTTCTATTGTTTTTAATCTCCTGTAAGCGACCACTTGTCACATTTGGTCATACCTCCTCATATCTATCCCCTGTCAGGAGTTGGACAATTTGCCTTTGTAACATTATCACATGAATATTCTTGGGTAGTTTAGGGGACATAAATGTCACAATATTATTGGAGACACTGGGTGTCCCGAAATAGACTTGTCCCATTAGTGGCATTAGGTAATTTATCACAGGCAAACCATCACCTGGAATACTGAAATTCTTTGACAATATAATTTTGGAAGTTGAAGAACGTTTTTGGGCTACAAAACCTCTGGAGTCACCTTATGCTAATTAATGAATTTAAAATTTAGACCTCTCATGGTCTGACCTCTCGTAAGCAACGACCTTCGGTAAGCGACCACCTAGGCTTGACATTTTAGGCGGTCGCTTATGGGAAGTTTGACTGTATGTTGATGTCTTGACTAATTCTAGACCGTCTTACATGTAGCTCTGCTGAACAATTAAGGAAGAATCTGAAAACGTGAGCTGAATTTCTGTTTTCAAAATGGGTTACCATGTTGTGAAATTTAAGCCAGGGACATTCCATTCTACATGTATTAATTTTGTTACAAATAACTTGGGATTCTCACATGCAATTTTCTTCATGAATGATCATAATTATTTGATTCAGTATTTGTGATTTTCGAGTCTGCAATCAGTCAACATCGTGGAATTTTCAGGTAAAAACTGATTTCAGCCAATCAGAATACCCAATTTTGATCAGTCAAACCAATTATCTGTGGTTAAAAAAGACACCATTCCATACATTTTTTCCTGTTCAAGCTTATACCAGGCTGCATTTTATGTAGGTTACATCAAAGATCTTTGACGTGGGTTTCCAAATCACTCAAGTGGCGTATTGGGGTACGATCATGATATTTGGTGTAAGATTACCTAGGATTTTGTAAACTTCCACCGTTCAAATTAACTGTTGTTATTCAAAAATATCCAGGAGCCGTCTCCTAGGGTAGGATTTAGAGTCTACTAGGCGGTTGGCAGCCACTTGGCATAGAACTTCGAAACTCGTGGCGTATCTTTGGCCTGGGATGTACACAGAATGCACCCTGGTCATGCTATATCGCTCTCAAATGTCTATTCGGAGCTCTTTTGTCAGCAGTTACAAGTGGCCCTGGATTCTGCAGTAACTTAGCCCTTAGTTATTTAAGACTTGAGGATACAGTAGTATACCTGCGAACTCTCATGCATTATGCGTGAGTCTCACGCCTGCTGACTAAATACATCAATGCATCAAGGCCAATTTCTCACGCCTGACGCACAAATCCGGACGAGTTGTTCGCAAAAGACTTCATTTCATTTCAGATTTGTTATGTATTTCTTTGGTCTTTATAACAATCGCAAAAGCAAGTTCAAATGTCTACAAATTATCCGTTTGAATCTGAAGTGTTCAAAGGTCGTCGGAATATCTTCGGACATTTTCGGCAATGTTCGGAAGTCTTCGGGAATCTTAGCAGGGCTCGAAATAATTTCCGGAGAGTCTCCGGACACGATGACCGGCCCAATTCATTTTAGCTCGGTCACGTACCGTTTCTGGCCGGTAAAATTATATAAAATAAATAACTCTTAAAACAGGGGCCCATGAACCAAAACTGGCGTTATATATTTCCAAAAAAGTTAGAGCACTTTAAAGCACTCATTGTCAACAACAAAAGTAAATTACAGCAGCAAAATGAAAATAAGCTTACAGTGTATGTGTATTAATACGTACTGTACGTTAAATATCGTTATCGTATACATTAAATTTGTAAATAAGTAAATGCACAGTAAATGCCTCCAAATATAATGATTTCTGGCGTACGTATCACGGTGTGAGATCTTGATCCTGAAACTCCGCCAGTAATCCATGTTTATACTCCTCATTAGAAGAGATTCGTCGAGAAAAGCTTAGTAACCAGGCATTTTAACTTGGGTGTGCCGGAACCGGAAGACACATCAAGTGTTCAAGAAATATGGTAAAATTTGAAAGTCTGGAAATGTTATTTATTGACAACTGCCAAGAAATTTCTCAGGAAAGTTATAAAATATCTCCCTTTAAGCAACGCAAACATCTCAAGCTTTTGTGTGTGGCACACAACCGAGAAGCTCTTTCCGTACATTGTGTTGTTGAGCTGTTGAAGTACACTAACAGTAAAGTACCTTTAGATATTCGAGGGCATTACTTCACACAAGAAGACTTTGATTACATCACTCGGGAACATTACAATACACAGGATAGAATCAAAGAAGTTGGCAATTATCAACATATGATCACATGCCTGCTGCGCGGGTTCCCGTGACGTGACGTACTGTACGCACATCCGGCTTTTATTTAACTCGCAAATCTTTAGATGTATGTATATTTTTCTGTAACACGTTCCATGACGATCACAACCAGTTTTTCCTTGAATGTTCTTCATTTTGTGTTATCTCTATAGGCCAATAATATCTGGCAAACGTTAAAATGTTTGTATGTTGATTCAGGTTCACGGATGTTTATCATTGTATAACCTTTTATGTTTATATTACGCACGCCAAAGATAAACACACAGATAAACTTGCGAAGATTGGAATAACTATTGGTTTTATAAAGTATAGTTCCTTTGCTTTTGTACTTTGATTATATTTATTCTGGGCTGAGGAATTACTTTATATGCAGGGAGAAATGCAAAACTTGAAAATCAACTAATAAAAGTGAATTAGAAAATAAATTATTTTTAACTTTGTGACCGGAGGTGCGTGAACCCCGATGTCTGTTTTCAATGCCCGGATTGTAAACAACGGTTCTTGTTGCATTTCACCCAGGATTTCAGATTAAAGTTCCGCAAATGACAATACACAGCGACTTGCCACAACTAAATTAACTGAACAGCATGGAAATTTTAATTTATTTCATTTTCAAAAGGATCAAATGTGACCGGTCAACATGACCGGCAAGACAAAAGGTTGACCGGTCAACTCCCAAATCAGTCCGGACATTGTCCGTTGACCGGCCGTTATTTCGAGCCCTGCTTAGGAAGTGGCTCGGACGTTTTCAGAAATACCAATCATGACGAGACAAATCTCACGCGTTTGACTCGGAAAAAGTTGGCAGGTATACAGTAGAGTCCCGTTAATTCAAACTCCCAAAGGAAACCAAATATTTTACAAAGGCCAAGATCGCCGTTTCCAGGAATTACACACGTCATCAATAAGGCAGAATAAAGATTTCTCGTGTTTTAAGAACATAGAGTTCGAGTTATCGGTGCAAATTTAAACTAAGGGAAAGTAAAACTACTTCGAGTTAGCGGGGAATTCGATGCCACTATCCCACACAGCCAAACACTGTTCAGAAGGATAAGCTTTATCTTATAGGTGCTGCCAGGTGCCTTAAAAAATTAACATGGCGGTCAGGTCACAACCTCGAAACCTTCATTTGTATCCGAAAATCACTCTTTGCTCGTCTCTGTCGACTAATGGTATCACCCAAAGACGTCTAAAGTGGCCGAAAGGCGAAAATACACTGAAAGGTTTGTCTTACCTTCAATAAAAGAATTCTTGATGCTCAGCCGCGATCATGCACAAACGACAAACACTCTCTCCTCCGCAGACAGGAGGGAGTGATAAACTCGTGAGCGCGGCTGATTCGAGGTCTCGGGCCATCGTGACGTCACGGCAAAGCGAGCGTGTGAATGCGAAGAATTCTCGAAAATGGCGGCCGGGTCGCTGACTGTGTCACTACTTAAAGCTTATTTTTCTTGATTATATAAGCTTGAAAATGGCTTGTCATTTGGTTAAGGAGACTTAAAATCTTGTTCTGTTGCTGGAGAGGTGAGTGAATATTTATTGTTATTTCAAAATCCTGCGGAAAGGCTTTTCGAAGCGTTTCGGCTTGTCCCCCTGTGTGAAAAATTGTGCCAGAAAGATTTGTTTGTTCGCCCGGAGAAATTGGGTTTTTTTCGACATAGATAGTATCAGTCAACTTGACACTCGACTCCAGAGTAGCTTATAATTCTAGCAAAATATCCAGTGTGTTAATAATGTCGAAGAATAAACGATTAAAATGATCAGTGGAATTCGTCGAGTCAGTTTGCAGTTAAGTTTGAATTAATCAGTGCGGTGCTAAAAGATTTCCTTTACTTCTACATTTACGTACCCAAGTAAAGACCCCAGTTAAAAGACACTTTTATCTCTTTGAAGAAACTGTGTCCTCTAATTGTTCGCTTTTGCGCTTCAAGTAACCAGTGTCATGGCTCATGCTCTTTTTTGTTGTAGTACTGTTGAGTTAGTTAAGAATACTTTTTCATTTTCCAAGAGTTCAGACCTAAGTTACTTCACATAATTTAAGCTGTTTTATTAATAGTTACCCCTTAAAAACTAAATTCTTGACCACTGAACACTTACTGCCAACCACTGTCTAGCAAGTAAAAGTAACTTTTAAAACAACAGTAAATACAGTTGTAATCTTGTTTCTATTTTCTTTCCTAGTAGTATTGATTCAAGTGAAGAGAAAAGCAATGATAAACAAGTCTCCTGTTGCACTCACAGGGAGTACATGAAACTTTTCTGAGGCACTAACATCATCTTTGTGGCATGTGTACAGCAGAGGAGAGTCTACTGGCAGGCACTGCTTCTTGACACATTTTTTTACCAGCCTCTGTATCGTCATCCAGTATATCAACTATGGTCACAAGGAATGCTCAAATTATGTTATGTCAATAATGTCACGAACGTCTTGCTGCTTGGGCATTTTTAAAAGTTGGGACTGGTGCAGGTGCAAGGTAGCTACATCAAAAAGGGAGTAGGCCATGCAATATTTAGCCAGACAGAGGGGCTGGGTCATGATATTTATAATTAAATGGTTATTTTAGAAATAAAAGTGCACAAAAGCTCACTGTGTCTGTTTTACATTATTAATACCTGTCAAGAGCAGATCCTACCCCCCCCCCCCCCCCCTCTTGAGGGAAGGGGCCTAGTATCAAACAAGAACACAATTTCCAGTAAAATGCTGTAGGCTGAATCGTAGAGTGCTATTATTTATAAAAATTAAAATATTGTGTTATGAAGACCATATTCCTTCATTACTCATAGCACTTGTTGTTGTTCACCCAGGCCCCTCCCTCTCAATATCTGTTGTGAAAAATTTAGTCTGTTCAGTAAAATTTGCATGTTACAGTACATATCAAAAGCACTTATAATAATAAACATAAACAACTATGAACATAATGAAATACCTTTGACTGTATCCTATAGACAAGTGCCTTTTGCTGGCAGAACTTTTCTGTCCTTAACAACACTTTCTGACCTTTCAGTATATGATTTTTCTTTATCTTGTTTAGTTTGATGAGTTTTTTCCATTTCCTTCTCAGTGCTTGTTTTCTTTACAGTTAACGAGTTGGGATTTTAATTATTTGTAAGTGCATTAACAATGTTCATACAGAAAGTGTAAAAATTCTGAATGTGTTCAAAGCATGGCCAGGTGCAAGGACAATGTGAAGATTTGTAAGGAGCTTTATAACCAGTGTACACGAGAAATGTTTGATGGTTGTTTAGTTCCAACCACCAGTGATGAATTGGTTTATCAGAATACCAGCCTTGACATCATTACTATTTGGCACAGGTAGTCTCTTCAGTTGATTGACCAGTCTATGTTTCTTTCTATTGATTTCGTTGCTGTGTTTATTTCTATTTTATTTATTTATTATTGTTTTTAGAGCAGTCTGAAATGCTCAGTATTGAGTGACAGACCTACTCGGTAAATAAATAAAGATAACATTGCAGAATTGCCTGGGGAATACCAAATGAACATCATTAATTCACTTATGAACGATGCACATAGTGTGTTGATGAGGAGATGCATTTTTTGACAAAAGCATGTAGAAAGAATTAAATCCAAGTTTAGGACAGTGCTGGAACATTTCTTAGTGTATCCATATCTGTCTTCAATGAGCTTATTGTAGTCAAACAAATCAGTAAGCTGCTACCTGGCTGCTACAAAAAGATCAATAATAAGTGGATGAATTATGCGGACGCCCGAGGAAACAACCATCTCGGACTTTCCTCGCTATTTTATCGCAATATTTCTATCAAATCGTGCCCGTATGCCAACGGTTCCTGGAAAATATGAACTTCATCTCTTTCTCAATGTTAGTTCGAAAAGCCCTTTGTAAGAAATGTTTTTGGTCTTTCAAAGAATTCGCGTTTCAATCCGATCATGTTGACTTGAACGAGGACACATACTGCGGCTAGTTCTGTTTATATGTAAGCTAACATTACAAAATAAATTGGTCAGATCACTTACCAGGCTACAATATTGATCCTGAATGTCGGCTCCGAATCTTCGAATAGTTTTTACTTCCTTCTGTAAAGTCGATAGTTTCCATAAATTGTTAATTGTTTGTATGTTTTTTTTAGAGGGAAGCTCGAAGCCCGCGTCAGTTCATTTTGCTCGCCGATTATTGATATACCATTTTTTGGCATTTTTATGTGGTTTAAACTACAATCATACAATTATCTACTTAAGATATGAATTAGGCCAGTAGTATTCGACTTCATGGTCCTAACCGGTTTACGACGGGAGCTTTTTTTTCGCATTAGTTGATGTTTTTCTCGCTAGTTTTAGCGGCTGTCACGCAATTAACCTCCAAAGAACGGTGTTTAAAGCCACTGATCATTTTTATAAAATTGTTACATGATATAATTTTTCTGAAATTAGGAAGATGTCATACCAGTTAAGCTTATGTTTTTGTCTCTACGCTATACATTTTTGGGTTCGTGAGATACACTTCATGAAAGGTCGCAACCTGCCACAATTTGATGTTGACATCTGATCGATCGATCGCAGCATTTGGGTATTTTTCTCCTTTACTTTCAAGTTTTTTGGACAGCATGGCATTCAGAATACTTTACATTGAATAGCATGTAGCATAGCTTGAGTTCTTTCATAGTGTTGTTATGGACTACTTGAAATATTGGGCTTTAGGTAAACAAACGGCTTCCAAAAAATTGTGTCTCTTTGAAATTCCCGGGCTGGCGTTCGTGTGACGTCACGATGGCCGGACACCTTGAATTTTTTCAACGCCGATATCTACATTGGCGCCCAGGCCTAAGTTTATCACTCCCTCCTGTCCGCAGAGCTTCGATGGGGTGTTATGTGTATCCGCTGAACGAAGTGAGTGCAGGCGCAAAAGCTGAGCGGGTTGACTTTTGAACCTCTGCCAGGAGCATGTCGTTTTCTTGTACACCCTTGTCGTTTTCTTGTACATCGATTGATTTCTCGCTCATCGCTAAATTTGACAGTTTCATTCTTGGCGGAAGTCAGCATTTACTTTGTCTCTACAGTTTGCAGTCGTTAATGTTAAGGCGAGATCTCACAATTTCTAGAAAAAAGCAAAATCGTTTGTATTCGAAGCCCCCCTTGAAACCCGTGGAGAGTGGACTTAGTACATTTTGCTTCGTAAAAGTGAACAATAGTCACGAACAAATAATTGCTTTTCCTGGGCTTGAAAGGCCTTTTAGCCTTTTATAATCTTATTTTAAAAGACAGTTGTTTCATCGCAGTAAATAACAAGCTTCCCGTGAGAACTAAATGCTAATTAAATCACCGAAAGATCATTATAACTTCTTCTGATAAAACTTGTTTACAAGATAAAAATATCAAGTTTGGTCGTTTCGGAGTATAGAAAAAAATACGCTCTGATTAAAACATTAAGCTTACTTGCTCAAGTCTCTTTTAAGACTGAATTGACAGTTTTTGTTTGGTCTCAGCTGGCAGACGTTTCCTCGATAAATCATTCCTTTGCATGCACTCTTTTATCTCCACACGATCGCCGCTCGTGTAACTTGAATTTCATTCTTGTAGTGATGATTCAAGGCATCCAGTCACAGCAAAATAAAAGCGTTTTCTAAACAGTCATCATGAAAGGAACAAACTTTCCCCAATTTCTAAGCATGTAGGTAAGTTTTCGTGAATAAATCTCCCACATCGCGCGACATGACAATTTCAAAAACACCCGCCATTTTTATGACATAAGTACGCACACCACCCTACTTACAAAATGACTCCCCCGGATCGCAGCCATATTGGGCGTGGTTTCTGGCAGAGGCTCTTCCACGGAATTTTACGCCTGCACTCACTTTTCTCAGCGGAGCCTCTGCGGAGGAGAGAGCGACAAACAATTCGACGCATGTACTGTGAGCTGTTACCGTAAAACGGCTTACTCATCTTCGGACTGGACTGGACTTGAGGGAGACGGATTTTATTGATGCAACCTGCAGTTGAGCAAATTTTAATAGTTCGATATTCTAAATTCAGATTATGAAGGTACGAAGGTTCCTCGTGAGCAAATTTTACTGTTTACTTTGGAATTACCAGGGTCTTTTTCTTGTGTGCAAAGAGGACTAGTCTAGTACTCAAAAGGCCAAGGGTCATATTAAACCACAGGCAGGCCAAGTTCGCACATTAGAGAGCGTGTAATAATATAATTAATTACTGGTGGGATGATGACTTTTGAGTGCAAGCGGTATTAGGTTACAAGCGCTAGCAGCCGCTGAGAATTTAAACATGTTTTAAGACTTGTATGGGGAATAAAATATTGTTGATTTCGAGCTGCTGGTGTATGTATTCTTAGGCATTGGGGGGTTATTTCACCGTTTCGGGCATTTTTGAAATCACTGTTATTCCTTTCATCAGACAGACTCTGTCTTATGAAAGAAATAACAGGACTTCCAACTGCATGATGGTCCATGTCAATCCAACAGTATTGAAGAATTGGCTGAAGGTGAAGATAACTGCCCTCACCCGCCCTTGTGTACACACACGCCAAGAGCTAACTGGTGAAATTGCTACAGCTAAATTTATTAACTATTAAGTTAACACAGAAATTCTTACAACCAAGTTAATTAACAAATTTGTTCCATGGAACACACAGTGACTAGCAAGTTACTAATGTCATCATTTCATACACCCATCACAGATCAAGACTACTTAATATGCTTTGTATTTGTCTAAAAGTAATTGACTGCAAATATCATTAATTTTATTGTTGCTATCCTTGTACCCTGTATTGATCATCTATTTCTTATCAAACACGCAGGTCATGATTCTCATAATAAAAGATATATTTGTGAGTGACTAAAGGCAAATTGCCTTGATGTTTACATAACGTCTCACAACTACTAACATACATGTAAGAGCTTAAATTATGGGGACAACTTCAAAGAATTATTTGTATGTTGATACTGTATTGACACAATCTGGGAGCATCTAGTTATAAGTTTGCTCAGCTGTCATCGGTTACATAAAACTTTTATACTTGTACTAGCTTGTAACAATCTGCAGTGGTTGGTTTTACATGTGCACAAAGAAAGATGACGAAGAGTTTAAAAATGGGTCCAATAATCCTTCGTTGAAAGGACAACATGCATGTCATCCCAGGTGCATGCGCGTGCTGATGAGAACCACTTTGAAATCATTGGCCCAACTTTTTCAAATACCATCGCAGAGTTCAGGAAGCTATTTTCATCTGTTGGAATTGCATTGATCTTCAGAAAGTTAGCTGATTTTTTTTATTTACAAAAGTTCTTAGTACCTGTAATTACAGAAACTTTTTGTTGCAATATTTTTGAAAGCTTTTGCAAAGGTGGAAAACCGAAAATCCTGCAACAAGTTGTATGCAAATTAGTCTCAATCGGACTGAGCATGTGCAGCAGTGGACATAGTCCCTTAAAAGACTTCTAACCAGGTTTGTTGGACTCATTGTCTGCATGCGCATGTAATAACTAAGGGCCAACATTATTAGCTACAAGTATAGACGTTTTATATTGCCCCCTGGTTGGAAGTTCAAACGCAAAAACACTTGGAAAACTTTTGAAAACTAAAGGGTACCTTTTAATTAGATTTTACGGACAGATCAGTAACATATTGTTAATGGAACGTGACTCGCGTGCGTTTAATACTTGTCTCAGAGAGCCATTCATGGCGGGTTGTTTTCAATGGAGCTACTGTGTAGTCATCTGAGTCATGCTTCCAAGGTCAGCAAAATCAATAGTTTCGTTGTAGCTTAGCTCACAACATTATGGCTTTGTTGTCCTTAGCTTATTGTAACATTTATTTGCATTGGCCGAAAGTATTAAGGCCTCATTCATAACTTGTTAAGTACACGCGTAAAGCTAAGCTGCTGTATATATAGTACAGCTTAAACTACTGGCTAAGTAAGCAGACACTGTCTAGCTATAAAAGCCCAAGCAAACTGTTCAAGGTTCAATTTGTAGTTCTGTTGTGCAGTGTACTCACGATTTGCTGTCCATTTGTCAAACGTATTTTCCCTCCCACCCTCCCATTTGCGGATGGGTTGTTTGCGTTCCTTGCTTTAATAAACTAGGGTCACTCCCGCGTGGTGCAGTTAAGTCTGCGCAGCGACTTCCCCCAAGCTTGTTCGTGTCTTTGCTTTTGTTTATCGCCTGCTAACCAATACTCTTGTCCGATCCAGCACGTGCTGTCTACCATTCAGCTCGTAGTGCTGGGGAGATAAGTGAGGTTGTTACTGTCACGCAAACCGGAAGTCGCATTGACTAACCTACCGCAAGGCAGGGTCTGCGAAATCTGCGAGCGCGAGCCACCGTGCGAGCAATCTCGTACCCAGAGTCTTCAGGCTTTTTGGTCAGCGGGGCAACGCCGGGAAGACTCTGGGGACATCGAAAAAATTCAATTTTTTTGATTGGCTGTTCCGTAACGGTTTCCATTGTTTTACCGCAGAAAACCTGCGGTGATAAAATTTGATGTCCCCAGAGTCTTCCCGGCGTTGCCCCGCTGACCAAAAAGCCTGAAGACTCTGGGTACGAGATTGCCGTGCGAGCCATGCGAGTCACGCGAGTCATGCGAGCCACAGTGCAAATGTTAAGAATTTTTATTTGTTTTATTTACATTCGCATGAGAAAATTTTGGACGAATTTTTTCTTTTTTTTTTTTTCGTTTTTGTTGTAATTTTGGAGATAATTTTGCCTATTCAAAATCGCCCAAGATGCGCAAAAAACTAAAAACAATACGCAAAAATTTATTAAGGTTCAAGACTTCAGAAAAAAAAAATCCGAGAAAAACATACGGCTGCACCGCTACTCGAATAGGTATCTATAGCCTGCGTGGCAGGCGCTAGAAAGGGGAAGGGAGAGGGGAAAATTTGGCGCGCGAGAAAAGGCTAAGGTATCTATTGACACACGTCATTTATTGATATCCACGTGGAACTTCATTCAAGAAAAAAAAAAGAAAAGAACAGCACTTCGATCTCCGTGTGTTGGCGTCAAGAATGGTGAGTAAATCGCGCCATTTTAACAGGTTTGGTCTTTAGTCGAGAATCACATTTATCAGAACAGTCTGTCGGTTGGCTGACTGATGCGTGTGGTTGTCCTTTCCCTTAGACAAGTCTTTCTTCAAAACTCGCCACTAGAGTGGCAGAGGCCGGTTTCGAGATAGCATTCGACCCACCAGCTGACGGCAAATGCTTCTGTTACGCTGCTTCTTTTCAAATTTAGTGCGACAATATTGACTCGCAGTCGCTCATCTTTGAGTACTCATTTATCATACCTTACAAGACTGGAATGACAATGACAATCAGTCGTGACGTGTCAATTATAAACAAAAAAACTGAAATATGATGGTTTGCGTTGTCCTACTGTAAGAATTAAATATTGCGATGTTATTCATCTTGTTGCGATGCTCTTGCTCTTGTTCTTTTGTGAATGTAAATACAACAAATAAAAATTCTTAACATTTATACTGTGGTTCGCATGACTCGCGTGACTCGCATGGCTCGCACGGCTCGCATGGCTCACACTTTGGCTCGCATGGCTCGCTGACTCGCAGATTTTTATCACTCGCCTTCCACTCCATAACGCCATCTTGAGTCGTTATCTTTGTTTGTTAAGTATTTCGCGCATACCTTTAGTGCATATCGCTTTTGCGCTACGTTCCTCGGGAACAGTGACATTAAGTGTTTTTTTTTTAAAAGGACATAACTGTGTGCAATTTTAAATGAAGTGCAGATATTTAAAACTTCTTAGCTACGTTAGGTTACATCTTACAATCTGTCTCTTTAAATTATGGTTTGGGTCCAATATAATCATTTGATATGCTTGATATTGCAGATTAATAATTAAAAAAAATTATTGATCTAGCCAATTGAGTGCCAACAGTGACCAATCTTTAATCTCCCATTACAACATCACTACCTGATTAACTGAACCCTTATATCAAATTAAAGCTTATAGAGCTGGCTATCCAACTAAACCAAGAATTTTGAAATAAAATGAATTGCCGAATTTTTAGCGCTGTTTTCTCGAATAAATTTTTTTCACTTGGAGAAGCCACTTCAAAGAGCTAAAACTCAAAAGGAATTTGTTCGTTTGCCTTCAAATTTGGACAGCAGCTAGTTTAACATATAAACAACAAAAACGTGTCTCGAATTTTTTCTTTACAAATATTTTTTCTCCGAGAGCGATTTTTGTACGATTACTCAACATTTTTTTCATCCTATTTCGAAAATGCTCCATAACTTTTCACTGCGATTGAATATGGCAAAACGCAGACACTGTTTTTTAGCGCTTTGGGTCCGGAAACTGAGGAGCAAATTAAATTAGCAAAAAACAAAATTCACTTTGACTTGTAGCTTTAAAAAGGTGATTCGGACGCTCGCAATAAGAGGTCGTGAAAAATTCGACAATTTATTTTATTTCAAAATTCTTGGTATGGTTTGATAGTCAGCTCTATAAGCTTTAATTTGATATAGGGGTTTAGGTATCTACAGTTTTATAAACTGGACGCGCTACATCGCTTAAACGCGAGACACCTCTGAAGGTCCCGGGTAACCTCAGAGGTGTCTCGCGTTTCGGACCCAAAGCGCTAAAAAAACGTGTTTGCGTTTTGCCATATTCAATCGCAGTGAAAAGTTATAGAGCATTTTCGAAATAGGATGAAAAAAATGTTGAGTAATCGCACAAAAATCGCTCTCGGAGAAAAAATATTTCGAAAGAAAAAATTCGCAGACACGTTTTCGTTGTTTATATGTTAAACTAGCTACTGTCCAAATTTGAAGGCAAACGAACAAATTCCTTTTGAGTTTTAGCTCTTTGAAGTGGCTCCTCGCAAGTGAAAAAAATTTATTCGAGAAAACAGCGCTAAAAATTCGGCAATTCATTTTATTTCAAAATTCTTGGTTTAGTTGGATAGCCAGCTCTATAAGCTTTAATTTGATGTAGGGTTCAGGTATCTACAGTTTAAACCGGACGCGCTACATCGCTTGGACGCGAGGCACCTCTGAAGACACCTCTGAAGGTACCGGGTAACCTTAAACATTGAGATGTAGCAGGATAAAGGAAATGATCATGACAGAAGTTTAACACTTCAGATATTTTAACACATTCTCCCAACTAGTAGCATAGGAAATATGTTAAGAACAGTAAGGAGAACTTTTTATGTTGATTCTGGGGCTTTAAAATTAGACTTGTACCAACATTCTCTGTTCCTTCTTCTTCAGGAGAAGGAAGGACAGAGAACTGGGAAAAAAGCAGTATTTAAAAATAGTTTTTAAATTAGATACCTAATATCACACTTTGCACTCTCACTAAATCATTTTTTTTTTCACCAAAAAAAAATATATATATATTAAACTCAACCCTCTTGGGTGATCAGTGATCAACATCCAATTTTTCATCAGAAACTTGTGACAAAAGTTCAGTTTTGCAGGTTATGACAATTGAAATTATTATAATAGCTGATCATCAGGGGCAAGTTGTCTTAACACGAAACTTCACTTTCTTTAAAGTGTTCCAGTGACAGCAGTTTGTTGCTTGACATAACATGTCACTGAGACTTGAATGTCGCACCAATCAAGGTAAGAAAATACTAATCAAAAAGATCTGACAGTGTGTTGGTTCTTATCACAGAATTATTCTGGATTTGTGAGGCATTCAATCGAAAAAAATGTTATGGTTATTTTACGTACATGTATGCAATTGTCATAGGTGATCACGACGCTATGCAGAGATTTATTACTGATACACAGGCTTATACTGCAACTTAATCACAAGGGGTCAGATTCAGTTGTGTGAAATCCCCAACTATGTACTTGCAGACTATGATTATTTTAGTATCAATACTATCTGCGCTTATGTGCAGTTTGAGGATACTCCTTAACTATGGCGTGATTCTTGTAAAGAAGTACACTTTCCCTGACTTTAGCAAACGCTTGGTTCTCTTGAGGCTGGAGGAGGGACCTTTGGTGGTTGAGTGTGGAGACGAGTCACTAGAAAGGACAAAAAATTACTCCTGATTAGGAATTCTTACAGAGTACACTGACTCCAGTGCCGGCCAAAACTGGCCGCGATTTTCTGCATGATCGCATTCGGTTTCTGTCTCCCCTAGAAGGGATTTTTTGCCCCCTATTGTTCTCATTGTCTTCAGAAAGGACTGACTAATCAGAATACACTTTCTGCGCATATATTTATAGTTCGTAGGTGGACTTAGACAAAAGAGTTTTTTGTCTACACAGGGCGATCTCAAATTTCAGTTTTTGTTCACACGTGGGGTGGATGGCTTGTAACATAAAAGTGATTGTCGATATGCTCAAGAACAAAAACACCTGTAGTCTGTTTTAACTCTTTTAATGATCATTTAATAAATGACACTGATTAGCAAGGGTTTTTTAAAAAGAGGAACATTTAAGCTACAGTGTAAACAGTCTTCAACATTATTTGTTTACTTCACCGTGCCATCCTGTAGAATTCTTTCCCAAGCCATTCCCGGCCTACTATCCCCGCCAGTTAGCAGCCTACCACAACCATAGGCCATCCTTTCCATCTGAGAAAATTTAATACTCTTTCACCCAATAATAACAATATAAGTTTTCTAGGGGATAATCTGGAACAGAATTACCTTTCTGACAAGGCTCATTCCCCCCCCCCCCCCCCCCCCTTCCTACCCCTTTTATTGGGTGTGGTCTTTTCCTGTGGAGGTTTGATCATGAGCTACTTTCCCCAGGCTGGAAATCAAATCTATGCATAGAAGTAAACTGGAAAAACTCAAAGAACTACAATTTTCAGCTCTCGAAAACAATGCCCGAAATTATCGAAGTCTTGCTGATGTGCCAATGAATACTAGAATTTCTTTTTGTTATTATCAAGGACCGCAGGACGGGACACGTCTATGCACTGGAACTTGGCAATGCCTATAATTTTAGCGACTTAGGCCCACTTCAGACGCCGAAGTTTTCATGAGCCGAACTTAATTCAAATTAAGGTCGGCCAAAATCACGAAAATCTCGCCTTTTGATTGAGAGGCCGAACTTAATTAGCAGAACTTAATTTACTTGAAGCAAAACCAATCGAAATGTTAGCGTTTTCTTTTTCTTTTTAATTGTTTTATTTGAAATACGTTATAATAATTTATGCATTAGGTTCGGCTCATGAAAAGTTCGACGTCTGAATCAAAGCCGTTCCAAAGCCAAAATTCCCGGCTGAGCCAGACGGGAGCAACGGCTGAGCCGTTCCGAATTGAAACAGCCGTTCTCAACTGATTCAGACGCCGAACTTTTCATGTACTTAATTCGAGGTATTAGGTTCGGCTCATGAAAAGTTCGGCGTCTGAACCGGGCCTTAGCGACTTTTCAACCATTTGGAAAAAAAAAAACAACAACAACAACAACAACAACAACAACTAAAAAACAAGAAAAAATGCAAAGAATTGCCTATGAAACTCATGCAAACCTTATCGTGCTTTAGCTATAAATTACCACGAGCTTCGCCTTTAATAATATTTGATCGCCAACGAAGTAAGTGATAAGAGTGGATAAAACACAGGTTATATTAATCATAGTTTTCAAACAGCAAGGTGTCAGCATTGTCAAAGAATTGGACAGCCAAGTTGCAAGAGGGTAACCGCGGTGATTTTAGAAAAAAAAACTATAGCGTACAAACAAACAGATACAAATCAAATTTCAGCGCAATCGTTCAAGTTCGTTTTTTGGCTTAATTCGAAACTAGTGTATTTTATTCGATAATTAGAAACACTAACTATTCAAGACTGACCCAGGGAGTGCAGTTTTTTGGTCCTGTAAGTTGTGTCAGTCAGTATTCTTATATCTTCTAGAAGCGATTTTCTGCAACAATCGCTCGAATTCCGCTCAACGTCCATCACATAACCTGAGATCATACCTCCCTTCCTACATCTCTATAAAAGAAAAACTGATCGTGGGTTATCCGTCACAAGCAATTGCATATTCTTAAGCTCCCAAATGATTGTATGACCAAGTTACGTTTGTAAGGCGTACTAAAGCCCACTACGTACCTATAGACCTTCTAAGGGACTATCTCTCCCCATGATCAAAATTAACGATTAAACGCCAAAAACGCCACTGTAAGCCTTTAGTCAACCACTATCTGTACCGAATTTCTATTATGCAGGTCTCATAAAATAAATAATTAAGTAATTAACAGAGGTTTAACTTAAAGAATATTTGATAAAAATATTGCCTCGTTAAACAGCCCTTGTACACTCAACTGTCAAGTTACCTAGTTACCTCACCTAGTAATTTAATTTGTCTTTTTCTCCGCCCCAACAGGGACTTGAACTCGTGACCACAGGATCGCCATTTTTTGACCGAGGGACGTCTGGAGGTCTAGGGTGGGTGGCCGACACGAAAAGGCATCAGAAACGGCCATTCCTTGAAAAGATAACATCGGCTAAGGGAGGTGTGAATCGGCGGACAAGCCTCTATGTGACGGCCGCTTAAAAAAACGGGCATTTTATTGAATCGGCGGTCACGCTAATGCGTTCCCTTGGGCTCACTTCTGGAACAGCGGCTGGTAAGGGAAGGTACGTTCCTTTTTTTATTGGAGGGGTCTGGGCGTGCTGGGGCTTCGGAGGAGAGGGTCACTAGTAAAATTTTTACAAATTGGGAAGGGTCTTACCTGTTTTGTTCGCAACTGGAGGAGGGTCACACTTTTTTTGGCAAGGAAAAAATTACTCTGTGTCCAAGATGTCGCTTCTATTCTCTTACTAACTAAACAATCTACAAAAAAATCCGGTCACTTCAAATCACATTTATAGGTTGCCTTAGGAAAGTGTTTCTTGCTTGGCACCCTAGTAAATACCATCTTCAAATCATTTGCCCATTGACCTATCAAATGGTCGATAATACATCACGTCCTGTGATATCGATATATATCGATAAACCTCCTCCTCATTAGTACAGTGCGGTGTTTTTATTAGCTGATTAAACACTCCTCATTAGTATGCGGTGTTTTTCTCGTATGCTAATTTCCAACGTTCACAAAAGCATAGATTGTTATGAACTCTATTGACACACGCTTTTCCAGGAATGTTTTTAAAGCCGTTCAAAAAACTCGCAGCACGTGTTTTATCGGGTCTAAAACCACTCGTCGTTTTTTTAACATTACTTAATTTCAACAGGGGTTAGTGCACTAATGTTACTGATGACTTTATGGTCCTCAACTTACCTTACTAATTGTCATGTGAAGAGGTTTGCACTTATCTTCGCTTTCACAATGAGGTTCAAAGAAACTCGGAAATGGCCTGTTGTCTTGGGTTTTACGCATGAGGTTTTCGCCAATTTCTCAGAAATAAAATGAACTTATTGGGACTTGCTCTCTACTAGTTTGATATGTCGGAAGGCTTACGCGTCAAGACCACGAGATGATATAAGTAATTTACTTATACATTTGTCAGACTCAGCTATGGCTTTCCCTCAGATTACATGGTAAATGTTTGTGGTATTTTTTCCCCGATTTATTGTAGTGACAACCCTTAAAATAAAGCTGAACTTACAAAATGATCGTACAACTACAGCTGCTTGCTGCCTTTCGATCTTGTGGCATAAGCTCGATGTTTGAAAAATCCGACGTTATCAGGCCATTTTCACGATGGCGTTTTTTTACTGCAACTACCAGAAGCCTGTAGTTTGATGTTTTGTCTTGCAAATTAGGGATATTGTCATCAAACCTCACTGGAGTTACCAAATTTAAATAACACAGGACAAACGAAAAGGGTTCTGGTAGTTGTGGTAAACTAACGTCACATTGAAAATCGCCTATTGAAATACTCATTTTTTTTTAATAAGAACCTTTTTTAGATAACAACGTTAAGGCTGAGATAAACTAAAATTTAAGAACATAATAAGAACATTACCCAGACTGAGAGTCAGTTAAGAACATTTTTATTACGATCAAATGTTTTTAAAAAGAACAGTATAAATACGGATAAAATAATACAGGTAAAAAGTCTATATTGTACAATTAACCCAAATAATAGGTGTCTTGGTCACGTCCGCATATAGTTTTATTGAAATACTATAACAGATAACTAAGAACATCTTAAGAACTTTTCAGTCTCAAATTTCCAAAAATAATAAGAACGTTCAGCCTCACCCCGAAAATAAGAAGTTAGAATATAAGTAAAAGAGTGTATCGCTAGAAACTAAAGTAATTATTTACCTCATAGTCGGTAGTCTCCTTCGCAGCCGTTCTGTGTCTCGTCACACAACTCTCCTCCCTACGAGAAAGAACGGCTGCGAGGGAGACTATAAAGTCAGTGAAATAGTGGTAAATATTTACCCCGTGTATCTCCACTAATCTCACGTAGTTACTTGTAAGGGCCTTTTTGATGTGCCGACGTTGAAGACGCTTTACTGCTTTACTGTTAGATCCCAGCCGGAGTACAGCTCAATAGTTTGGTCACCACATACTAAGAGGAACATCCATTTGATTAAGTGCATACAGAGGAGGGCCACAAGGCTCATCTACTAAAATATACATATATAATATTAATATCATGTTTAAGGAAATGTGAAGTAAAGTATTGTTGTTGTTGTTGTTGTTGAAATGTGCAGTGACTGAAACTCGTCTAATGGAATTGAACTCTTAGCTCCCACGAGTCTCCGGTAGCTCAGTGGCAGAGCATCCGAACTAATAATCGCAAGGTCTTAGGTTGGACTCCTGATAGGAGCACTCGGATTTTTTTCCGAGTATGCCTGTGTCATTTACTGATTAATACATCATTCTCATTTATTCACCAGGCTTAACATATTCCATCACATTATTTCCAAGGTTTTATTAATAATTAATTATCTAAATTTGGATTGTAGTAGTTATTGAAATGTTCATTCTCTGGTTCATTCTTAGGACCTCTAATTTTAAATTTTCATTTTTTTAAAATGTTATTGGTAATCACTGTAATAAAAAAGTTGATGCCTGTACAACTGGATTCAACTGTATGTCTGCAGCTAGAAGTTGAATACTGAATACTTTTCCTTGACTTACCGAACAGGGTTAACATCTCACCAACCATTGTTCTGTTTCTGCCAAATGTTTTAACTTATGGTCAGATAAACATGTAAATATGTATCATAACAAATTGAAATGTATTCACCCGTTCATATGATTCTCATAATGTTCAACAAGTAGAGCCTCAGTACTAAGCTCCTCTTGACAAATCCAGCAGATGTGTTTTTCAACGTGTTCTGACTGAGTGTATCGCAAAGAGGAAGTTTGTACTGACTGGGCATCCTTAACACAATTTTTTCTTTCATGTTTCCTTAGCGTTCCTGCTACCCTAAAACACTTGCCACACTGTTTGCATTGGTAAGGCTTCTCTCCAGTATGGACTCTTTCGTGTTTCCTTAGCATTCCTGCTACCCTAAAACACTTGCCACACTGTTTGCATTCGTAAGGCTTCTTTCCAGTATGGACTCTTTCATGTTTCCTTAGCGTTCTTGCTACCCTAAAACACTTGCCACACTGTTTGCATTCGTAAGGCTTCTCTCCAGTATGGACTCTTTCATGTTTCCTTAGCATTCCTGCTACCCTAAAACACTTGCCACACTGTTTGCATTCGTAAGGCTTCTCTCCAGTATGGACTCTTTTATGTTTCCTTAGCGTTCCTGCTACCCTAAAACACTTGCCACACTGTTTACATTCGTAAGGCTTCTCTCCAGTATGGACTCTTTCATGTTTCCTTAGCTTTCCTGCTACCCTAAAACATTTGCCACACTGTTTGCATTCATAAGGCTCCCCTCCAGTATGGACTCTTTCATGATTCCTTAGATCCGTTGGTTGACTAAAACACTTGGCACATTGTTTGCATTCATAAGGCTTCTCTCCAGTATGGACTCTTTCATGATTCCTTAGATCCGTTGGTTGACTAAAACACTTGGCACATTGTTTGCATTCATAAGGTTTCTCTCCAGTATGGAGTTTTTCATGATTTTTTAGATCCCTTGGATGACTAAAACACTTGGCACATTGTTTGCATTCGTATCTCTTCTTTACTCTGCGAGTTCTCAAAGAACGTGTGCCACAGGTTCTCTTCAAGTGCCCTGTTTTGTGCTGTAATGATTTTGACATCGTCTTTCCTGTTTAATTCACATTAATATAATAAAATTAAGTTTCAGAATATTACTAACAACTAATTTTCAAAGACTGAAGTATTTTAACTTCGTATCAGAATGTTTGCTAAAAAAAATAAAATAAAATTTTGCCTTCAGGCTTTAGAGCAGCAAAAAATGCAATCAATTAGGTTATTGTCAGATGCTTTATATTAATTTTGATAGACCCCATCATACACATTTCAATATGAAGTATAAGGAATACTTAGGTAACACATGGGAAACTACATGTATTATTGGGAGTTATCACTTAAACTTGGGATTAACACTTAGAAAACAGGAAGAACGTGGAAATGGCTCAATGTTCAGGTACAGGTATAGAATGCTTTGTAAACTAATATTACAAACTATCTAGTCACATCAAAGTGTTCACAGTTCACATTTTTTCACTTTTGCATTTGAAATTTCCACAAATCCTTCAAATTTGGATGTTAACAGCTGATAACTGGGTGCAAGATTAAGGGTCAGTCCACTAGAAATTCAAGAAATTTTGGGGCAATTGGCCAGAAACAACTCTATTTCAAACATTGCCCAGTAAAAGGTACTCATAAGAAATCAATGAAAATGACATTAACATGACTTCTCTAACCAAATTCCACCCTCCCCTCTCCCCCAGAGAGCTATTTGTGGTCACAAATTAAGAAATTTCAATTTCTCCCATCACAGCATGAGAAACTAGTCATTGTTGTCATTAACAAGGACAACAACAACAAAAAATTAAAATCGCATTTTTACTTAATTTCACTGAAGGGAATGTTAGCCATGAAGGATTCAAAATGTACCATCGATCTATAACCTCAAAAGCAGTTGAAGTGTTGTATTTCAATGGTATACATGTAGCAAAACTTCAAATATTGCATGAACATGATAACAAACACAACATTCAAGAGAGGCTGTTAGTGTACATACTATCATGAACTGAGACAACCCCAGGTAAACCTAGCTAAAATGTCTCAACCAGCATAAGATTTATAGCTGCTAAAACTAATCAATAAGACGTAAATAAACAGGCGAAAGCCAAAGAACTCATGACAGAGAAACGACTTATGAGATCAAATCATCAAAATGTAACACACAAGTCCTCCAAATCATCATATTAACCTGTCACAATGTTCAAAATAATGTACCAGAAGCCTTGAAATTATTGGTAAAAAGACTGAGATGAGAAGTGGCAAAAATGTTGGTAAGAGTTGCGTAGGCCTAAAACTGCCAATTAAATCATTTTACATGAGTCCTAGCTTCCTTCTTTGGGAAGGATATGATCCTTGGTTCCTGGGTTGATGTACCCATTCTCCTCTTGTATTTTCGAAACTTCCCCCAAGGCCCACAGAAAATGGTAGATTCAAGCAAATCCCCCTTTTTTTTGTTTGCAAAAGTGCTTGTAATTTTAAGTAAAATAAGTTAATTATCAAAAAATTGGTATCACTTATGATTGTATGTCCACTTTAAACAATTTTGGCCACTGTCTGTACCTTGTTAGTGCATACTGTTAGATTCTAATACTATCCTTCACAGTTCTTGAGCAAACAATAAGGAAACTAACCGCAGAGAACAGCTCCCCCCCCCCCCCAAAAAAAAAAAATCTATATATACATTCATTCTTAATTCAGACAAAGTTGCTTGTACCAAAGTTATGATCATGGATGAAATCACCTTTCAACTGTGCATGAGTTATACACAGTCAGGTAGTAATGTAGTTTAAAGGCAGTGACAAACCACACCTCCAACTTAATCTCTATGAAGGTAACAGACCTACATGCAAAATAAATTTTCCTCCCTAATAAATAACATGAGCTTATAAGTGCAACAAAACAAATATTTCCTGGGAATATTATCAGAAAATCTGGAGTGTGCGCTGACTGAAGGTCTTATTTCCTTGGCTTTGATAATAATAAATAAGGAATTTATTGGTACAAGATTGGAGATTTTTTACTCTTTTCAAGACAGCTTCTGTACTCCCACAGCAGAAACAATACCACCAGTGCATAGATCATCCAAGAATACTCCGAAATGCATATTTGCAATTGAATCTCATTTGCAATTTTTACAACTACAGTCAAACCACCCCTTATGACCATCTCTCATAAGCGACCATCTCTCTTGAGCGGCAACTTCCAGTCAAATCACAATAGTTGGAAAGTGATGACAGTTTGCAATTTTCTATTGTTTTTAATCTCCTGTAAGCAACCACTTGTCACATTTGGTCATACCTCCTCATATCTATCCCCTGTCAGGAGTTGGACAATTTGCCTTTGTAACATTATCACATGAATATTCTTGGGTAGTTTAGGGGACATAAATGTCACAATATTATTGGAGACACTGGGTGTCCCGAAATAGACTTGTCCCATTAGTGGCATTAGGTAATTTATCACAGGCAAACCATCAACTCGAATACTGAAATTCTTTGACAATATAATTTTGGAAAGTTGAAGAACATTTTTGGGCTACAAAACCTCTGGAGTTACCTTATGCTAATTAATGAATTTAAAATTTAGACCTCTCATGGTCTGACCTCTTGTAAGCAACCACCTCCGGTAAGCGACCACCTAGGCTTGACATTTTGGGTGGTCGCTTATGGGAAGTTTGACTGTATGTTGATGTCTTGACTAATTCTAGACTGTCTTACATGTAGCTCTGCTGAACAATTAAGGAAGCATCTGAAAACGTGAGCTGAATTTCTGTTTTCAAGATGGGTAACCATGTTGTAAAATTTAAGCCAGGGACATTGCATTCTACATGTATTAATTTTGTTACAAATAACTTGGGATTCTCACATGCAATTTTCTTCATGAAATATGATCATAATAATTATTTGATTCAGTATTTGTGATTTTCGAGTCTGCAATCAGTCAACATCGTGGAATTTTCAGGTAAAAACTGATTTCAGCCAATCAGAAGACCCAATTTTGATCAGTCAAACCAATTATCTGTGGTTAAAAAAGACACCATTCCATACATTTTTTCCTGTTCAAGCTTATACCAGGCTGCATTTTATGTAGGTTACATCAAAGATCTTTGACGTGGGTTTCCAAATCACTCAAGTGGCATATTGGGGTATGATCATGATATTTGGTGTAAGATTACCTAGGATTTTGTAAACTTCCACCGTTCAAATTAACTGTTGTTATTCAAAAATATCTAGGAGCCGTCTCCCAGGGTAGGATTTAGAGTTTACCAGGCAGTTGGCAGCCACTTGGCATAAAACTTTGAAACTCGTGGCGTATCTTTGGCCTGGGATGTACACAGAATGCACCCTGGTCATGCTATATCGCTCTCAAATGTCTATTCGGAGCTCTTTTGTCAGCAGTTACAAGTGGCCCTGTATTCTGCAGTAACTTAGCCCTTAGTTATTTAAGACTTGAGGATACAGTAGTATACCTGCCAACTCTCATGCATTATGCGTGAGTCTCACGCCTGCTGACTAAATACATCAATCTCATGCATCAAGGCCAATTTCTCACGCCTGACGCACAAATCCGGACGAGTTGTTCGAAAAAAACTTCATTTCATTTCAGATTTGTTATGTATTTCTTTGCTCTTTATAACAATCGCAAAAGCAAGTTCAAATGTCTACAAATTATCCGTTAGAATCTGAAGTGTTCAAAGGTCGTCGGAATATCTTCGGACGTTTTTGGCAATGTTCGGAAGTCTTCGGGAATCTTAGGAAGTGGCTCGGACGTTTTCAGAAATACCAATCATGACGAGACAAATCTCACGCGTTTCACTCGGAAAAAGTTGGCAGGTATACAGTAGAGTCCCGTTAATTCAAACTCCCAAAGGAAACCAAATATTTTACAAAGGCCAAGATCGCCGTTTCCAGGAATTACACACGTCATCAATAAGGCAGAATAAAGATTTCTCGTGTTTTAAGAACATAGAGTTCGAGTTATCGGTGCAAATTTAAACTAAGGGAAAGTAAAACTACTTCGAGTTAGCGGGGAGTTCGATGCCACTATCCCACACAGCCAAACACTGTTCAGAAGGATAAGCTTTATATTATAGATGCCTTAAAAAAGGTGCCTTAAAAAATTAACATGGCGGTCAGGTCATAACCTCGAAACCTTCATTTGTATCCGAAAATCACTCTTTGCTCGTCTCTGTCGACTAATGGTATCACCCAAAGACGTCTAAAGTGGCCGAAAGGCGAAAATACACTGAAAGGTTTGTCTTACCTTCAATAAAAGAAATCTTAATGCTCACGCCGCGATCATGCACAAACGACAAACAATTCGACGCATGTACTGTGAGCTATTACCGTAAAACGGCTTACTCATCTTCGGACTGGACTGGACTTGAGGGAGACGGATTTTATGGATGCAACCTGCAAATTGAGCAAATTTTAATAGTTCGATATTCTAAATTCAGATTATGAAGGTACGAAGGTTCCTCGTGAGCAAATTTTACTGTTTACTTTGGAATTACCAGGGTCTTTTTCTTGTGTGCAAAGAGGACTAGTCTAGTACTCAAAAGGCCAAGGGTCATATTAAACCACAGGCAGGCCAAGTTCGCACATTAGAGAGCGTGTAATAATAATTAATTACTGGTGGGATGATGACTTTTGAGTGCAAGCGGTATTAGGTTACAAGCAGCTGCTGAGAATTTAAACATGTTTTAAGACTTGTATGGGGAATAAAATATTGTTGGTGTATGTATTCTTAGGCATGTGGGGGGTTATTTCACCGTTTCGGGCATTTTTGAAATAACTGTTATTCCTTTCATCAGTCAGACTCTGTCTTATGAATGAAATAACAGGACTTCCAACTGCATGATATTGGTCCATGTCAATCCAACAGTATTGAAGAATTGGCTGAAGGTGAAGATAACTGCCCTCACCCGCCCTTGTGTACACACACGCCAAGAGTTGACTGGTGAAATTGCTACAGCTAAATTTATTAACTATTAAGTTAACACAGAAATTCTTACAACCAAGTTAATTAACAAATTTGTTCCATGGCGGCGGAACACGCAGTGACTAGCTAGCAAGTTACTGATGTCATCATTTCATACACCCATCACTGCTCAAGACTACTTAATATGCTTTGTATTTGTCTAAATTAGTAATTGACTTCACATATCATTAATTTTATTGTTGTTATCTTTGTACCCTGTATTGATCATCTATTTCTTATCAAACACGCAGGTCATGATTCTCATAATAAAAGATATATTTGTGAGTGACCAAACGCAAATTGCCTTGATGTTTACATAACGTCTCACAACTACTAACATACATGTAAGAGCTTAAATTATGGGGACAACTTCAAAGAATTATTTGTATCTTGATACTGTATTGACACAATCTGGGAGCATCTAGTTATAAGTTTGCTCAGCTGTCATCGATTACATAAAACTTTTACACTTGTACTAGCTTACAATCTGCAGTGGTTGGTTTTACATGTGCACAAAGAAAGATGACGAAGAGTTTAAAAATGGGTCCAATAATCCTTCGTTGAAAGGACTACATGCATGTCATCCCAGGTGCATGTGCGTGCTGATGAGAAGCACTTTGAAATCATTGGCCCAACTTTTTCAAATACCATCGCAGAGTTCAGGAAGCTGTTTTCATCTGTTGGAATCGCATTGATCTTCAGAAAGTTAGCTGATTTTTTTTATTTACAAAAGTTCTTAGTACCTGTAATTACAGAAGCTTTTTGTTGCAATATTTTTGAAAGCTTTTGCAAAGGTGGAAAACCGAAAATCCTGCAACAAGTTGTATGCAAATTAGTCTCAATCGGACTCTACTGAGCATGTGCAGCAGTGGACATAGTCCCTTAAAAGACTTCTAACCAGGTTTGTTAAACTCATTGTCTGCATGCGCATGTAATAACTAAGGGCCAACATTATTAGCTGCAAGTATAGACGTTTTAATATATTGCCCCCTGGTTGGAAGTTCAAACGCAAAAACACTTGGAAAGCTTTTGAAAACTAAAGGGTACTTTTTAATTAGATTTTACGGACAGATCAGTAACATATTGTTAATGGAACGTGACTCGCGTGCGTTACTCGTTCTCAGTGAGCCATTCATGGCGGGTTGTTTTCAATGGAGCTACTGTGTAGTCATCTGAGTCATGCTTCCAAGGTCAGCAAATTTTTTTTTTTCGTTTTTGTTGTAATTTTGGAGATAATTTTGCCTATTCAAAATCGCCCAAGATGCGCAAAAAACTAAAAACAATACGCAAAAATTTATTAAGGTTCAAGACTTCAGAAAAAAAAACCGAGAAAAACATACGGCTGCACCGCTACTCGAATAGGTATCTATAGCCTGCGTGGCAGGCGCTAGAAAGGGGAAGGGAGAGGGGAAAATTTGGCGCGCGAGAAAAGGCTAAGGTATCTATTGACACACGTCATTCATTGATATCCACGTGGAACTTCATTCAAGAAAAAAAAATGAAAAGAACAGCACTTCGATCTCCGTGTGTTGGCGTCAAGAATGGTGAGTAAATCGCGCCATTTTAACAGGTTTGGTCTTAAGTCGAGAATCAGATTTATCAGAACTCTGTCGGTTGGCTGACTGCTGCGTGTGGTTGTCCTTTCCCTTAGACAAGTCTTTCTTCAAAACTCGCCACTATAGAGTGGCAGAGGCCGGTTTCGAGATAGCATTCGACCCACCAGCTGACGGCAAATGCTTCTGTTACGCTGCTTCTTTTCAAATTTAGTGCGACAATATTGACTCGCAGTCGCTCATCTTTGAGTACTCATTTATCATACCTTACAAGACTGGAATGACACTGACAATCAGTCGTGACGTGTCAATTATAAACAAAAAACTGAAATATGATGGTTTGCGTTGTCCCACTGTAAGAATTAAATATTGCGATGTTATTCATCTTGTTGCGATGCTCTTGTCCTTGTTCTTTTGTGAATGTAAATACAACAAATAAAAATTCTTAACATTTATACTGTGGTTCGCATGACTCGCATGGCTCGCACGGCTCGCATGGCTCACACCTTGGCTCGCATGGCTCGCATGGCTCGCTGACTCGCAGATTTTTATCACTCGCCTTCCACTCAATAACGCCATCTTGAGTCGTTATCCGTTGTTTAGTATTTTGCAATACCTTTAGTGCATATCGCTGTTGCGCTACGTTCCTCGGGAACAGTGACATTAAGTGTTTTTTTTAAGGACATAACTGTGTGCAATTTTAAATGAAGTGCAGATATTTAAAACTTCTTAGCTACGTTAGGTTACATCTTACAATCTGTCTCTTTAAATTATGTTTGGGTCCAATATAATCATTTGATATGCTTGATATTGCAGATTAATAATTAAAATAATTTATTGATCTAGCCAATTGAGTGCCAACAGTGACCAATCTTTAATTTCCCATTACAAAATCACTACCTGATTAACTGAACCCTTATATCAAATTAAAGCTTATAGAGCTGGCTATCCAACTAAACCAAGAATTTTGAAATAAAATGAATTGCCGAATTTTTAGCGCTGTTTTCTCGAATAAATTTTTTTCACTTGGAGGAGCCACTTCAAAAAGCTAAAACTCAAAACGAATTTGTTCGTTTGCCTTCAAATTTGGACAGCAGCTAGTTTAACAAATAAACAACAAAAACGTGTCTCGAATTTTTTCTTTCGAAATATTTTTTCTCCGAGAGCGATTTTTGTACGATTACTCGACATTTTTGTCATCCTATTTCGAAAATGCTCTATAACTTTTCACTGCGATTGAATATGGCAAAATGCAGACACGGTTTTTTAGCGCTTTGGGTCCGGAAACTGAGGAGCAAATTAAATTAGCAAAAAACAAAATTCACTTTGACTTGTAGCTTTAAAAAGGTGATTCGGACGCTCGCAATTAGAGGTCGTGAAAAATTCGACAATTTATTTTATTTCAAAATTTTTGGTATGGTTTGATAGTCAGCTCTATAAGCTTTAATTTGATATAGGGGTTTAGGTCTCTACAGTTTAAACTGGACGCGCTACATCGCTTAAACGCGAGACACCTCTGAAGGTCTCGGGTAACCTCAGAGGTGTCTCGCGTTTCGGACCCAAAGCGCTAAAAAAACGTGTTTGCGTTTTGCCATATTCAATCGCAGTGAAAAGTTATAGAGCATTTTCGAAATAGGATGAAAAAAATGTTGAGTAATCGCACAAAAATCGCTCTCGGAGAAAAAATATGTCGAAAGAAAAACTTCGCAGACACGTTTTCGTTGTTTATATGTTAAACTAGCTACTGTCCAAATTTGAAGGCAAACGAACAAATTCCTTTTGAGTTTTAGCTCTTTGAAGTGGCTCCTCCCAAGTGAAAAAAATTTATTCGAGAAAACAGCGCTAAAAATTCGGCAATTCATTTTATTTCAAAATTCTTGGTTTAGTTGGATAGCCAGCTCTATAAGCTTTAATTTGATATAAGGGTTCAGGTATCTACAGTTTAAACCGGACGCGCTACATCGCTTGGACGCGAGACACCTCTGAAGACACCTCTGAAGGTACCGGGTAACCTTAAACATTGAGATGTAGCAGGATAAAGGAAATGATCATGACAGAAGTTTAACACTTCAGATATTTTAACACATTCTCCCAACTAGTAGCATAGGAAATATGTTAAGAACAGTAAGGAGAACTTTTTATGTTGATTCTGGGGCTTAAAAATTAGACTTGTACCAACATTCTCTGTTCCTTCTTCTTCAGGAGAAGGAAGGACAGAGAACTGGGAAAAAAGCAGTATTTAAAAATAGTTTTTAAATTAGATACCTAATATCACACTTTGCACTCTCACTAAATCATTTTTTTTTTTCAAAAAAAAAAAAAATATATATATTAAACTCAACCCTCTTGGGTGATCAGTGATCAACATCCAATTTTTCATCAGAAACTTGTGACAAAAGTTCAGTTTTGCAGGTTATGACAATTGAAATTATTATAATAGCTGATCATCAGGGGCAAGTTGTCTTAACACGAAACTTCACTTTCTTTAAAGTGTTCCAGTGACAGCAGTTTGTTGCTTGACATAACATGTCACTGAGACTTGAATGTCGCACCAATCAAGGTAAGAAAATACTAATCAAAAAGATCTGACAGTGTGTTGGTTCTTATCACAGAATTATTCTGGATTTGTGAGGCATTCAATCGAAAAAAATGTTATGGTTATTTTACGTACATGTATGCAATTGTCATAGGTGATCACGATGCTATGCAGAGATTTATTACTGATACACAGGCTTATACTGCAACTTAATCACAAGGGGTCAGATTCAGTTGTGTGAAATCCCCAACTATGTACTTGCGGACTATGATTATTTTAGTATCAATACTATCTGCGCTTATGTGCAGTTTGAGGATACTCCTTAACTATGGCGTGATTCTTGTAAAGAAGTACACTTTCCCTGACTTTAGCAGACGCTTGGTTCTCTTGAGGCTGGAGGAGGGACCTTTGGTGGTTGAGTGTGGAGACGAGTCACTAGAAAGGACAAAAGAATTACTCCTGATTAGGAATTCTTACAGAGTACACTGACTCCAGTGCCGGCCAAAACTGGCCGCGATTTTCTGCATGATCGCATTCGGTTTCTGTCTCCCCTAGAAGGGATTTTTTGCCCCCTATTGTTCTCATTTTCTTCAGAAAGGACTGACTAATCAGAATACACTTTCTGCGCATATATTTATAGTTCGTAGGTGGACTTAGACAAAAGAGTTTTTTGTCTACACAGGGCGATCTCAAATTTCAGTTTTTGTTCACACGTGGGGTGGATGGCTTGTAACATAAAAGTGATTGTCGATATGCTCAAGAACAAAAACACCTGTAGTCTGTTTTAACTCTTTTAATGATCATTTAATAAATGACACTGATTAGCAAGGGTTTTTTAAAAAGAGGAACATTTAAGCTACAGTGTAAACAGTCTTCAACATTATTTGTTTACTTCACCGTGCCATCCTGTAGAATTCTTTCCTAAGCCATTCCCGGCCTACTATCCCCGCCAGTTAGCAGCCTACCACAACCATAGGCCATCCTTTCCATCTGAGAAAATTTAATACTCTTTCACCCAATAATAACAATATAAGTTTTCTAGGGGATAATCTGGAACAGAATTACCTTTCTGACAAGGCTCATTCCCCCCCCCCCCCCCCCTTCCTCCCCCTTTTATTGGGTGTGGTCTTTTCCTGTGGAGGTTTGACCATGAGCTACTTTCCCCAGGCTGGAAATCAAATCTATGCATAGAAGTAAACTGGAAAAACTCAAAGAACTACAATTTTCAGCTCTTCTTTCAGCTCAGAAGTCTTGCTGATGTGCCAATGAATACTAGAATTTCGTTTTGTTATTATCAAGGACCGCAGGACGGGACACGTCTATGCACTGGAACTTGGCAATGCCTATAATTTTAGCGACTTAGGCCCAGTTGAGACGCCGAAGTTTTCATGAGCCGAACTTAATTCAAATTAAGGTCGGCCAAAATCACGAAAATCTCGCCTTTTGATTCAGAGGCCGAACTTAATTAGCAGAACTTAATTTACTTGAAGCAAAACCAATCGAAATGTTAGCGTTTTCTTTTTCTTTTTAATTGTTTTATTTGAAATACGTTATAATAATTTATGCATTAGGTTCGGCTCATGAAAAGTTTGACGTCTGAATCAAAGCCGCTCCAAAGCCAAAATTCCCGGCTGAGCCAGACGGGAGCAACGGCTGAGCCGTTCCGAATTGAAACAGCCGTTCTCAACTGATTCAGACGCCGGACTTTTCATGTACTTAATTCGAGGTATTAGGTTCGGCTCATGAAAAGTTCGGCGTCTGAACCGGGCCTTAGCGACTTTTCAACCATTTGGAAAAAAAAAAAAAAAAAAACAACAACAACAACAACAACAACTAAAAAACAAGAAAAAATGCAAAGAATTGCCTGTGAAACTCATGCAAACCTTATCGTGCTTTAGTTATAAATTACCACGAGCTTCGCCTTTAATAATATTTGATCGCCAACGAAGTGAGTGATAAGAGTGGATAAAACACAGGTTATATAAATCATAGTTTTCAAACAGCAAGGTGTCAGCATTGTCAAAGAATTGGACAGCCAAGTTGCAAGAGGGTAACCGCGGTGATTTTAGAAAAAAAACTATAGCGTACAAACAAACAGATACAAATCAAATTTCAGCGCAATCGTTCAAGTTCGTTTTTTGGCTTAATTCGAAACTAGTGTATTTTATTCGATAATTAGAAACACTAACTATTCAAGACTGACCCAGGGAGTGCAGTTTTTTGGTCCTGTAAGTTGTGTCAGTCAGTATTCTTATATCTTCTAGAAGCGATTTTCTGCAACAATCGCTCGAATTCCGCTCAACGTCCATCACATAACCTGAGATCATACCTCCCTCCCTACATCTCTATAAAAGAAAAACTGATCGTGGGTTATCCGTCACAAGCAATTGCATATTCTTAAGCTCCCAAATGATTGTATGACCAAGTTACGTTTGTAAGGCGTACTAAAGCCCACTACGTACCTATAGAACTTCTAAGGGACTATCTCTCCCCATGATCAAAATTAACGATTTTAAAAACGCCAAAAACGCCACTGTGAGCCTTTAGTCAACCACTATCTGTACCGAATTTCTATTATGCAGGTCTCATAAAATAAATAATTAAGTAATTAACAGAGGTTTAACTTAAAGAATATTTGATAAAAATATTGCCTCGTTAAACAGCCCTTGTACACTCAACTGTCAAGTTATCTAGCTACCTCACCTAGTAATTTAATTTGTCTTCTTCTCCGCCCCAACAGGGACTTGAACTCGTGACCACAGGATCGCCATTTTTTGACCGAGGGACGTCTGGAGGTCTAGGGTGGGTGGCCGACACGAAAAGGCATCAGAAACGGCCATTCCTTGAAAAGATAACATCGGCTAAGGGAGGTGTGAATCGGCGGACACGCCTCCACGTGACGGCCGCTTAAAAAAACGGGCATTTTATTGAATCGGCGGTCACGCTAATGCGTTCCCTTGGGCTCACTTCTGGAACAGCGGCTGGTAAGGGAAGGTACGTTACTTCTTTTATTGGAGGGGTCTGGGTGTGCTGGGGCTTCGGAGGAGAGGGTCACTAGTAAAATTTTTAGAAATTGGGAAGTCTTACCTGTTTTGTTCGCAACTGGAGGAGGGTCACACTTTTTTTGGCAAGGAAAAAATTACTCTGTGTCCAAGATGTCGCTTCTATTCTCTTACTAACTAAACAATCTACAAAAAAATTCGGTCACTTCAAATCACATTTATAGGTTGCCTTAGGAAAGTGTTTCTTGCTTGGCACCCTAGTAAATACCAGCTTCAAATCATTTGCTGTGAACAAAAAACCTCAATAATAATTCATCAGCCCATTGACCTATCAAATGGTCGATAATACATCACGTCCAGTGATATCGATATATATCGATAAACCTCCTCCTCATTAGTACAGTGCGGTGTTTTTATTAGCTGATTAAACACTCCTCATTAGTATGCGGTGTTTTTCTCGTATGCTAATTTCCAACGTTCACAAAAGCATAGATTGTTATGAACTCTATTGACACACGCTTTTCCAGGAATGTTTTTAAAGCCGTTCAAAAAACTCGCAGCACGTGTTTTATCGGGTCTAAAACCACTCGTCGTTTTTTAAACATTACTTAATTTCAACAGGGGTTAGTGCACTAATGTTACTGATGACTTTATGGTCCTCAACTTACCTTACTAATTGTCATGTGAAGAGGTTTGCACTTATCTTCGCTTTCACAATGAGGTTCAAAGAAACTCGGAAATGGCCTGTTGTCTTGGGTTTTACGCATGAGATTTTCGCCAATTTCTCAGAAATAAAATGAACTTACTGGGACTTGCTCTCTACTAGTTTGATATGTCGGAAGGCTTACGCGTCAAGACCACGAGATGATATAAGTAATTTACTTATACATTTGTCAGACTCAGCTATGGCTTTCCCTCAGATTACATGGTAAATGTTTGTGGTATTTTTTCCCCGATTTATTGTAGTGACAACCCTTAAAATAAAGCTGAACTTACAAAATGATCGTACAACTACAGCTGCTTGCTGCCTTTCGATCTTGTGGCATAAGCTCGATGTTTGAAAAATCCGACGTTATCAGGCCATTTTCACGATGGCGTTTTTTTACTGCAACTACCAGAAGCCTGTAGTTTGATGTTTTGTCTTGCAAATTAGGGATGTTGTCATCAAAACCTCACTGGAGTTACCAAATTTAAATAACACAGGACAAACGAAAAGGGTTCTGGTAGTTGTGGTAAACTAACGTCACATTGAAAATCGCCTATTGAAATACTATTTTTTTTTTTTTAATAAGAACCTTTTTTAGATAACAACGTTAAGGCTGAGATAAACTAAAATTTAAGAACATACTAAGAACATTACCCAGACTGAGAGTCAGTTAAGAACATTTTTATTACGATCATATGTTTTTAAAAAGAACAGTATAAATACGGATAAAATAATATAGGTAAAAAGTGTATATTGTACAATAAACCCAAATAATAGGTGTCTTGGTCACGTCCGCATATAGTTTTATTGAAATACTATAACAGATAACTAAGAACATCTTAAGAACTTTTCAGGCTCAAATTTCCAAAAATAATAAGAACGTTCAGCCTCACCCCGAAAATTAGAAGTTCGAATATAACTAAAAGAGTGTATCGCTAGAAACTAAAGTAATTATTTACCTCATAGTCGGTAGTCTCCCTCGCAGCCGTTCTGTGTCTCGTCACACAACTCTCCTCCCTACGAGAAAGAACGGCTGCGAGGGAGACTATAAAGTCGGTGAAATAGTGGTAAATATTTACCCCGTGTATCTCCACTAATCTCACGTAGTTACTTGTAAGGGCATTTTTGATGTGCCGACGTTGAAGACGCTTTACTGCTTTACTGTTAGATCCCAGCCGGAGTATAGCTCAATAGTTTGGTCACCACATACTAAGAGGAACATCCATTTGATTAAGTGCATACAGAGGAAGGCCACAAGGCTCATCTACTAACATATACATATATAATATAAATATCATGTTTAAGGGAATGTGAGGTAAAGTATTGTTGTTGTTGTTGTTGTTGAAATGTGACAGGGACTCAAACTCGCCTAATGGAATTGAACTCTTAGCTCCCACGAGTCTCCGGTAGCTCAGTGACAGAGCATCCGAACTAATAATCGCAAGGTCTTAGGTCGGACTCCTGATAGGAGCACTCAGATTTTTTTCCGAGTATGCCTGTGTTATTTACTGATTAATACATCATTCTCATTTATTCACCAGGCTTAACATATTCCATCACATTATTTCCAAGGTTTTACTAATAATTATCTAAATTTGGATTTTAGTAGTTATTTAAATGTTCATTCTCTGGATGATCAGCACACTCTCAGAGATTATGACTGCCTGAAGCTGAGGAAAAACTATGTTAGGACCTCTCATTTTAAATTTTCATTTTTTTAATGTTATTGGTAATCACTGCAATAAAAAAGTGGATGCCTGTACAACTGGATTCAATTGTATGTCTGCAGCTAGAAATGGAATACTGAATACTTTTTCTTGACTTACCGAACATGGTAAACATCTCACCAACCATTGTTCTGTTTCTGCCAAATGTTTTAACTTACGGTCAGATAAACATGTAAATATGTATCATAACAAATTGAAATGTATTCACCCGTTCATATGATTCTCATAATGTTCAACAAGTAGGGCCTCAGTACTAAGCTCCTCTTGACAAAGCCAGCAGATGTGTTTTTCAACGTATTCTGACTGAGTGTATCGCAAAGAGGAAGTTTCTGTTAACTGCGCATCCTCAACACAATTTGCAGTACCTTTGTGGGATCTGTTATGTTTTCTTAAACTTCCTGCAAGTTTGAAACACTTGCCGCACTGCTTACATTCATAACGCTTCCCTCCAGTATGGACTCTTTCATGTCTCCTTAGCGTTCCTGCTATCCTAAAACACTTGCCACACTGTTTGCATTCATAAGGTTTCTCTCCAGTATGGACTCTTTCATGATTCCTTAGACTTCCTCGTTGACTAAAACACTTGCCACACTGTTTGCATTCATAGGGCTTCTCTCCAGTATGGACTCTTTCATGTTTCCTTAGCATTCCTGCTACCCTAAAACACTTGCCACACTGTTTGCATTCATAAGGTTTCTCTCCAGTATGGACTCTTTCATGATTCCTTAGACTTTCTAGTCGACTAAAACACTTGCCACACTGTTTGCATTCATAAGGCTTCTCTCCAGTATGGACTCTTTCATGTCTCCTTAGCGATCTTGCTTCCATAAAACACTTGCCACATTGTTTGCATTCATAAGGCTTCTCTCCAGTATGGACTCTTTCATGTCTCCTTAGATTCTTTAGTTGACTAAAATACTTGCCACACTTTTTGCATTCATAAGGCTTCTCTCCAGTATGAACTCTTTCATGTCTCCCTAGATTCCCTGGCATACTAAAACACTTGCCACACTGTTTGCATTCATAAGGCTTCTCTCCAGTATGGACTCTTTCATGTTGCCTTAGCGTTCCTGCTTGCATAAAACACTTGCCACACTGTTTGCATTTATAAGGCTTCTCTCCAGTATGGACTCTTTCATGATTCCTTAGACTCCCTAGTTGACTAAAACACTTGGCACATTGTTTGCATTCATAACGCTTCTCTCCAGTATGGACTCTTTCATGATTCCTTAGATCCCCTGGTTGACTAAAACACTTGGCACATTGTTTGCATTCATATCCCTTCTTTCCTCTGTGAGTTCTCACATGATTGCTTAAATCTCCAGAGCAGTCAGAACATTTGCCACAGGATCTCTTCAAGTGCCCTGTTCTGTGCTGTAATGATCTTGACATCCTCTTTCCTGTTTAATTCACATTAATATAATAAAATTAAGTTTCAGAAATTACTGACAACTAATTTTTAAAGACTGAAGTATTTTGACTTCTTATCAGAATGTTTGCTAAAAAAAATAAAATAAAATTTTGCCTTCAGGCTTTAGAGCAGTGAAATATGCAATCAATAAGGTTATTGTCAGATGCTTTGTAGATCCCATCATACACATTTCAATATGAAGTATAAGGAAGGAGGAGGATGTAGGTAACAAAATTAATGGGAAACTACAATAATTATTGAGATCTTAAAATATAAAAATTCTGTACTCAGAGCACAATTGACAAAGAACTTTGTCAGCTACAAGTTCGGTGGATCCAAACGAAACGTCCCACTTTTAAGTTTTAATTGCGCTCTAATTACAGAATTTTTATATTTTAAAATCATGATTCCAGAGCAGGAAAACACTATTTTTGATTCTACAATAATTGGGAAGGGAAGGAAGAATGTGGAAATTGCTCAATGTTCAGGTACAGGTATAGAATGCTTTGTAAACTACTATTACAAACTATCTAGTCACATCAAAGTGTTTACAGTTCACATGTTTTCACTTTTGCATTTGAAATTTCCACAAATCCTTCAAATTTGGATGTTAACAGCTGATAACTGGGTACAAGATTAAGGGTCAGTCCACTAGAAATTCAAGAAATTTTGGGGCATGGCCAGTAAAAGGTACTCATAAGAAATCAATGAAAATGACATTACCATGACTTCTCAAACCAAATTTCACCCTTCCCACTCCCCTCTCTCTCTCTTAAGCTTGTGTGGTCACAAATTAAGAACTTCCAATTTTCCCCCGTCACAGCATGAGAAACTAGTCGTTATTCTCATTAACAACAACAACAACAAATAAAATTGCATTTTTTTTTAATTTCACTGAAGGGAATGTTGGCCATGAAGGATTCAAAATGTACCATCGATCTATAGCCTCAAAAGCAGTTGAAGTGTTGTACTTCAATGGTATACATGTAGCAAAACTTCAAATATTGCATCAACATGATAACAAACACGACATTCAAGAGAGGCTGTTAGTGTACATACTATCATGACCTGAGACAACCCCAGGTAAACCTAGCTAAAATGTCTCAACCAGCATAAGATTTACAGCTGCTAAAACTAATCAACAGGACGTAAATAAACAGGCATAAGCCAAAGAACTCATAACAGAGAAATGACCTATGAGATCAAAATGTACCACACAAGTCCTCCAAATCATCACATTAACCTGTTACAATGTTCAAAATAATGTACCAGAAGCCTTTAATTGGTTTAAAGACTGAGATGAGAAGTGGCAAAAATGTTGGTAAGAGTTGCATAGGCTTAAAACTGCCAATTAAATCGTTTTACACGTGTCCTTCCTTCTTTGGAAAGGATATGATCCTTGGTTCCTGGGTTGATGTGAGACCCATTCTCCTCTTGTATTTTCGAAATTTCACCCGAGGCCCACAGAAAATGGTAGATTCAAGCAAATCCCTTTTATTTTTTTTTGCAAAAGTGCTTGTAATTTTAGGTAAAATAAGTTAATAATTTATCCAAAAAATTGGTACAACTTATTGATTGTACGTGCACTTAAAACAATTTTGGCCACTGTCTGTACCTTGTTAGTGTATACTGTAAGATTCTAATACTATCCTTCACGGTTCTTGAGCAAACAATAAGGAAACTAACTGCAATGATCAGCTCATCCCTCTCCCCCCCCACCCCCTGAAAATTTTTTTTTCTTAATTCAGGCAAAGCTGCTTGTAACAAAGTTGTGGTCATGGATGAAATCACCTTTCAACTGCGCATGAGTTATACACAGTCAGGTAGTAATGTAGTTTAAAGGCAGTGACAAACCACACATCCAACTTAGTCTCTATGAAGGTAACAGACCTACATGCAAAATATATTTTGCTAATAAATATGGCGCTTATAAGTGCAACAAAACAAATATTTCCTGGTAATATTATCAGAACATCTGGAGTGTGTGCTGACTGAAGGTCTTATTTCCTTGGCTTTGATAATAATAAATTATAAAAAGTCAAAGGAATTTATTGGTACAAGATTGGAGATTTCTTACTCTTTTCAAGACACATTCTGTACTCCCCACAGCAGAAACAATACCAGCAGTGCATAGATCATCCAAGAATACTCCGAAATGCATATTTGCAATTGAATCTCATTTGCAATTTTTACAACTATAGTCAAACCACCCCTTATGACCATCTCTCATAAGCAACCACCTCTCTTGAGCGACCACTTTCAGTCAAATCACTATAGTTGGAACCTCTCGTAGCCGACTGCAAGCACTTTAACTGATGACAGTTTGCAATTTTCTATTGTTTTTAATCTCCTGTAAGCGACCACTTGTCATATTTGGTCATACCTCCTCATATCTATCCCCTATCAGGAGTTGGACAATTTGCCTTTGTAACATTATCACATGTATATTCTTGGGTAGTTCATGGGACATGAATGTCACAATATTATTGGAGACACTGGGTGTCCTGAAATAGACTTGTCCCATTAGCGGCATTACTTAATTTATCACAGGCAAACCATCAACTTGGATACTGAAATTCTTTGACAATATAATTTTGGAAAGTTGAAGAACATTTTTGGGCTACAAAACCTCTGGAGTCGCCTTATGCTAATGAGTTCAAAATTTAGACCTCTGATGATCTGACATCTCATAAGCAACCACCTCCAGTAAGCGACCACCTAGGCTTGACATTTTGGGTGGTCGCTTATGGGAAGTTTGACTGTATGTTGATGTCTTGACTAATTCTAGACCGTCTTACATGTTGCTCTGCTGAACAATTAAGGAAGCATCTGAAAACGTGAGCTGAATTTCTGTTTTCAAAATGGGTTACCATGTTGTGAAATTTGAGCCAGGGACATTCCATTCTACATGTAAATTTCGTTACAAATAACTGGGGATTCTCACATGCAATTTTCTTCATGAATGATCATAATAATTTGATACAGTATTTGTGATTTTCGAGTCTGCAACCAGCCAACATCGTGGAAGTTTCAGGTAAAAACTGATTTCAGCCAATCAGAATACCCAATTTTGATCAGTCAAACCAATTATCTGTGGTTAAAAAAGACATCATTCCATACATTTTTTCCTGTTCAAGCTTATACCAGGTTGCATTTTATGTAGGTTACACCGAAGATCTTTGACTTGGGTTTCCAAATCACTCAAGTGGCGTACTGGGGTACGATTGTGATCTTTGGTGTAAGATTACCTAGGATTTTGTAAACTTCCAACATTCAAATTGACTGTTGTTATTCAAAAATATCCAGGAGCTGTCTCCCAGGGTAGGATTTAGAGTTTACTAGGCGGTTGGCAGCCACTTGGCATAGAACTTCGAAACTCGTGGCGTATCTTTGGCCTGGGATGTACACAGAATGCACCCTGGTCGTGCTATATTGCTCTCAAATGTCTATTCGGAGCTCTTTTGTCAGCAGTTACAAGTGGCCCTGTATTCCGCAGTAACTTGGCCCTTAGTTATTTAAGACTTGAGGATACTGTAGTACACCTGCCAACTCTCATGCATTATGCGTGAGTCTCACGCCTGCTGACTAACTACATTGATCTCACGCATCAAGGCCAATTTCTCAAGCCTGACGCACAAATCCGGACGAGTTGTTCTAAAAAAACTTCATTTCATTTCAGATTTGTTATGTATTTCTTTGCTCTTTATAACAATCGCAAAAGCAAGTTCAAATGTCTACAAATTATCCGTTTGAATCTGAAGTGTTCAAAGGTCGTCGGAATATCTTCGGACATTTTCGGCAATGTTCGGAAGTCTTCGGGAATCTTAGGAAGTGGCTCGGAGGTTTTCGGAAATACCGATCATGACGAGACAAATCTCACGCGTTTGGCTCGGAAAAAGTTGGCAGGTATACAGTAGAGTCCCGTTAATTCAAACTCCCAAAGAAAACCAAAAATGTGTGGTTCCAGAAAATATCCATACCCCCACCACGGAGGGAATTGGAAATTCCAGAGGGGTGGGGGGGGTCAATGGCCCAGGAAATTCCAGAGGGGAGGAGGGGTGAATGGTTGGATAAGTTTCCAGAGGGTCAACTTCACGTTCATGTCAGACGTAAATGTTCAAAATTGTAACTTACCAACTTTGAAACTTTGTAGATCTTTCTTGAAGACATAACTTTGTTTAACTGTTTTAAAGAAACCCTTGCTACATTAAAAACATGTTCCCCTTCTCCGAAAAGCCTTTGTAAGCGAAGTACTCCAACTAAAACAAGAAGTCTATGTCTGCGTTGTGTGACTCAGTTATCATAAAACTGTCGTTTGTGAAACTTTCTTGCGTAGAAAATATTGTTTACAATACTGGCAACAATTGAATTTGTATCAATGTTAAAAAGGGAAAATTTTGTATGGCTATAAAGTGAAAGCCCCAATTTTACATAAAACATTGAAATATTTGTTTGTTGTTTTTGTATGCTGTGTAGAGTTACGGGCAAAGGTCAATTCCCGGGGTCAATTATAACTGGTTTGTCAAAACTGACCCGTGTTAAAACTTATTTTGTCCAAAGTATTTCAACTTAAAGTCCAAAACTATTAACTTAATTTCTATGCCAAAATTCAACAAAATAGAGCCAATTCAACATTCTTTTAATGCGTTATTGGTCTCATACAAAATTTGCATAAGAACGTGAACATGCTAATTTCATTTTGCGGCTCCATTTCGTCTGCGGTTTCAAGTTACGATCTGAAAGCTCTATTTGTCTCCCTGGCCTGCTAATGCTTATTTTTTCCATGCTATTCCGATTCAATAGGAAAACTATTGACTAAAATAACTAGACTGAATGATTACCAGGAGAAAAATCATCAACTGAGTAGAACTAAAGCGATAATCTTTTTGATCTCCTAAAATTTGCATAGGAACGTAAACATGACATATGCAAATTATATGAAAACACATTTTTGCATTGCCTGACTTATTCCAACAATTTAGATTTAAAATCTTCAGTGAAGCTAATGGTAAAGTTTGATGTCAATGACCACAGGTAAATATAAAACACAACAATTATTTCAGTATCAAGAGCTTTTTGGCAAACTCTACTGGTGAAATTGAACGGCGCGCGTGCTCTTCGATAACGCATATTTTCTCCTCGTGTAGGCAGTTCTTGATATTTCTGAAATGTTCACATCAAACTGATTTTTGAGGCATTCTTTTGAAACAAAACTTTTCCAGAGGGGGGTGGGGGTGTATTCTCTATTAAAGGAATTTCCGAAGGGGTGGGGAGGTTAAAAAAATACCTCAAAAATGGAAAATCCTGCATGGGGGGTGGGGGGGTCCTATGTGAAATTCCCTCCATGGTGGGGGTATGGATATTTTCTGGAACCACACAATTATACAAAGGCCAAGATCGCCGTTTCCAGGAAAAGGCCTTATCACGGTTTTCGACGCCATTTTGACGAGTAGGCAAACACGTCTGAAATAACAGTGTTTGTATGGAAATCCGATGTCAAACTACTTTCATAAAACATTGCTTCTGAAAAATTCATGAATTAGGAACTTTTAGCACTAGTGAAAGGATTTTAAGAAAAAAATTGGAGGGATGTAGCTGTGCTAGAAAGCGTCCAGTTATGTTTTGAATTTTCCATACATTTGTCTGTATAGCGAACCAGCCGTGAACTGCTACTAAAAATAGTTCGCAGGAAAAAAATACAGACAAATGTATGGAAAGTTCAAAACAGGACTGGACGCTTTCTGGCACAGCTACATCCCTCCAAATTTTTTTCTTAAAATCCTTTTACTAGTGCTAAAAGTTTCCAATTCATGAGTTTTTCAGAAGCGATGTTTTATGAAAATTATTTGACATCAGATTTCCATACAAACACTGTTATTTCAGACGTGTTTGCATACTCGTCAAAATGGCGTTGAAAACCATGATAAGGCCTATTACACACGTCATCAATAAGGCAGCATAAACATTAAAAAGACTTCGACAAGTCAGTCAGCTATGTTCTGACATTTTGACGTTTACTGACCGACGCTTTCTCGTGTTTTAAGACTTTTAACATAGAGTTCGAGTTATCGGTGCAAATTTAAACTAAGGGAAAGTAAAATTATTTCGAGTTAGCGGGGAATTCGATGCCACTATCCCACACAGCCAAACACTGTTCAGGCCCTAGTTGTTCAAAGGCCGGATAACTTTATCCTCTGGATAAGGCACTATTCAGGGTTTAAAATATACTTCACGTTAAACGTTGTCCAAGGTTTTCTTACACCCCCACACTTAACTGTGGTTGGAGTGTGCATATTCGCTTGTGCAAGGGGAAATACTGAAATATTTGCACAGATTGAAACTGTCGGATAGTGACTTATCCACAGGATAAAGTTATCCGGCCTTTGAACAACTGGAGCCAGAAGGATAAGCTTTTCAATGTAGGTGCCGGCCGACAGGTGCCTTAAAAAATCAACATGGCGGTCAGGTCACAACCTCAAAACCTTCATTTGTACCCGAAAATCACTCTTTGCTCGTCTCTGTCGACTAATGGTATCACCCAAAGACGTCTAAAGTGGCCGAAAGGCGAAAATACACTGAAAGGTTTGTCTTACCTTCAATAAAAGAAATCTCAATGCTCACGCCGCGATCAAAAACGACAAACAATTCGACGCATGTACTGTGAGCTATTACCGTAAAACGGGGTTACTCATCTTCGGACTGGACTGGACTTGAGGGAGACGGATTTTATGGATGTAACCTGCAGTTGAGCAAATTTTAATAGTTCGATATTCTAAATTTAGATTATGAAGGTATAAGGGTTCCTCGTGAGCAAATTTTACCATTTACTTTGGAATTACCAGGGTTTTTTTCTTGTATGCAAAGAGGACTAGTCTAGTACTCAAAAGCCTAAGGGTCATATTAAACCACAGGCAGCCCAAGTTCGCACATTAGAGAGCGTGTAATAATTAATTACTGGGGGGACGATGACTTTTGAGTGCAAGCAATATTAGGTTACAGGCAGCCGTTGAGAATTTAAACGTGTTTTAAGACTTTGTATGGGGAATAAAATATTGTTGATTTCAAGCTGCTGGTGTATGTATTCTTAGGCATTTGGGGGTTATATCACTGTTTCGGGCATTTTGGAAATGACTGTTATTCCTTTCATCAGACAGACTCTGTCTTATGAAAAGAAATAACAGGACTTCCACTGATGATCCATGTTAATCCAACAGTATTGAAGATGGCCGAAGGGAAAGATTATTGCCCCCACCCGCCCTTGTGTATACACAGGCCAAGAGTTAACTCATGAAATTGCTACAGCTCACTTTATTAACTATTAAGTTAACACAGAAGTTCTTACAACCAACTTATCTAACAAATTTGTTCCATGAAACACACAGTGACTAGTAAGTTACTCATTTCATACACCCATCACTGCTCAAGACTACTTAATATGCTTTGTAATTGACTAAAAGTAATTGCCTGTGAATATCATTAATTTGATTGTTGCTATCTTTGTACCCTGTAGTGATCGTCTATTTCTCATGAAACATGTAGGTCGTGATTCTCGTAATGAAATTTATGGTGAGTGACCAAAGGCAAATTGCTTTGATGTTTACATAATTTCTCACAACTACTAACATACATGTAAGAGCTTAAATTATGGGGACAACTTCAAAGAATTTGTGTGTTGATATTGACACAACCTGAGAGCATCTAGTTATAAGTTTGCTGTCATCAATGTAATAAAACTTTTACACTTGTAGCTTACAATCTGGGCCGATGGTTTTACATGCGCGCACACCCTATGAAGAGTTTAAAAATGGGTCCAATAATCCTCGGTTAAAAGGACTATGTCATCCGAGGTGCATGCCTGTGCTGATGAGAAGCACTTTGAAATAATTGGCCCAACTTTTCCAAATACCATCGCAGAGTCCAGGAAGTTGTTTTCATCTGTTGGAATTGCTTTCATCTTCAGAAAGTTTGCTGATTTTTTTTTATTTACAAAAGTTCCTTGTAATTACAGAAGCTGTTTGTTGCAATATTTTTGCAAGCTTTTGCAAAGGTGGAAAACCGAAAATCCTGCGACCAGTTGTATGCAAATTAGTCTCAATTGGAAGTGACCAACAGTGACCAAAATCTTATTTCCCATTACAACATTACTACCTGATTAAACATTGAGATGCAGGAGGATAAAGGAAATGATCATGAGAGAAGTGTAACATTTCAGATATTTTAACACAATCTCCCAACTAGTAGCATGGGAAATATGTTAAGAACAGTAAGGTGAATTTTTATTTTGATTCTGGGGCTTAAAAATTAGACTTGTACCAACATTCTCTGTTCCTTCTTCTTCAGGAGGAGGAAGAACAGAGAACTGGGAAAAAAGCCGAACTTGAAAATAGGTTTTACATTAGACACCTAATATCACTCTTTGCACTCTCACTAAATCATTTTTTTTCATCAAAAAAAGAAAAAAAAATCAAACTCAACCCTCTGGGGTGATCAGTGATCAACATCCAATTTTTCATCAGAAACTTGTGACAAAAGTTCAGTTTTGCAGGTTATGACAATTGCAATAATAGCTGATCATCAGGGGCAAGTTGTCTTAACACGAAACTTCACTTTCTTTAAAGTGTTCCAGTGACAGCAGTTTGTTGCTTGACATAACATGTAGATGCTGTTATTGTCACTGAGACTTAAATGTCGCACCAACCAAGGTAAGAAAATACTAATCAAAAAGATCTGACAGTGTGTTGGTTCTTATCACAGAATTATTCTGGATTTGTGAGGTATTCAATCGAAAAAAATGTTATAGTTATTTTACATACATGTATGCAATTGTGATAGGTGATCACGATGCTATGCAGAGATTTATTACTGATACACAGGCTGATGCTTACAAAGTCCTGTTAAAATACTGCAACTTAATCACAAGAGGTCAGATTCAGTTGTGTGAAATCCCCAACTTTGTACTTGCAGACTGTGATTATTTTAGTATGAATACTATCTGTGCTATGTGCAGTTTGAGGATGCTCCTTAACTATAGCGTGATTCTTGTGAAGAAGTACACTTTCCCTGACTTTAGCAGACGCTTGGTTCTCTTGAGGCTGGAGGAGGGACCTTTGGTGGTTGAGTGTGGAGACGAGTCACTAGAAAGGACAAAAAAATTACTCCTGATTAGGAATTCTTACAGTGTACACTGACTCCAGTGCCGGCCAAAACTGGCTGCGATTTTCTGCATGATCGCATTCGGTTTCTGCCTCCCCTAGAAGGGATTTTTTGCCCCCTATTGTTCTCATTGTCTTCAGAAAGGACTGACTAACCAGAATACACTTTCTGCGCATATATTTATAGGTATTAGATGGGCCAAGACAAAAGAGTTTTTTGTCTACGCAGGATGATCTCAAATTTCAGTTTTTGTTGCCGCGTGGGGTGGTCACAGTTTGTAACATAAAAGTGATTGTCAATATGCTCAAGAACAAAAACAACTGTAGTCCATTTTAACTCTTTTAATGATTAACGAAACTGATTAGCAAGGGTTTTTTAAAAAGAGGAACATTTAAGCTACAGTGTAAACAGTCTTCAGCATTATTTGTTTACTTCACTGTGTCATCCTGTAGAATTCTTTTCTAAGCCATTCCCGGCCTACTATCCCTGCCAGTTAGCAGCCTACCACAACCATAGGCCATCCTTTCCATCTGAGAAAATTTAATACTCTTTCACCCAATAATAACAATATAAGTTCCTAGGGGATAATCTGGAACAGAATTTCCTTTCTGACAAGGCTCTTTCCCCCCCCCCCCCCCTTCCGCCATTATTGGGTGTGGTCTTTTCCTGTGGAGGTTTGATCATGAGCCACTTTCCCCTGGCTGGAAATCAAATCTATGCATAGAAGTAAACAGTCATCATTTTCAGGAAATGGATCACTGTTTGTTTTAAACAGTGAAGAGACAAAGCAAAATTAAAGGTTAGATAATTTTGCACTTACAATAACCAAGGCCTTGAAGGAAGAGGATAACTGAGGTTGCCACTTTATGCGGCTGCTCTTCCAATGGCATTCCTCCACTGTCTGACACCTTGAAGTAACTGGATATCTCAGGATCTAATCTGGCATTGGTATCCACAACATCATCTTGGTGCGGTGAGTCGGCTCCTGTTATTAACAAAGTTGGACACTTCAAGGAGGGTATGTGTACTCTCTTGGTGCTTGTTTTATCGGGCCGCTTTATCTGAAGGTCTGTGCGATGCAGGTAAGAGTTAATCAACAAAGAAAGGTTGCGAGGATTTAAGACATTGTGGATGCTCTGCTTGAAAGCATAGACAAGATCCATGTTTTCTTCCTTTGTCTTTTTGCCAAAATGATGCCAGAGAAGGTAATCTTCCACAAATGTCGTCAGGCCTTTGCTTTGCAGTTGTCTGACACACAACTGTATGAAAATGAAAGAATCCAATTTTGTCATTACATGCTAAATAGTATGACTCAGCGATATAAGGTACGTATGCAGAGCTGCTTGCAAAATTGAGAAGAAAAGCTGCAATTACTGGCAAAGATTTCAAATTAATAACAGGTGGGATTACCGGTCAGGTGATATTAGCCACCAAGCTATTATAGCTATATTTATACAAATATTTTTGTTATGTTATTTGTGCCTATGAAAGATGTAACTAGTATGTATACCCTTCATTCATAACTATTGGGCGAGAAAAAAAATGTTAGTTGTGAAGAATGCAGGTAGAATGAAACTCATGAGCTTCTGCACACTTGTTATTTAACTATCAAGATGACCTTTCTGTATTATAAATCGCTTTTAAATTTCTTCATCACAGCAGAAAAAAAAGCAGTTAACAACTGCAGTACAATAATAACAGTCAGGTTTCTCAGTGTACAAGTATATAACTGGAATTATCAATATAACTCTAAGAATACAGTATTGGCTTTTATTACTTTTATTTGTGCGACTACCACACTATATGAATACAACAGCTTTCTTAATGTGCACGCCTTAAATGGCAAATGACATTTGAATGTTATTTTTTATTTTTTTATCTTCTCACTGCAAAATGAATCTCTGAGTTAATTGCAGTAAATTATTTGCATTCTCATTCCTTTAAAAGAGTCTTAATATTTTTCTTGTTTAAAATAGTTGTTATCTAATATATTTGTCTATTTTTTCTACCCTTTGTCTTGCAATAGAATTGGTCTTCTGTAATGAATTTGTCATTTAGCGCTCACATTTACATGTAGACAGCTGTTTGTTCTATAGAGTATGGCATCACTAAAAGTAACAAAAGTGAGAAGATCATGCCAATAGGATGTTTACACAGTGTACTTCTTAGCTGTACAAAGTTAAGTGCATGGACTTAGATAAAAAAAATGCATATATGCAGTGTTGCTGCTATCTACTTTAAATAATTTGGCACTACACCACTAAATGGGAATTTTGATCACTTTTCTCCCTGGCAATATTTTGTGGTATATTTCAAGCTAGATTTTATCAGGAAAACGAACTAATGGAGTTATTGTTTGGGCACAAAAACAGTATTAATGCATTACGCGCTTTTATGAATAATTAACATCTTTCCCAGACTAATATTTAATTTGTCCATGTACAAACACGGGAGCATGCTAAATGGCTATATTTTCTGCATGTGGACTTTTTGGCGCATACCTTCTGATACCCCCACTCAATCCATCCTCCATTAGAAGCCACTAACTCCACCAGCAATAGTGCTTCAACTCTTGTAGGATGCCAAAGCGCATATCGGCTTAGGATGTTAGCTCCTGCACCGACACCGAAGCCAATAAAACGCTTGATGTCGAAAAAATCTACAACTTCCCCAACCATGTCCGATAGCTCATCCATCGTGGGGTAAAGGTATTCCTCTGGCAGCTCATCGCTGTTTTCTTCCTGACCTGGAGCATCGATGTGGTAGATGCAGAAATGATCAAGAAGAGGCCGCGTTTCGTTAAAGTTGAAAAAACCAAGAAATGCTGATGTGTGATTCTGTCCAATATCGTGAAAGGTGACGATGGCTGGTTTTCCATCCTTTCCTTGCCGACTCACACGCAATTTTCCCCGAGAAGTTTCCACATCGTGTTCAGAGAGGAGAGAAATGAACGCCTCGTGGTCGTCGAAGACCTTTGCTTCGGATTCGTGAACGTCTATCGACGTTAGACTTACGAGAGGGGCAGCCTCCATATTTCCGTGATTCGAGTGTTTTTCTTCCAAGACGTGATTAGCTGATTGCAAAGATTGTCGGGATAGTTTCGAATCTTGTGGGACTTTTCAGTGTACTCTACATGACAAGTTAACCTTATTGCCCGTTTTCGGTGTAACACATGAAAGAATTTCGACCTTCCATCTCGCTAAAACATAAAATTTCCGCAGTAACTACCCTAAAACACACAAATATAATTCATATGGCCTCAAAACTACATGTATAATGAGCTGAATGCCTGGGACGGGGCCTAATTTGTTGTTCAAATATTAGTCAAACTTTTCAGTGAATGTTACATGATGAACAATCCTGATTGGTTTGCTGTCAAGCGCGGAATGTAGTTTCAATCGTTTTTATCTAGAGCAAAAATTTCCGCGTTTAACTACCTTCAAATATAAAAACTGCAAAACTCTGAAGACTGGAAAACCTTTTAGCGAGCGCAATATCTTCACTTCATGTTGCATGAAATGAAAAACCGATTGTTTGCCCGGGGATTGTAAAATGGTGTGCAGGTAGCTGCTTACCATAAACATTTGATCGATCGAATTTTTGTTAGATTAAAACAAGATTACCGGAGTTTAACTAGCTGGATTTCAGGATGGAAAGCAGTGCGTCTGCAAACGAGCAGGACGAGGAAAAGAGAGCTGAAGTCGGCCTTGATCCTATAAATGCACCTGATGACGAACAAACCGATGTTAAGCCTGAAGAGAAGCTTCCTGAGGGACCACTCACAGATCAGGAGCGTCAGTTAATCTATGAGAAGGGAATCAAGTAAGCTTTTATTGTTAAGGTGTTGAGTAAAAGTTTAGAAAGGAGATATTCGCAGTAGTAAAGTTTCAACCGCTGCCATACTGCAGAGTGCAGACTAACTGAAAGAGCTCTACATGTACTACTGAAAACCTTGGAAACCAAATAAGACTTTCTTTATGGGGCTAATAATTATTTAAGGACGGTGCCTACTATTGTTACTGCGCATACGTTCTGCGCATCTCTTGATACTCGGTTTCCTATGGATGGGGGCTACTAATACAAAGATATTTTTGTGCGGTTTAAAACTATTTGGGGAAAGCAAAACTTAGCAAGTGCTTCTGGTATCCAAAAAGAAAATAAGGGTAACCATGCATTTTTCAGAGATAATAAAGCTTCAATTTGGAAAAACGCGCCATACATTATCTCTAAAAAATGCGTGGTTACCCCCAGTTTTCTTTTTGGATTTCCACAGCCCTAGCTTTTCCCACATAGCCAAAAACCACGCAAAAATACTTCGCCATTAGTAGGCACCGTCCTTAAGTCTGATTAATGCTTGCTGTGCCTTTGAATAACATGCAGACACTGAAGTTCAAGATTCAAGCAGCGGTGACAGTTTTTCACTGCTGTCAATCAGCTCTGCGGACCTCTTAAAAAAACAAAGCTGTTTGGCTCAAAGAGGTCAATCTCATACCCAGCGTCCTCAAGCTCGTTGGCCAGTGGTTGGTCACCAGGAGAGGCTCTGGGGAACTGGACTTTTAGTATCGCAGGATTTCTGGGGTAAAACAATGCAAGCTGTTACGAGGCAGCCAAATAAGGAAAATTAGTTTTATTTTTTTCAAATTCCCCAATCCATACCCAGAGTTCTTGGGCTTTTTGGCCAGTGGTTGGTTGCCAGGAGAGACTCTGGAGAATTCGAAAAAAATAAAATTTTTCCATTGGCTGCCCCAAATTTAACAGCTTGCACTGTTTTACTGCAGAAATCGGTAATAAAATTCCAGTACCCCAGAGTCTCTCTGGGTGCGAGATTGCAAAGGGGTCAAAATGTCACCTTCTTGAAAATGATGTGATTAGCTCATTTCAATCCACTTTGTCAGCCGGATTCTGTATTTTGTTCAGTCAGTTGTCACCATAATAATGATTGACGGCAGAATGGCCCCTACCCTACCCCTCTAACCCCAATTTTTGCCAGATGGCTAATCAGCTAAGGCAATGGAAATGTTATGTACATCTGAATGGCTAAATATTTAATTACAAGAGATAGGAAATGAGTGCTTTGTGCTGAGTTAAATTAATTGATGTAAACTCTTTTAAATAATTCTAAGAGAAACCAAAAAATATGTACAATGTACGTGCAAACTTTCAAACTCTCCCAGTGTTCCATCTTATTAGCACCAGGCTTAAGAGCAGCTTTGAGGTTTTCTATTTGTGTATTCACTGATTTAGTTTGAAATTTATGCTAATTTACTTTTGTCATTCTCTGTTACCTCTTGCAGATTCAAGGTAAGAAGATGATTTTGCTGGCCAGGTTATTATGCCCTGTAAACAGAGTGTTGCAGGACATTTTCATTTGTTCTTACATGTAATTCCTACAAGCTGGACAAATTGGCATCTTGATTTGATTTGCAGAAGAAAGGCAACTGTCAGCATGCTTTGTATTGTTTGTTGGCTTGTGTACGAGGACTGAAAGAAGGGTCTGACTTTCCACAGCTTCCAGAGTGTCTTCACAATGTAAGTATCTCTTGGATCTTATGAAGGTGCAGTGGTGTAGTGTTTAGCAGGTCAGACTTTCGGTCAGATGATTAGGAGATCAGAGGGTTAGTATAGTGATTGGAGGTTAGGCATTACCGTCTTTTCCTTAGACAAGAAACTTTGCTCCACGTTGTCTATCTTCCCCCAGGCCCCAGTTGTTCAAAGAGCGGGTAATTTTATCCACTGGATAGGTCACTATGCGGCAACTGAATGTGTGCAAGAATTTCCCTATAACCGTATAATTTGTGTATAAAGTAGAAGTGTCTGTCTAATTTAAGTATGGGATTGTGTGAAAAACTTGCCATAAGCCAGGGTCCTAAAGGGGTTTAGGGCTCCAGGGCTCCGGCCTTAAAAATGCAGGGCTCCAGGGCTCCAAGGCGAAAATTTCAGGGCTCTAGGGCTCCACGTCATACGCTTTAGGGCTCCGGGCTCCACTCTGGTGTACAATCTTGATATGTAAAAATTCTATTTTTAGCGCTAAATCGAATTCGCAAATAAAAAAGTCACCTATTCCGATCAATTTTTTAAACCCAAGCAGCCAGTTGTATTACCTCCTATCATTTAAAAGTGGATTAAATATTAAACTTGTTTAAATGGGGTTGACTACTCCGCTGTGTGCCCATTGTGTTGATAAAAGCCTTTATAGTTTTGCTTTAACAAGTATGTCTTTAAGCGACTTCCCCTTTCTATAAGACATCAAGGGAGATTCCTTGTATATCTCTCTTAGTAGCGGCTGGTTTTGTATTAAATGCCATTTGTCCATTAGAATATTTTTCAAACGTGGCAGTGATGGTTGAAATTGTGTCACGAAGGGTAGAATCAGATTTTCTTGTGCGCTTTCTGTGTGTAAGAGCGTTCTTTCTTTCTTCGAAGTTAACTTCGGAGAGGATTTTGTCCATCAGGTTACTAGGATAACCTCTCGATGCCAGGCATGTTTTAAATTTTTTAATGTTTTCCTCAAACACTACTTTAGAAGAGTTTGTCCTCAGAAGCCTAAAGGGCTTCTCCTTTAGCGAAGCCTTTTTTGACGCCTGCTGGGTGTTAGTTTGTAGTTTGTATACTGAAATGTTTCAGTAGGTTTGTAATGTGTGCGCATGTCGAGAATCGATTCTTTTTCGAATCTCTCTTTCTTATGGACTGTTCTATCCAAGAATGTTGTTTCTAATTGTGAGACTTCAGCGGCAAACTTTATGGTAGGGTGGTACAAATTTGCTTGCTCAATGAAATGTTCTATTTCTTCTTTGTTTGTATTGTATCCCACAAGCAAAATACATCGTCAACGAACCTTTTCCACGTTAGTGGTTTGTTAACGCTCTGCCTTAAGATCTCCTTTTCTATAGATGCCATAAAGATCTTGACAAAAGCTACTGCCATTTTAGTGCCCATGGCAGTTCCGTGTGTTTGGAGATAGTCTTTCCCGTTAAATTGGAAGGAGTTCTCCTTCAGTATAAGGCTGAGCATTTCTCTCAGGAAATTTGTAGCTATAGGAGGGTTATTGGCATGAAAGTTCTCATATGCGTTGCATACTATAGTGATTCCTTCCTCCTGTGGGATATTCGTTTAAAGGCTAGTGACATCCATTGAGACTAGAAAAGCGTTTCTAGGCCCCCAGTGCTTTCAATAAACCTTATGAAATGTGTCGTATCTTTAAGGTACGAGTCCTGTATTTGTGCTATTGGCTGAAGTAGTTTGTCTACGAATGATGATAGGCGTTCTGTTGGGCCATCACACCCAGATATGATAGGTCTTTTGACTAATGCCGGTTTTTGAATTTTTGTGAGGGTATAAAACACTGGGATTCGAGACGGATTTGGTGTTAGGTTTAACCATTTAACTGTCATTTCGTCTATGCACCGTGCTGGGTGAAGACCCGAAAGTCAGGATGGAAAGGGTCATGAATCAGATGAACAGTAAACAATATAATCTATTAAGGACTGGGTAAGCATTGAAATCTATTAATCTTTATCAATTATTATTTGTATCTTCAAAATGATCGGTCAAGTTTTTTTTTTTTATTTGTTGTAACTGATACCTGCGAGCAAACTGCCAATTCAAAGGAACGGCCCGTTACTATAAAGTTGTTTTTATCGCTCTCACTATGATTATAACAAAGTTTTCATTAAATTCCTAAATAAGTTGTTGCATATCATTGTAAACTGAGATAACCGCGTATACTTGTATTATGTACTGTCCTCTCTTCAGATTCTGTTTCTTTATGCCCGTTAACACGCACAAACAAACACAAAAAGGCAGTAATCAAGAATCAATGCAATCTGGGAACTCGAATGATCAAACTTGAAAATGCTGGGCTCTGGGCTCTGCGAAAAATGTCTTTGGGCTCCGGGCTCCACACCCAAAAAATGATCAGGGCTCCAGTCAGTAAAATGATAGGGCTCCGGGCTCCACAGCAGAAATTTCAGGGCTCCAGGGCTCCGGGGACCCCCCCCCCCCCCCCCTATGGGACCCTGATAAGCTTTGGTTGGAGTACATTTTATCCGCTGGATAGCAACTTATCCACTGGATAAAGTTATCCGCTCTTTGAACAACTGGGACCAGGTGTATAAATGGGTACTGGTGACATACTGCTGGGGGTATCCCTGTGATCAGACTAGCATCCCATTCAAGGGAAAGTAGCTACAATTCACCTAGCTACTCCTTACAAGCCAACACTTGGCCTGAGAATAAGGGATAAAAAAAGGCAAGGCCTTTTGCTGTTGTACTAGATCTGGAATGTTTCATATTGATTTGTAAACCTATTGGTTTGTATTATCATATACAGGTTCATCTATCCAATTTTTTGAAAAGTTGGCTGAGGAAAACTTGATCACTTTTTGTGAAACGATCCTGAAACATGGGTTTTAGGGTTCTGAGAAGGTGCAAAATGATGCAAAGAGTGAAAAAAGGAGAAAGAAGAGAGAGGAGAGGGAAAGAAGACTATGCAACCTTTTGTTTTTAATTTGCAAGTTTTTACAGTGCAACGCGCCTTACCGTGGTCACCCAACAAACTTTTTTTTACAAGTTAGCCAATCAGGATATGCAAATTTGATTAACAGGCACGCCTCCTTGTAAAGTCCAACAGGCAAGTGACGCAACAACCAATTATTGAAAACATGTCATTTTGTATTTTATGGCTAACTTGTTACAAAAAAAGTTTGTTGGATGCCATAACAACCTGCATCTCTGTGTATCGAACACCCTCAATATTATGTGTTTGGTTGTGGGTCAGGTGGGGCCCTGATATGGAATCGTTACAGATTTCTGGCTTTTTAGAGGAGGCTCCCAATATAAGCTGATGTCTTACAAGCTGATTTCATTCAACTGTTACAGGCTGGTTACCAGTAGTGTTAACTGCTGGCACCCATGAATGCTCCACTGACACAGACAATTATGAGATGTCTGACCATGTCTGTTATAACAGGATTATTGCCAAAAAGTTGCCAATTAATTTAGTGGATTTGATGGATTTTTTTTCACTTGGTAGATAGCAGAGATTTACAGCCAGCTTGAAGATTGTATCCTTTTAATTTCCAACAGACACAAATTATTACTACTGAAATGTTCACCATGCAAACATTCCCACACTCAACCAGTATCATACAATAATTATTATGGTATGATTTCACTTCCCCATCTCACCAAAACAAATACCACTCATTGAGAGACTTCATATAGCTGATCTTTCCTAATTTCCAAATAAACCAATAAAAAACTGATACAAATAATTTGTATGTGGTAAAGGGGATTGGGAACCTCAAAAGGATAACGGGATGGTAACTGGGAGATAAAAGGGTAGAAATTGATTGAAAAGCATAATCTTATGGTATTTGCAAGGACTGAAAGAACATAAAGGTAAAGGAATCAATTTTGGAATATTGCATGACATTTTGTGAGGGCACAAAGAGTTGAAAGTAAGCCATGCAAGGGAGTAGATGGAAAGTTCTTAATTCCCCACCCCCCACCACCCACACAACTCTGTAACTATTAGGTACCCACCCTCCCCTCCCCTCCAAGCAATTGTACTTACTACATTGTCTTTTGTATTCTTTGAATCCAGTAGGATTAGGTGTTAAAACTGAATCCATGAAGTTTTCTAAATTCAGATTAAAGTTTTGGATTGAATGTATTAAATTTTCTGTTTTTTGATCTGTAAATTAAAACAGTCTGATTATTTGTAGGGTAATCAATGTTCAAGTCCTTAACTGACTTTTTCTAGATGAAAATGCTGTTTCATTTGCTCAGGCCGAAAAATTGTATTATGAAACATCCCTGATTAATGTTAGCAATGAAGCTCAGCGAGAGCAAGGTGAACCTGGTAGGTGCATTAACATGAGAATAAGTGGCTTGTATTGAGAATGAACCCAGGGAGTCAATTCTTTGGGGTTGGATGTTTGGTGGATAGTAGGGTTCCCAGTTGTGTACCCCTCAGAATGTTTTGTTTGTCTGTTCACTTAGATCTCATTTTTATTTATGACACATGTAACTTTCCTTTCGTCAGGTCTAAATTGCAGACTGAAGTCTATTACTGTACATTGTATTTTAGGCCTCGCAGTAGTCTAGTAGGCAAAACACACCTTGTCTAATAGTGTAAGGATTTTTTCTTTTGCTGGGAATTTATAACAAAATTTTCAGATTCTTAAACACCAGCAAAACAAAGCACAGTTGTAGAAACTCAAACAGACATATTGCAAGTCCTTCTTTTAGTGATGTAAAAATTAATGAACACAGATTCCAGTTGGCAGTATTTTGTCATGGTTCATATAAGACTGGTGTTGTTGAATATGAATCACCTCTCTTATCTTGGTGTCTTCAGGACATCTTGTTGTATACACTGACTGTCCAGAAAAATATGAGAGGAAATTTTCATCTGGCAACACCACCCTTCCACAGACTGTGAGTGAGCTTCATTACCAAAACAAGTGTTCATTTTTACATCATTGAAATAGAAATTAGACACGTTCTAGAAGCTGCTGAAGTTTCCATTTTCTTTGTGTTTATTAAGAAACAGTCCGTTACCCAATTTTCAGAGCAGCATTTTGAGTTTCTATACAAGTAGCCATCACCAACCAAATTGGTAAAGACTAAACCATTTGCTCTAACTTGTAAAATAGTTATTTCAGATAAGTTTCCATCCACACCAAAATGTTTTTGCTATTAGAACATTTGATTCACTCTTGACTTGTCTTCCTGCTCAGCTAAATGACTTTGTTTCGGTGAAGATAAATAACACCATTTTTACTCTCTCTTCTGAGCAGGGTTGAAAGGTAGCACTAATACCTCCTCAGCAACTGACAAGGGTACAGAAAGTAAAGTTACTCAGGTTAGATTAATTATTTTTATGGCATTTATAAATAAAGGAGAAGAATTTAATTGTGGGATAAACAATGGAAGCAGCTGCATCCAGGTTGTTATAATCAACTTGCATTCATAATACCAGGCTAGTTACATGTATACTTACATTCATTTCACAAGTGGTTGTACAAGCTCAATTAGGATGGGCTATTATATTTTGAAAGGGAGGGTCGCAAGTACCCCAAAAATCTACAAATCTGTTGCAGAAGAAAAGGCAAAAACAAGGCAAAGAATTTTGAATTTGTGCAAACTTTAACTGAAAGAAAATGGCAGAAAAATGTTGTTCTGGACTCCCACCCACCCCTCCCCCCTCAAAATTGTAATGATCCGTGCATGTGCATGTAGTAGCATTTCTACCCCAACCCCTGGTGGGGTGAGGGGAGGAACTGTGATGGTTCACAGTACTGGTTTCCACGACATCACAGGCAAAGCATTTTGGCCATAATTTCCCACTAGTAATTACCAGTAGAGACATGACTTGTACCGGGTAAAGCATCTTTAAGCAAATGATACTGACACAATGTAAGGTGGAGATCAACAACTTTCAACTGGTCTTCAATCTTCAAGTTCGAATTCTGACATGGTAACAGCTTTACAACCACCCTTGATCAAATAATTCTTTTGTATGGTGGAGAAGTTTCATTAAGCTAAATTTAACCTTTTCTCTCATTCTTTTCAAGCCTGAGACAAACGATGACCCACAGGGCAATTCAGCTGAAGCTCGCTCAGCTAACGAATATGAAAAACTGGCACACATGTGCTTGAAGCAGAAAAAGTAAGTCAAACACCTGTACCTAGGTAGAACTCCCTCTACCTCCCTTCCCCCCCCCCCCCCCCCTAACAAGAAAAATAGAAAATGATTGGGAGGGGGGGTATTTTCAAGAATTTCCACTAAAATACAAACTGTAAAACAGACGTGGCACCCCCGGTCAGCTCAGTTGCTTTCACTTCATTTCAGTGGTCATCTTTCAAGATTTCATCCACAGACTCAAAAGTTTGAACCACACTGTACTGCATTGTAAACATCATCAGAAACAAGTACTGCTTAACAGCTTTCGCTTGAATGGTAACACTTTAGGATTTTATCTACAGACTCAAAGTCAGAACCACCCCCGACAGCCTGTTTTTTTACTGATTGCATCAACTAGTTCAAATGTTTTGGCACCCACTCCCTTTGAAGTTGCTGATAGCTTTAATTTCAACAACATTCTCATTCAGTTTCCTTTCTACCTTTCAGTGCCCAACTTGCACTAGAGTATTGTGGCAAGGTAAGGTGGACAGAGTTTGGCAGAATTTGAAGCTACATGTACATACTTAACATAGAAGTGACGAAAGGAAAATTCGACACTACGGGTATTACATTTGTTTTCCCTTGTAGATACCAAGGCTTTCTAAGCTTCCCCAAAGAAATCCAGACTTCGAAAAAAGTTCGCGACAACAACTCTTGGTTGCGAGACCCGTAAAATTTTACGGTAACCATAATTTTGCGTGAGATCAAACGCGATTTTTTGGTAAGGCCATTCACCACCTTTGAATGCATCGTATTTAAACCGTCAAATTTTCCCAAATCTCGCTGGTGATTGCATCAGGTTATTTAACTACGTGCGTTCTTTTTTCTTCTGTTACTAAGGGCCAATTTAGCAGTCAATCAAAAGTCATTCCGTCCACTTGATATGAAGTTTTTAATCTTTTTTTTTTTCTTCTCAAACCGTTTACCAGGCCGTAAAGCTGCGTCAGTCCATTTACGGAGAGGGACATCCTGTTACCAAGCGTACACTGGATCTGTTCACCGTCATATATGCAGAGATGGGAAAGGAACAGTATTCGGGTAAGAGTATACACGTAGCCATTGGAATAGCTGGTATATTTTGCCATTTTTTCTTGTACCCTTGGTGGTACAGTACATAGATCTGTAAGGCCCCGCAATATCTTCTTCCAGTATTTTCAGCTTCTTTCCATGAAAGAACATCGCCATGTTTAAAGCCCTCGGACCTCTCATTTATGACATAATTTACAAATCTCTCTGCAATAGGAACATTAAGCATTCGTGGATGGAATTTGTGCTTGAAGAATTTGGCGCACTTCTGTAAATAGACCGTGTTCGTATCCCTCGTAAGAGTAGGAATTTTTCACATGCAAATATTTTTAATACATTCCCCCGGAAGAGCTCCAGCTACTCTTCCGGTGTAAAGGGAATATTGCCTATAAAGGGAATACAGTAGAACCTCTACATAACGAAGTCCTCGGTATAATTAACAATTATTCCACGAGCGCGCGTTGGATATGAGATGATAGATAGCCAACGAGGCGCGTAGCGCCTTGTTGGCTATAATCATCTCATATCCAACAAGCGCAAGTGGAATAATTGTTTTATTGAAAACAACCGAGAAATATTGCTAGATTTTACTGATTTCGCTGTGCAAGAACGACCAGAAGGCAATTTAATGGTCGCCATTTCTCGGCCATGGTATAATTGCTCATATACCATGGCCGCTAAGCCAATCAAATCCCTCGAATTGCATTATAGAATGACGCAGTTTTTAATAACAAACGATATTCTCCAGCGCGGCATTTAAGAGTGCCTGACTGTAACTTTCGAGAATCGCTGGCCAAGCTTGAAAAATCGAAACTCTTGATATTTCGTCTAAAGTTTACTTCTGGGGAACTATCTTCGAAAATATTATTTGAATGTTCTGGAAATTTTTAGTTTTCGAGAATTTTGGAGAAAACGAAATAACGGGTTTTGCCTCATTAGTTATGCAAAAATCTCAATCAAAATTAGCCAAATTCAATTCGCTCTTTTTGAACCAGTACGCAACGCTAGAAAGCGAGATCGGTTTTGAATAAGAGCATAACTCACCTACTTTCTATCAATGGGACCTATGTAAGCTTTTGTAGAACTTTGAAGGGTTTTATGGCTCTTTGAAAAATTGACATTTTGAGGACTTTGCGATGAGGCGAAAATTGAATAAGTTTGAAGGTTTAAAATGCATCTTGGTATGTCAGGTATCGACTCGAGAGGAACATTGTGATGAAGCTTAGATCTTCGTCTTTAATAATACGAAATAAAAAATCTGGGCAATCAATGCACGCGCTGACGAAAACCAAAGTTAGCGAGGCTTCGTTAACAAATTTGCATAATTCGCAACTGTTGAGAAATTAAAATGCTATGTTGTGGTGACTCAGTGAAAACATTGACCCAGGCTATCTTCAAATGGTCATTTTACCTCATATTGCATTTGTCTGTTTCTCTTTTTTGTTTAATAACGTGGTAGAAAAGGCCTGAACAAAAAAGTGCGTAATCGGAAAAGAAAATATTTGCCAAATTCTGGTGGGAAATTTGCATAATGCAAATCTCCCAATAAATCTTTCTGCAAAGGAATCTGATTGGGAAGATTTCGTTAAGAGACCATTTGACCGAAACACTCCATATAAAAGGAGTCAAAACAACGTTTAATAATTCGATTTCAACCAATTATTGTCGAATCTTAACCTTTAAAGTAATAGTGCCACACTGTTACTCGCTGTTGCGTTACCTGCGTCACGTCAGTAGCTGTCGATATGTCTTACAATATAATGCCCACAAACCAACTTGTGCTGCGAAATTGCCATATACAACAACTAGAAAAAAGACCTTTATTTACTGGCATATGAGTGGTTTTGATAAAAATAAAACGTTCACATGACACTTGAATCACGTTTAAAAGATACATGCTTGTCAAGTGAGATGAGATAGGGTCGGTTAAAGTGAATATTTTTAATTAAATCAAGTTTGTTTACTGGAATGCTTTTTCAAATAGCTAGTCCAACCTTCTTCAGTGGCCTTCCAAATAATGATCACCCAGAAGTGGGTCAGTCAAAGAAACTCTCTGTTCGTGTTGTTTGATACTGTACCTTCGCAAGTGACTGAAAAACAATGTCAGCCGGCACGCCATATTTTAACGTAATTACTGGTATGAAACATCACACATGCACGGATACACGCTTCAAAACCTGTGTACCAATTTCCGTTTAACAAACTAATAACTTAGTTTCTACCTACAGTCCACATTGGCTGTAGGGCATGCATTTATCTTTGTCGAATGTCAACAACAGAAACACGGGTATCTCAGTGACACTGCAGACGCGCAATATCTACTCCATACATTACAGGTAGCCGAAGCTCTATGACCTTTGTTTGACCTCTATATTTTCATGTGACGATGAGTGTTACGCAATGGCGTAAATTATAAGGGTTTGTATGGGAATTTACGAACGTGTTTAGGAGTCGAAAGTAAAGGGCATGAATTGACCAAAAATTGCTTACCTTGTCTCCTTGATGTCTTGCCAGGGTTTGTGTGCCATATTTTGGCCATAATTCAGTACGATTCCAGTGGGTTTTCGGTTCGCTGAAAATTTTCCTCTATATGTACGGTATCCTACTATAGATATATATCCCCCAAATCGTGGTTACTTCGTTAGCAATAGTATTCTTTGAAATAAATTGCAACGTTAACAACGCGGTCATTATAAAACACGAGTCGCAGAGGAAGAACTGCGGACCACGGAATAGGAATAAAGTTAGTACCAGGATGGGAGGACTATGGACTACGGACTATGGACTGACTGCACGCCCTACAGTTTACATTGGCTGTAGGGCATGACGTATTTATCTTTGTCGAATGTCAACAACAGAAACACGGTTATCTCAGTGATACGCAATGTCTACTGCATACATGTCTATGTATGACATCTACATGATTGTGCACGTGGGCTCATTGGCTGATCACGATCAATGATCATCAATCCTTTTGCGCATTTAATCACGCCAGTTTTCACCATATCGAACCCTGAGGTGTATGCTAAAAACTAAAATGACGGCTCTCTTCAGCGCGTATTAAAAATCCAGCTGTTTCGCTGAGATAAAGCAAGATTTTATGTTTGCACTGTCGATCCTCACTATTTTATTACCAGTCCTTGTTTGTTTCTAAAAAAAAAAACAATAAAGGGACAAAAACAACTACCGAAACTTGATTTGATACATCTTAAACTTACTGAGAATGAATACAAGAAAGATATGATTTTCAGACTTCAGTTCTCCTTTAAACCCAGTCCGTAGTCCGTAGTCCGTAGTCCGTAGTCCGTAGTCCACAACTTACCTTAGTTTTTCTTTTATACCCAGTCCGTGGTCCGCAGTCCTTTGTCCGCGACTCAGATTTTATAATGACCGCATTGTATTGACGTTGCAACGAAAACTATTGCTACTGAAGTGACCAACCTTTTGGGGACATATATAGCAGGATATAGAGCAAGGAAAATGTTCAGCAAACCTTTAAAACCCCACTGGAATCGTACTGAAATGGCCAAAATATGGCGCACAAACACTGGCAAGAGATCAAGGAGACAAGGTAAGCCATTTTTGTTCAATTTATGCCCTTTACTTTCGACTCCAAAACACGTTCGTAAATTCCCATACAAACCCTAATAATTTACGCCATTGCGAAACACTCATCGTGACATGACAATACAAAGGTCAAACAAAGGTCATAGAGCTTCGGCTACCCGTGATGTATGCAGTAGACAGGGTCACTGAGATACCTGTGTTTCTGTTGTTGACATTCGACAAAGATAAATGCATGCCCTACAGCCAATGTGGACTGTAGATAGGTTATCATTTTGTTAAACGGAAATTGGCACACAGGTTTTAAAGCATGTATCCGTGTATGTGTGAAATTTCATACCAGTATTACGTTAAAATATGGCGTGCCGGCTTACATTGTTTTTCAGTCACTTGCGAAGGTACAGTATCAAACAACACGAACAGAGAGGGGTTTTGTTTAATGACCCGCTTCTGGGTGATCATTATTTGGAAGGCCACTGAAAAAGGTTGGACTAGCTATTTGAAAAAGCATTCCAGTAAACAAACTTTATTTAATTAATAATATTCACTTTGATGACTCTGATCTATGTCTAACTTTCCCACTCAATGACAAGCGTGTATTCCAGTGTCATGTGAACGTTTTATTTCTATCAAAACCGCTCAAATGCCAGTAAATAAAGGTCTTTTTTCTAGTTGTTGTAAATGGCGATTTTGCAGCACAAGTTGGTTTTTGGGCATCTTTTAAGACATATCGACAGCTAATGACGTGACGCAGGTAACGCAATAGCGAGTATCAGTTTGACAATATAATTTAAAGGTTATAAAGATTCGACAATTATTTGTTGAAATGTTGAAATCAGATTATTAAACGTTGTTTTGACTCCTTTTATATGGAGTGTTTCGGTCAAATAGTCTCTAAACGAAACCTTCCCAATCAGATTCCTTTGCAGAAAGATTTATTGGGGATTTGCATTATGCAAATTTCCCACCAGAATTTGGCAAATATTTTCTTTTCCGATTACGCACTTTTTTTTGTCCAGGCCTTTTCTACCACGTTATTAAACAAGAAAGAGAAACAGACAAATGTAATATGAGGTAAAATGACCATTTGAAGATAGCCTGGGTCAATGTTTTCACCGAGTCGCCACAACATAGCATTTTCTCAACAGTTGTGAATTATGCAAATTTGTTAACGAAGCCTCGCTAACTTTGGTTTTCGTCAGCGCGTGCATCGATTGCCCAGATTTTTCATTTCGTATTATTAAAGACGAAGACCCAAGCTTCATCACAATGTTCCTCTCGAGTCGATACCTGACATACCAAGATGCATTTTAAACCTTCAAACTTACTCAATTTTCGCCTCATCGCGAAGTCTTCAAAATGTCAATTTTTCAAAGAGCCATAAAACCCTTCAAAGTTCTACAAAAGTTTACATAGGTCCCATTGATAGAAAGTAGGTGAGTTATGCTCTTATTCAAAACCGATCTCGCTTTCTAGCGTTGCGTACTGTTTCAATAAGAGCGAATTGAATTTGGCTAATTTTGAGTGAGATTTTTGCATAACTAATGAGGCAAAACCCGTTATTTCGTTTTCTCCAAAATTCTCGAAAACTAAAAATATCCAGAACATTCAAATAATATTTTCGAAGATAGTTCCCCAAAAGTAAACTTCAGGCAAATTATCAGGAGTTTCAATTTTTCAAGCTTGGCCAGCGATTCTCGAAAGTTACAGTCAGGCACTCTTAAAAATGTATGTAACAGAACCTCGATATAACGAACGAATTTCCCTAGTCTCTTGGCACTTCGTTAAATCGAGGTTCCATTGTAGAACTCTTCTCAGACACTCTTCTCAGACACCTTATCGAGAAAGTTTGAAACGGTCGAGCTTGCTGCTATCTTCCTCTTTAATTCTTTAGATTTCCCAGTTGATAGGAGCACTAGCATGAGACTGCTTTCAAGCAATCTCAGCTTTGAATTGTTACCAACCTTAGTCGGTTTCCATATTGGATTGTTGCGCACCCAATTCTTCCTTTGATATCATTGGAGGCATCTCCTTCCTGAATCACTACTTCATAAAGTTAAACAAACGTGTTCACTTGTCCAAGGGGTTTCCCATTCAAACAAATTGCTTGCACTGCCCGGCTGTGTACTCATTAATTTGGAGAGTAGACTTTTAAAACGTCATGTTTTCCCCAAGCTGCCATGCAGAAATTCAACGAAACCAAGCAGTCGGAAGAGACAGATGCTGAAAAGACTTCAAAACCTCCCAAAAGTGCAGAGCCTGTCAGCGAAAACACCGATGAGAAGGAGGAGCCGGCAGTCTATTCAAGACAAAGTCCTGTTGGGGAGTCACAGAGGGATGCACAGAATACGGCAACACCTACTCCAACGGATAACAGTACGTACTGGCGTTTTGTAATATATCAAACACGAGAAAGTGGGTTGAAAAAAACAAGGCGTAGCCGAGCCATTTTCAACCAACTTCGTAGGTTTTTGGAAATAGAAAGAAACACTCTTTCGAGTGTTTGTTATAGCCTAACAATTCTTGGTGAATGCAAAGCAAAAGTGCTCCAAATTTTATGATAATTAAGATGAAAATATCAAAACCTCCTTCACATTAGTGATTTCCGTTGTTTTCTCTTCATGAATTATTAATGAGTTTGAGAAGTTCTGTTAGAGTTTACCCCCAGATACCCGAAGGCTGGGAAAATAAACAGAGAAAAATTGTGCCATAAACACTGTTGCTCAATAATGTTATCTCGACTACGCACACAAAATCAACTGTTGCAGGGTCAAGAGAATATTTTAGAATATCAATCTTGGTGAAAACGAAAATATTTCGTAGAACGGTAAAATTTGTAAACATTTCCAGAGCATTTATTTGTTTGCTTGCTTGTTTTGAGGAAGCCATAAATTTGTTCTCTGTTTTGTTGGAGGAAATGCATTTTAAAAAATGTTTGATGTTACTTGGGGGTTTTTGCGGGCCCATTTAACATTCGTCTAGGTACAGCTATTCGGTTCCTTGAAACGTTTGACTGAAATAAGACGCGACTCAACTATATCAGTGGAAGGCGAGCCAAAAACAAGGGAGACACAGAAAAGAAGTGATCCTATTCACCAGGCCTTAACGTTCAGGCTGGCTTGCAACTAGGTGGCTCCACCGTCGAGATACTCCCGCAAAGCCCAATGCACTGACCCTGTGTACAGGCGAAAACGCGCCAGGCCATAGCAGGATGTAGCCCCTTTAATTTCTTCCTTGATTTTCTTTCCTGTAGATTACAGAATAGGCCTCACTCCTGGTCAAGCTATGTTGTGGTTTTTCCTTCTTACTGCTGCAGTTGCAGTTGGTGTGACGATACTTTGCTGCCGCGTAACTGGCAAAGATCCCGTTACCACCTTCAAGTACATATCGACACGGATCAAATACTACTATTATTACTATATGAAACGAGCTCCTCCAGGCAACAAATATTTCTGATGTTGCGTGACATTTCCTCCTTGCGCGACGATCATCTGACGGTTCGTCACGCGGGTTAACTTTCTCAAGCTTCGGCAATTAACCAAATGTTTCTGATCTTGCGTGACACTAAATCGTCTTCCAAATCAGCGTGGAGTACAGCATGTCGTGACGTAACTCTTGAAAGATTTACTGTCACGAGCTCCTGTACAGAGCTGTTGAGATATAGATGTAGCGTGACATGCCTGTCTTACATGACTTTGATCAGGTCAGACAACTTCAGATACAACACATCGTGACGCAACTCTTGCAAGACTTACTATGAGAAGATCTTGCGGTTAACAAGCATTTGAACGGCAAACAGAGCTAGCGTGACACTCCTCACCTGAGTGGCATTGTTTCCTTTACAAATGTGGCAATGCAACTGTTGGCTCCCCGTTGCAACGACCTCAGGTTTGATCTGGGCGAATAATAGAGGTGCGAAACTACTTCGGGGCGAACTAATTATTGCAATTCGTCGTAACAAGAAAGAGAAGCCAAACCAATCGAGAGTGGGTCAGTTCATACGCTGTTGTCGCCTTTAGGATCTGTTTTATTGTGCTACTAGTTTAGTTTATGTCATTATTTTTTTTAATGGTTGAAGCTTTCATTACATTCTATTTAATATCGCTATTACGTCGTCATTCATAACTGAGAATATCATGGCAAGAACTTAGGCTAGGTTTATCTCCCTATTGTACATACTTTTAGCTTTTTTTAACTTTAGTGTTATTTAACTTTTATATTTACTTTGTTTTTTAAATTAAATCTTTGCTAATAGAAAAAAAACAAATGCCTTTACCAGAGAATTTAACATTTTGAACCAGTCGTCAATCGCAATAGTCTGTTTAAGACATAACGTAAAGTTTTATAGAAATAAAGCAAAAACTATCTTTTCTTGGTAATTCTTGATCCTTAGCCAATAGCGGCCTGCTAAGATGCGCTGATGTGATCTGCGATCTGGCATCAGCAAGTTAACTTGCACAAGCTTCGCAATTAACAAATGTTTCTGATCTTGCGTGACACTGAATCGTCAACCAAATCAACATGGAGTATAGCATGTCGTGACGCAATTCTTGAAAGATTTACTGTCACGAATTCCTGCACAGAGCTGTCGAGATATAGATGTAGCGTGACATGCCTGTCTTACGTGACTTTCATCAGGTCAGACAACTTCAGATACAGCACATCGTAACGCAACTCTTACAAGAATTACTATAAGAAGATCTTGCGGTTAACAAGCATTTGAATGGCAAACAGAGCTAGCGTGACACTCCTGAGTGACATTGTTTCCCTTACAAATGTGACAATGCAACTGTTGGCTCCTCGTTGCAACGACCTCAGGTTTGATCCGGGCGAATAATAGAGGGGCGAAACTACTTCAGGGCGAACTAATTGCAATTCGTCCCAACAAGAAAGAAAAGCTAAACCAATCGAATGTGGGTCAGTTCATACGCTGTTGTCGCCTTCAGGGTCTTGTTGTGCTACTAGTTTAGTTTATGTCATTATTTTTTATTGGTCAGCTTTTGTTACATTCTATTTAATATCGCTTTTATGTCGTCATTCATAACTGAGAATATCATGGCAAGAACTTAGGCTAGTTTTATCTCCCTATTGTACATACTTTTAGCTTTTTTTAACTTTAGTGTTATTTAACTTTTATATTTACTTTGTTTTTTAAATTAAATCTTTGCGAATAGAAAAGAAGAAATGGCTCTACCAGAGAATTCAACATTTTTTAACCAGTCGTCATTCGCAATAGTCTATTTAAGACATAGTGTAGAGTTTTATGAAAATAAAGCAAAAACTATATTTTCTTGGTAATTCTTGATCCTTGGCGGTCTGTTAAGATACGCTGACGTGATCTGCGATCAGGCATCCTTGCCTGGCTTCCTTTTCGGTGCGAACGAAAAACCGCTGAACAGGTCTCTTCGGCGGGAAAACGGACTGTGGCTCTGACAGGGATTCTTTCCATTTCTGCAAATTAGCAATAAATTGATAACTGTACACAGAAAAGTCAAACAGAAACCATACACGGAAAGTGGTCCAGCTGGTTTTTGCAAGAAGAAAATTTCCAAGCCGCAGTACAAGTGTCGAACCCAGATCGCAATGCAGTCTGCGAGCAGTTTCTTTGTTCTCCTAAGTTCTGTAGCGCGTCCTTGATGGATCTAGCAAGCGGCAAAGCCCTCCTCGTTTACTTTTCTAATTTGCATAATTTTACCGTCACTTTGCGCACGTGATCTGAGGACAAGGCACGACCATACTCGCAGTCTAATCGCAATGATTAAACGTGCATCTTCGAAAGTGGTGTGATAATCAATCTCTTGCTTTAGACAACTATAGTAGTAGTAATCAAAGATTATAGTGCGTCGACTGTACTTCTTTACGACTTTACTTCTTCTTTGTGCGTTACTTCTTTATTTTTCCGGTGCAGTTTATTAGTCATACAAGTGTGTATTTTTTGTTTCTTTATTTGTATGTTTAATGCAACTCTTATCAAATCAGACCTTGGTGATTACAATTTTAGAAAATCTTCTTCAAATTGAATGTAATGCAAATCATTCGGCTTCCGAATGAAGCTCCGTTTTCTGGTTCAACAATGAGTGTCAACGTGTCTAGTTCAACAGCATTAGTTTGGCGCAATTGCCACCGAGTATACCGACTCGGTCTATTTGCTTTGTGACCGCGATGGCTCAAAGAATAGTCAATACTTTCCTGATCAGGCTTTGATCTACGGAATATTTAGAAAAGATAAGGCCTCGGATTAGTCTACGAAATATTTCAGAAAGAAAAGGAGCTTACAGCTGTACCTTGTCTTGTACTTTTCGTGTTGTACTTTTCGTAGCGAAATCACGAGAAACGGTACGTAACGCGCGCGGGACGTCAAGATGCTATTGTGACGTTTTTATAATGAACGGTGAAAGAAAAGTTCCTCGGAGATGCATGACATGACCACACTGAAGAAACGTCTGTGTTTTTTTAAAACCATTTTTGACACTTTTTGATATTTATTTTTATATCAATCATATCTGATATACAACCTCTTTTCTCGATTTCTCGCGCTTAGAAACATGCATGTGCACAGAGGTAGGTTCTAGGTACGAAACGTGGTTTTCTCTACACTGAGGAAGGGTTATATACCCGAAACGCGTGTCTGTGTGTGTGTGTTTTTTTTTCAAAAAATTATTAATATCTATTTTTATATCAATCCTATCCGATATACAACCTCTTTTCTCGATTACTCGCGCTCAGGAACATTTACAGCGGTAGGCACTGGGTACGAAACGCGCTGGGCATGATGGACTGTCATATTCATAATGCTATTGTCACGGTGCGATTTTGCACCGACACACAACCTATTTTCTCGATTTCTCGCGCTAAGGAACACGCGCGCTGGGCATGATGGACAGTATTGGGACGACTCGATTAGGGAGCCTCTCCTTCGTCGACGCAATATATCAGTATTGATATTGTGTCCATCGTTATTCAAACCCTTTTGAACCAACAAGATTTCAGCGCGCGCGAAAGATTCCAATTGCTGGTAATTTGACGTCATAAAGGAAAATTTTACTCACTGGTCGACGGCGTAGATTTTTGCTGAGTATGATGACAGTGAAAATCGTTTAAGGTTTTCGCCTTAATCTACACGTTCCAAATCGTGATTTAAGCATTCTGTTATGGCGTCTGGCAGAATCAAAGGTAAATTGACTTGCTTTATGTAGAAGACCAGCTATTCCGGGGATTTGAACATTTGTATCGTGATTTTTTCAAAAACACTGAAAGTGAGGAAACCCCGGCCAATCAAAGAATTGAACTGCGATTGTTAATTAAATCGAAAGTTAAAAATTTTATTGGACATCCTGCAAGCAAAACTAAAATATCAATGACACAGCAGCCGTACACACTTATTCCCGCGCTGCAATCTCGGAGACAAATTTTTAGCAACGCACAAGAGATGACAAGATAATTGTGACAATTGCGATATTCCTGATAGTTACTTTCTCAAGTCTTAGTTTCTTTATATTCTAAATAAATCCTTTGGCTAGGTCATAGCTTATCCTGCATTTCTTTTGTCTCAACTGACCAAATAGGCGGGGACCTAGGTAGTTTGGGTAAGGGTTAAAACAGCTATCACACTAGTGCATGCGCACTACCAACCCAAAATTTGGAAAGAAAGCGGGTGGTTGTTTTTAAGTTGTTCGCCATTATCGTCGAATTCGACACAATCCGTGTTAATCCCGCGACATCGCGGTGTCCAAGACGTCTAAGGTGTTTCTCCCACCAAGATTAATTGTTTACCTTTAGTTTGGTGTGATTATTTTTCCAATTCGCCGATTCCAATTCTACGGTTATGTAACTCTCCGACCAGTGGTGGAATTTGGGGAGTATAATGTCTTAGTTACAGATACCATTTGTTCCGTATAATTGTGCTTATCAGGTTTTGCTTTTTGATCTTGAAGCGCTACCACGGTTTATACATGTATCTTTAGATACTGCTCAATTTGCATGTATTAGCAGGTTACTTTTTACACCCAGTTATGCGCTATACAGCTACTTCGAAATAAATAAATAAATAAATAAACAATGGCCTTTCTACCATTCAAAATGTTCGGAATCGTGAAAATATTGACGTGTTTTATTAGTTTCAGCCTGGAAATCCAACAATAAAGAAAGATAACGAATTTCGCAAAAAAGAGGTGAAGTTGTAACAGAATATATGGTAAAACGCTGAAATTATGAAAGAAATTACTAAATCACCTGGGGGCGGAATACTGACGCACTTTAAGCTGTGTATGTATGGCTATTTCTCTTGCAAAATGGCAGCTTGAGTCTAAAACCAACTCACTCAGTTACCGAGATCATATAAATTCTAGAAAAGTTGCGTCAAATTAATACGGAAACGTATGGTAAAACGCTGACACCGAAAGGGAATTTGAAATATTACTAAATTTTAAATTGTGTGGAATTCTCCCTTTGACCTTGACGTTAAAAGAAAGATCAATGAAATCCAAAAAACATCGATAACAAATGACCGAGATTATGTACAATGTGCGACAAATGTGGTAAAACGCTGAGATCGAAAGGGAATTCGCCATATGGAATCTTAATAAATTCCTTTTGGCAAACGCTCTCTCGGCCTTGTCGTTAAAACAAAGATACGTTAAATATGAAAAAAAGTAACAATGACCAAGATTATATACAATGTAATTTAGAGAAAAAACTAATCAACTTGTTACGGAACAGTTTTCAAAGGGCTGAAATCGAAAGGCACTTTGCCGTAATTGCAGTTAAAACAAACAAACAAAACTCCTGGGAAGCAAAAAGAGTAGTGCGACAAATTTGGTAAAACGCTGAGATCGAAAGGGAATTCGCCATATGTAATTTTAATTAATTACTTATGGCAAACTCGCCTCGACCTTGGCGTTAAAATAAAAGTACGTTAAATATGGAAAAAAAGGAACAATGACCGGATTATAAACAATGTAATTTAGAGAAGAAACTAATTAAATTGTTACGAAACAGTTTTTAAAGGGCTGAAATCGAAAGGCACTTTGCCACATGGAATATTGTCAAATTGCAAATTGCAGTTTAAACAAACAAAAGAAATAGGAAACAAAAAGAGTTAGTAATGGCTGAGATTATAAACAATTTAGATTAGAAAAACTACATCAAATTGTTTTGGGAAATATGGTAAAACGCTAAAATGGACAGAGAATTTGCTATATGGAATACTATTAAATTCCAAATGGATAATTCTTCTGCCGACCTTGCCATTAAAATATGGATAAATAAAATGCAAAAAAGTAACAATGACCGAGATTACATGTAAAGTCATTCAGAAAAACTGCGTCATATTGTTTCGGAAAATATAGTAGACCGCTAAGATGGACAGAGAATTCGCCATATGGAATATTATTATATAGCAGATGGAGAATTCTTCTGTCGACCTCGGCATTTAGATATGGATAAAATACAAAAAATATGTATTTAATGACAGAGATTATATACAATGTAATTTAGAAACAACTCATAAAATTATCACGAAGTAGTTGGTAAAACGCTAAGATCGTCATGGAGTTTGCCATATGGAATATTATTAAACGCCATGTGGCAAATTCCTCTGTCGACCTTGGCATTAAAATATGGATAAATAAAATGCCAAAAAAGTTATAATGACCGAGATTATATACAATAGAATTCAGGAAAAATGAGTCAAATTCGGAAAATATAGTGAAACTCTAACATCGTCAGGGAGTGTGCCATATGGAATATTATGAAATGCCAAATGGCAAATTTTTCTGTCGACCTAGGCATTAAAATATGGCCCAAAAAATGCCAAAAAGGTAAAAATGACCTAGGTTACAAACATTGTAATTCAGAAATCTGGTAATGCAAATGTTGGGATAACGATGTTCTTTTACGGTATCCATTCGTTTCACTCCTCATTAAGACGACCTCCGGTTCGATCGGTGCGAATCGTCGAGAGGCGAAACTATCGTCGGGGCTTAGGAATTTGTCGCACCAATTCAAAGCCAAGCCAATCAGTATTGGGTCTGTTCATACGCTGTTGTCGCCTTTAGCATCTGTTTTATTGTGCTACTAGTTTAGTTTATGTCATTATTTTTTGTTGGTTGAAGCTTTCATTACATTCTATTTAATATCGCTTTTACGTCGTCATTCATAACTGAGAATATCATGGAAAGAAGTTAGGCTAGTTTTATCTCCCTGTTGTACATACTATTAGCTTTTTTATCTTTAATGTTATTTAACTTTTATATTTACTTTGTTTTTTAAATTATATCTTTGCGAATAGCAAAGAACAAATGGCTCTAGAGAACATTAAGTAAAACGCTGAGATCAAAAGGGAAATGGAATCACATTGAACTACATAAGGACAATTCGTTGTCGACCTTGGTGTTAAAGTAAAGATACGTGGAATATGAAAAAGTAACAACGACCGAGATTATGTACCCCCATGTAAATTTTGAAAAAAAATGATCAAATTGTTGCGAAAGAGCTAGCAAAATACTGAGATTGAAAGGGAATTCGCCATCAACTTCCAGATTTCGAATTATCAGTAGACCTTGGGTTTTTACAAAAACAAAAAAAGATGAAATACAAAAAATTTATAATAGCCGAGATTATATAGAATGTTCGAAAAATTTGTTAAAACGCTGAGATCGAAGGGAATTCGTCATATATAGAATCATTACTTTCCATATGGCAAATTCGCTGTCGACCGTGGTGTTAAAAAAATACGTTAAATATGACAAGAAATTATATACATTGTATTAAATTTTGAAGAAAAAAAATCATAATTTTTACGAAGCAGTTGATAAAACGCTGAGAGAATTCGCCATTTGGAGTATTATTAAATTCCAAATTGCAAATTGCCTCTCAAACTTGCCCGTTGAAAAAAGAAGTACAAAATGTGATAATGACCGAGATTATATACAACGTCATTAAGGAAAAACTAAGTCAATTATTTTTCGGAAAATATAGTCGAAAGCTAAGATCGACAGAGAATTCGCCATATGGAATATTATTATATGACAGATGGACAATTCTCCTGTCGACTTTGGCGTTTAGACATAGATATACATGTATAATGCCAAGAATGTAATAATGACGGAGATTATATACAATGTCTGCCATGTGGACTATAATCATCATGATATTGGCGACTGCAATAAAGGTCTTTTCACATACTTTACAAATAGAATGTCAAGGGTCTTTTTTTAACAAGAAAACTAGATGATTGGGTCAAATTTTTATTTACATTGAGTTCCACTTCAGGACTGAAATTGCAATGGTTTCAATTAAAAAAAATGCTGGATAAGATTGTTGTGAGCGATCTATTAAGGCTATGGGAAAGAAACCCTACGGAAAGTAATAGACGTAAAATGTGAACTGTTATATTTCCTGCTACGCGCTGAGTCGTCCCCAAGCAGCAACGCATTTTGAGAATAGAAAGCAGTAGCGAAGGGTTTGATGGGTAGAACGCTACTGACAGCCAAACTCTGTCGGTCTGTCTTCTTTGATAACACCCAGGGAAACTGTTTGGGCATCAACAGAATGCTCATGAGTTTGTATTTTACGTTTGCACCACGGTTAAACTCGATTGCATTACCTCAACGTTTTTTCGTATGTTCCTTTGACAAAATTTGTTTGTACGCTTCACTGCTCAATCTTAACCTTAATTAAAACACAATTAGTCTTAATTAATTAATCTTGATTAATATTAATCTTAATTAAAACACAGCATCTTTAAAAACACCCAAACATACGAAGCATTACGCACACTCAGGCGGCATAAAATGCCAGACATTTTTAAACAATCAAAATAACAGGAAAGCGGCGGGTTTGAGCATTTTACAGAATGAAAAAGATAATGCAATTAATTCTCATTTCCTGGTTGCCCAACGAGAAGTTAACATGTTTATTTATCCCACACTTAACGACAAGAATGATATCTACTAGCACTGGACGTGTCGTTCGTCTTCAAACTTACTAGTCTCTTACGTGGATGTGTGCACTTCTTGGTAGTACTTACACTCCAATGTCAGTTCATTGCGCGAAAAGCAATTTGCCATCATTTAGCGACGCAAAATATCAATGCAGTTTACTACGATGCATTATAAACGGAGGCTCCCCTTCTTAGCTTTCGCAGAACATTTACTGTTTTTCAAAAAGCCGCATCTGATTGCAGATAAACTGAATACTCCAAGAGTGAAAGATTCACCTCTTTGACGAAGAAATCAATGAGATTTCTGTAATAATCTGGGTAAAAAAATCTTGATGGAAGCAAGCTAGGAAAGAATATTTGTTTGTTACCCACAGCACTACCAGATCTACCAACATCAAAGCACTCTTGAGGATACTGGGCAAAAGGGTCAGTTGTTGTCTCATGACTAAAAGACACCATCTCTGACGATTTGTTAAACAAATGCATCTTACTATCAGAAGTAAGGTCGCTTTCTTCGGCAATTTCCTTGATATTCACAGCATCGCTCACATTGCCATAGCATTCCTGGGGACAAGGTGTTTGCAAGAGTGGGCTGCAAACTTTTATGTCGTCTGAGTGCTGAAAAAATGTAAACTCTTTGTCACACCTAAGCTTTCATTATGTTGAGACTCAACAATGCTGTTCCCAGAGGTAAAGGTATGCCTTTCAAATGAGTCAGCGACATTTCCTTAAAAAATAACTTTTTTCCAAAAGTGAAATAATAACGGGAAGCTCTTTGACTTTCTTTAGAAAGACATCGAACATAAACGTTCCAAGCTCTGCATCTACAAAACCACAATCGCCCTGCTTTTCCTTGATCTCAGCGTAAGAATCGACCAAAACAGCCACAAAAGTATTGATGAGGACAAATAATATCACAACCAAATACAAGAACAAGAGCAGCGGCCCAAAAACGGGATATTGCAAATTTACTTCCACGTTATTTATTGATTTCCCGACCGACATTAGCAGCACCACTCGCAAAGCCTTGAAAAAAGACGAGAACGTCTCTAACTTAGCCCCAAACAAAGAAAACCAGACTGAGAAAAGCCCATTACGGCAATGGCCAACACCAATGAAAATGACAGAATTAGCTGCGCTGATCTTTGAGGGGTTCCTTGCATTGGACATATTTTTATAAAGAGGAGCGACTTAGCTCTCTGTTCTTACGTTTTGACCTTACGTCCTTTTGACGAGGAAATCAGTGATAGCTCAGTAATTATCTCCATAAAATGAATCTTGATGTAAGTGAGCAAGTCATCCTCTTTGAAAATTTCATTGTCATCTACAGCGCTACAAGTACGACGATCATCAAAACACTCTTGAGGACATCTTGGCAAAGTGACAACCTTTTTCTCGGGGTACGAAGCTTCTAGCTCGGACGATTTGTCATTTAAACATAACTTCTCGTTAGAAGATAGCTGGTTATCTTTGTCACTGTCCTTGATATTTTCCGGATCACGGACATTGCCATCATCGCTGCATTCCTGGGGACAAAGTGGCTGCAAGGGTGGGTGGAAATCTTTGATGTTCTTTGAGGGCTCAAAAATTGCATAGTCAATGTTATCCAAACTCTCATCCCGCCGCGACTTCAAGCTGTAAAGAGACGGATTCTGTAGCATTGACGATGTTGATGACGTTTTGTTAAAAAACAACTTCCTTCCAAAACTAAATTTGTCTGGAAACTCTTTGATTTTCTTCAAGAAGAAGCTGTACATAAAAGTTCCAACTTCTGCATCTACAAAACCGCCATCGACCTGCTCTTCCCTGATCTCAGCATACGAATCAACCAAAACAGCCACGAAAACATTGATGAGGACAAATAATATCACAACCAAATAGAAAAACAAGAACAGCGGCCCAAGCACGGGATATTGGAAATGTACCTCCACGTTATTTATTGATTTCCCGACCGACATTAGCATCACCACTCGCAAAGCCTTGAAAAAGGACGAGAACGTCTCTAGCTTAGCACCAAAACAGAGAAAACCAAACTGAGAAAAGCCCATTACCGCAATGGCCATCACCAATGAAAATGACAAAATTGGCTGCGCTGATCGTCTGAGGATTTCTTGCATTTGACATATGTGAGGATTGAATCGGATTAGCCTCAGTAGCTTTAACGTGATAATGAAAATTGCCATTGACAGCCAGAAGGTTTCCATGTCCAATAAGCGTGCAATGGAGTCAGAACTAAAGGTGTCGTAAGGGTTTGTCTGAATTTCCTCCACATACAAACTGGTGCGTTTGCCTTTGAGAAATGATATCACAACTGCCACAAGAGAGACCAGTAAGAGGATTATCTGTATCCAATTCCACACCTGAAAGAGATACTTCTTCTGTCGAAAGTACTTGATCATCTCAGCAATGAGGAATGCGACGATTGCAATGAGAAACAATAACTGGCACACCTCATAAAATGATTGGAAGTTACCATCCATTGATGGATAGAGTGAAAGGACTCTCACGTCTACTTTCGTTACGACCTGGCCAGTTGCCAACCTTTCGTAGATATTCCTAACGTTACAGAAGAGCGAGGAAGATGGATCAAACAGCGTAAACTCTATGAAAACAGCAGCAGTGTATTCATTCACCCAATTGTGTGCACGAAGGTCTCTTACTACTTCAAAGGCAGACTCCTTGTTGTAGCCGAGGTCAGCCACATACCCACCCCCGTCATAGGTTTCCTTAACAGCCTCATGTGAAAGGGTGCCGATCGTTGATGCAGACTGATATCTCCATGGTTTTGGACAGATGTCGTTAACGGACGCAAAGTGACTATAATTTCCCAAAGGAATCCATTGTGGAAGGTGAAATGGAGTTCTATCCTCGCTTTTTCTTGAGTACGTCTGAAGACATCCAGGGAACAAGTCGTTCAAATTTGTGTTCAGCAAATCTGCGCTACAATCTGCCTCTACAAAGCAATCACCCAAAAGAATTTATGATTGAAAGCACGAAAACGCCTCTTTGGTGTCTCTGTCATGTGGAGTGTTTGTTATACCGACCAACCTATCCTATTGTTTCTCTTTCAGCAGAAGATGTACTTGAGAAAGATAAAGGAGTGGCGTACATCGTTGTAGTACACGTTTGGTTTGTGAAGGGGTGGTGTTGTCTTAACACCCACCCCCTCCGTGGAATTGAGGGGTACTATACAGGTATTTGTCGTCCAAAGGAGTATGGTATTTGAGCCGTTTTGGTATGATGTCTGAGTATGGTGATCTATTTTTATTGGCTTAGGGGCCCGTTCTTCGAAAGTCCCGTTAACTTACCGGGCCCGATATATATATTTTTAAATGTTTTTTCGCCGATTACTCGGTGATTACAGACATGGTACTCGGCCAATGTTTTCATAGAATTATAAGATTTTAAAATGTAGTATTCAAAGCTTACAAAAATTGACTTCTGTTAAGAAACATTTATCACTAGACACTTATCGGGCACGGTAAGTTACCGGGAAATGAGAATCGAGAAACGGGACCCAGATCTAAAGGGAGGTATGAACTTTAGAGGGTATATCTCAAAACGAGTGTCGAGAAATGACAGCTGTGGTCTGAAATAAGGTCAGCGCTTGGAGGATCGAGCAGCAAACCCTCAAAAAAATTTCCGAAAAGTACTCGCCACCCCCGCCGCTGCCATCGCGATAGCAATCTTACTTGTCTTCATTCGTAACTGCCTTAGCCGTGGCATCCCCATCAGAAATGTGAGCTTGGTGCTGATAAATCCTTCCTGGTATTCAAATGGCTGACCATTGTACCACGTGACGTCGTATAGGCCAGGAATTAAAACGTCGTCCATCCACTCCCACAGAGAAGTTGGATTTATCACCTTGAAAATAAAATGTTCATAGCATTTCCGATGGCCATCAGTAAAATTTTTAAATACACTTTGGTAGGGCTCGGGAATTGAGTATCACGGACAAATAGACGATAAAATTATCGTTTTGTTATAGAGTTCATTATACTATAGCGATAACTCACCGAATGAAAATTCTGACCAAAGATGTTACTGACGGACTTGGTAAATTGGTATCGAGAAGGGTGCTGATTTCCATAACAGACAACCAACAGCAGGAAACCGAATAGGAGAAATGAGACAATTTCTTTGATTGCCTCGAGCATGTTCCACTGTTTGCTGCTTGATTCCTTATTTTCAGCCAGTTCACCGTCTTGGGGAGGTTTTGAAGCAACTCGTTCCTCTTCCTTGGTCACAAAGGAAGGTCCGATAACAGGATCCTGTTCTGGAGGTTTTTTTATCAGGAGAGACAACAGAGTTGCCAAGGCGACAACCTTGATTGGCTGAGTAATGAGGATATCTTGGACAAGGGAAACTGAAATGGATGTCAGCCACTGATTTGATGTGTCTGCTCCCCACATTAAGCTGTAGAATACAGTAAAGGCGGCACCAGTCAAGGAAATCAGCAAGGCTAGGAACCAAGCGATGTAGACGAAGAAAGTCGGAAGAAACCCGGGAGTTTTCAGGTCTTTGCTTTTGTTTCCATAATAAGATGTTTCGTTGGATAATGCTTGCTTCGTGTTCCTAAATATCAAAACCACAAGCAAGTTAGCTGGAATAGCTATCACACTGCTTTGGATTCCAATTTTGATTTGAGTCCAGCTTATGACAAGAGGTCCAAACTTGAAGGTATCAGTGGGAGTACGATCGAATTGGTAAAACATTGCGTTGGTGACCATCGCTGTAAAAAGGAAAGACAAACAACATATCAAACGCTGGCAACGAGTAAAAGGATTATGTGGTGGTCTCGTGAACACTGAAATCCAAATGTGTCCTTCTCCCAAGCTTCGGGCCGTTCTGGCGTAAAACAAGGGCTTGAAGGACGTGAGTTCGTCTTTCTCCGCGGCTTGAATGTCAAGCTCAATAGAACCACCTCTGTCATCCAGGGAAAGCCATCGGTTCGCGAAAAAGTACCACATCTCTTCCGTTTGTTGGTCTTTAATAACAACTTGTTGTAGAAACCAGGCCGGGCTGGATCCAGTATTATCATGCCAGATGCGTATATCGGTTAGTTTGCCTAATGATGATGGCACGGTTAACGTGAAATTGTTGACACTTCCTCGGGAAAAATTCTTTCTCCTGGCAAACGGATCCGTCAAGGAGATTTCTCCACTGCTTCCCTGGTTCCCGTTTATCACTATTCCAACCCTGGCAGATGTTCCAAAGCCTTTCCACATGCCTGTCTGGACGCTTATATTGTAGCTATAACCATCTATTTCAGAATCGGTTAGAAAGACATTCGCCACAACCTGAAAAAAGTTGAGACTTAAGTGTAATTTCATAACAGAAAGTGACGAGGAAATGCTAAGGGGCGAGAGAATTTGTGATGTATAAAAAGCTACCCTGTCAAAAGAAAAAAAATCTTTCAGCAAAGACTGAATACGCAAGATGTAAATAGAATCAACTCTGTGAAAGGAGAACTCAGATTCAACTATAATCTCATCCCTTGCTCAGGGTTAGAAACCTTACTAATATTTTATTGACAAAAGAAAATCGATAAGACTTCTGTAATTCATCCGCGTACGATTTTATACGATGCAGTCGGGGTCACGATGGTCTAGTGGCATGGCAGATTGCATCTTAAACCCTAACATATCATTTGTGGAGAAAAACACAATCAATCTTATTAACTAATCACATACACAAAACTTGATATGAACATCCAATGCCTACATATACATTGCATTATGCAGTTCTTAATATTTAATTGTGAATATACTGACCTTTCTCTTATCCTTTTTGTCAGCCCAACGAGCGAGAACAAGTCCAATAAAGTATACTCCGAATATCACACACACAGTCGTAAGAACCACAAAGTTTTTAGTCTCTCCCAGCCGTGTAAATTCGGTGAAAACTTTGTCAAAGTCAATGGGATTAGGGGCAACAAAAATATTTCCTCCAAACGCTGAAAGATGTGTACACAAACATTGCAGATTTCCTGGCACGTCTTTCCATCCAACCTGCAACAAGAAGAAATTTTTGTATTTTCAGTAGATTTTTAAGTGCTACAGAGTAGATACTAGCCTGTGTAAGGGCCCTTTTCACTAAAGACGGGAATTATCGCACTTAGCCAGCACCACAAAGACATAGCAGTATAAAGATTCGTGGATTTTCAAAGTCCTATTGCAGCTGGTAGCAGTTTTTTTTTCTACATCCCGTAGACAAATACAGGCAAAAGCCTGGTTTCTATTTCACCCCTTGAATACCCTTGTCATATAGATTCTTTGAAGTTGCCTTTATGTTCGGAAGCAAAATACACGTGTAAGTAACCAACCTTACAGCCTTCACTTGACCACGCTTCTCTCACTTCAGACCAGTAAAGACATCTCTTCATCTGTACTGACATCGTGTAGTTCACATCAGTGAGTGCGTCATAAGTTGGCACTATAACTCTTGGTGTCGGGGGAGGGGTTGTAGGGGGATCCTTGACACCGATGCAGGAACGCTTTTGTCGACCATGGATGTCTTTACAGGACCTCTTAAAACGACGGTGATTGTTTGTTACGTTTGTCTTATTTGCTTTTCGAGTCAGACTGATGCCAATATAGTGGACGCCAATGTCTCCAGTGACGTTGCTTGACAATGAGAACATGTAGGGATTGCTAGTGCAGTTAAAGTAACCAATTTCAACTTTAAAACCTTCGCACAATGAAACATTTGGAATTCTTGTTATGAAGGTGTAGTTGTCCGGTGTTGGTTTTACACCAGCACTCACAAAGACATCAAAGAAAGTGTGGCTTTGTGGTCTAATTTCTACAAGTGCGGATTCCAAGTCATTGTCAAGAATAATCTTGTGGTAGCGAATTGCGCTGGAATCATTAAAAGGTTTTACAAACAGATGGCCTTGCATGTCATTTTGAATCGTCCCGTCAGGGCTTTTCACTGGAATGAACAGTTCAATGGGATGACTTAGATCAGAGACATTTAGGCGCGAGCCATCCTGTTTCTTTAAATCCACACTCAGTACGGACGATTCTATGTCTTTAGAGGAGTTTGTCCACACGTAAGGGTTCATTCTGAAAGTCACCATCTAATGAGAATAAATGCGAGGACATAAAATACGTGATGCACCACATTCATGTCTTATGACCAGATTCTATGACTGACTGACTGACTGCATGACCGACTGACTGACTGATTGAAGGAAGAAAGTAAGGGAGAGAGGAAGGACGGAGGGAAGAATGAAGAAAGGATTGTCTTCCTAACTGATCGAATGTTTAAATTATTAAATGAATGGAGGAGTAAACACATACGTAACCAAACGAATGAATGAACAGATGGACGGACGGAGGAAAAAGATGTATAAATAGTTTATTCAATCACGGTTCCTTTGCAGTAAGGTAGTCGGGGGGGGGGGGGGGGTGGATATGCCTGAGTGAATAAATAAATTATGAGTCACTGACATTCTGACTGACTGACTGACTGACTGGCTGAATGAACGAACGAACGAACGAACGAACGAACGAACGAACGAACGAACGAACGAGCGAACGAGTGAGTGAGTGAGTGAGTGAGTGAGTGAGTGAGTGAGTGAGTGAGTGAGTGAGTGAGTGAATGAATGAAAGGATAGATAACTGAATTGGTTCGTTTACTAATTTACCCACTCGAATACATAATTCCTCCCTTTCTTCCTTTCTTCCATCCCTCCTTCCTTACTCTATTCCAATTATTCACTCAATCATTCCTTTGTTCATTCGTTGCTCATTATGTCATTCCTTTGTTTGCTGGAGATTGCTGCTTGCTATTCTCTACACTTGGCAATTCCTGGAATGCTGTCTGCCTGAACGTTTCTGAATGCAACTCACTTGGGTATCAACTGATGTTAAGCTTGTTCCGTTGCTTCCGAATAACACGTCAGTAGATGGAAAGGTGACACCTCCTTCGTCGCTACTTCCATGGAACTTCTCTTTTGCCAGTTTAGCTGGAGTTTGTCGTTTTAGTGTCATACCGATGGTTTTGCTCTCATATTGACTCTTCTTCTCCCCAGTCATTTTAATGGATAGCAATGCAGTGCCAAGTGAATCCACCAGCGATAACGCCTTTTCGGTTAAGTTTTTAGCCTACGATTAAATAATAATTTGTGTTAGTTTTAAAATTAAACAGTGGCGGGTCTAAGTGCAACACACTGGGGGTAATAATGTGAGAAAAAAAAGAGAAGCGTAATATATCCCAAGTCTCGAACAGTAACGATACAATTGAACGATTACAGGAGGTAACAATTAAAATGTAACTTCAAATAAACAAACAGCGAAACAGATGGACAAAAAAGAATAAAAAAATTAATACTGAACTAGACAAAGACATAAAGCCGATTTATTTACCATGACGAACTCTTTGCCAGTTGTGTTTTCCTGTCCAGCCCTTCTGCGGACTCTTCCTGCTATGGCTGCCTCTCCTTGTTTTTCCATATGTTGATTGTAGCTGTCACCGGTTATGTCCGCGGAAGCATTCAGTATGTTTGATAAGGCACTTAAGATGTGGCCACCAACGTCTTGGACAACATCCCTGTCTTGAGCGCGACTCCGAAGGAAGGTGATCATTGTGGTCAGTAAAGTTGTAGCGTCCTCCTAGAAAAGCAGTTAGGGAACTGGTCATAACAAGTTTGTTGGAAGAGGATCCACCTTGTCTGGGGTAGGGGGGTTATTGAAGACACCATCTGTCTCGTGAACATTACCGACAAAATGTTATTGGCTTTAAAGTTTGAGTTCACACAGAAATATTTAGCTAGAAAGAGTCAACATGGCTAAATAAACAAGAAAAGAGAGGTTTGAATCTCACTGTCATTTTTCACTGCTGGATAGAGGGGTGGCTATGCAATAAAGACACCTTCCTTTGAGGTTGATGTTGGGGGTTGCAGGTAGAGACCACCATCTATTTTGTGGTTTGGTGGGCCCTGTTCAAGTATAGTAGTTTTCACCACTTCCCTTAGATATAGATAACTTAGACTTTGATTGCTTTTATAGGTAATTATATATAAAAATGCAGAGGATTAACGTCAGAGACGTTACGAATTGCCCTCTACAACAAACTCCTGACTGAGTGAGTTACTATAATGCGGATCATAAGCCTTAAGTTGGGACGGGCGCTCAAGAGATACACCAAAAAGCGTGGATGAAAGGTAGCAGAGAATTATTTTTCGCCTTCTGTTGAGGTTTTTAACGGCCGTCCCAAGCACTAATAGCCCCCAAAGAAGCCATTGGTTATGATTGATCAATCGATTGTTGATACTGAGGAAAAATGGAGCTTAGTTCGTGGGCAGAACAGAACGTTAAGGCGTGAAAGGCCACAAACCATTCAGTGGTTAGTTACTGTAGCGTGCTCTGAGAGATCATATAAGCTACTTACCAAAGTGTCACCAGACATTTTATCCCTATCCTCTGTTGCCATGACAGCAATTACAGACAGCTGAGTCACTTCAGCGATGTGTGAAACTCTTACTGGTGTAAGAGCGTGTAATGTGGCATCCTTGGCCTGAAAAGTAAATAGAAGGAAACGACAATGGAATTCTGAAGTGAGTACGGTGTGAATTAGCTTGCTGCAAAAGTACGGAAAGCAATTCTGAAAATTTGGATGAGGAGAAATGCCAGGAGCCCAGATGCGTTAAATATTGCGACTTCCTGAAAAAGACATTCATGGTGATTGAAAAAGATGATGGACGCTCAGTGGTGGTTGGCCTATGACCTGCTTTACAAATTGAGTTTCATTTATATACTCCTTCATCACAGGAGAGCTTCTCTAGCTTTGCTTTTGATGCTACCTAAAACAGCTGACTTTTCAGGATACCAACAGCAGTTCTTTTTTAAACACGCGTTCTTTACCGTACAAAGCAAAATATCTATTAGCTTCACTTTGGCGTGCCTTTATTTAACTTATTCAACTTGCTGTACGATTTATGAAGAAACCGTGTTTTTTTTTTCCATCTTAAAGTTTGTTTGCTAAGCTTGTTCTATCCAGATGCGGGATATTGTCCCTATTTGTTTCTCCTTTAGATGTAGACCTCGACTTCACTTCTGTTCACACAAGAAGAAAGAAAAGAACTCGGCCAGTTGTAAACATCTGACCCACTCTTGGTAAAAACATGTGTATGTTCACTTGTCCCCAGCGCAGCTTTCCGTTTAAACAATATTGCTCTCCATTGAATTAAAAAAACAACAACAAAAAAGAATTGAAAAAATGTCACTTGTGAAATGTTCGTGGCTAGTCTGACGCGGCGTTTCGTCTCGGCCAAGAGACTCTTCAGTGCGGTTGGGAATCCTTCTGCGATAGAGGGCCAGACTGCTAACATCTTGAATTTGCGAACGGGACTTTGAGCGCGATGCTCAACGAGTTTGCCTACAAATTCTAAAGGTCTCTGAAGAGTCTCTTGGCCGAGACGAAACGCCGCGTCAGCCTAGCCACGAACATTTCACAAGTAACAACAAAAAAACAAAGGAAACAATCCCACCAGATAAACAGGTCCAGTCTTATGCACAGAGCTACATCTATTCCTTTTTTGCTAGAACTAGTCGCGTTTCGAATATTTTACCACATGAGGGCACTGTTTGCCACCTGAGCAACTATTTTTATATCTGCTGCCCTCGCCTAGTTATTCTACCTCATCTTTAGCGCCTGTAATGATTAATTTGACCCGTGTAACAAGTTGTTTTTATGTTGATTTTTCCCATGGTTGTTGTATCTTATTGGTTTTAAGGTCGTTCTGGTATTACTGAAAGCTATCCAGGAGTGTAATAAACTAATGACTAATATAAGAACAAAAAACCTACCTCGTCATTATCGTTTGAACTGAGAAAGGAAATGGCCAGAGTAGCTGCCTCACGGAACTGTGCTTCAGTTAAAAATTTCTCAATATTCTGAGTAACCATTTCAATCACTGTTGAATCATTAATTCCGTGTGGTAACGGCTTCACCTAAGACAAGTAATGAAGACATGAATAGACTTTCGATATGACCATCGAGACGATTGAACATCGACAAAACCTAGATTAAACCTAGACTATGGCCCGACGACAAATTTATCTGAATTAAACTAATTCTGAAAATTTCTGGGTCACTCTCCCCAAACACCCCCCTCCACCCCACCCCAAAATCAACGTTGAATTGGTAAGGGGGAAGGGGCAGGACGAAAAGTAAGCGTATTGACTTTGAATATTCATAACATCTTCAATATCTCCTAGCAATATATTAACTATTAATTGGGGAGCGAGCAGAATCTGCTACCATCCGCAGGTAAGGACATTACAAAACCAGCCTAAATAGCGTTGAAACGTAATTAGATTTCATATCTTGACGAAGCGTCATAGCACTTTGCTAAATCATAAACATTGCAATATCATTACTTAGTTTCCAAGCTATACAGCTTCTGAAGACAGCGCTTTAATCTTCCTTGGAATCAAGGAGAAAAAAGCGTCTCTCTTATTCCTAGATACAAAATGATAAATAACTGCTTTGCAGTTAGTTTAGACTAACTGAATTATAATGAATTATCTTTAAGTGTAACCTTGCCTTAACAATTATCATGTCATCATGACTTGCGCCTCCCTTGTCAGTTATTTCCACCTTTACGACGACATTGTAATCTTCCGATGCATTTCCTTGAGGAAGCATTGTTGACAAATGAGGAATGTGCGAACCACTTCTGACGATAACCAAGCCAGCCGAAGAAAAGAAACTGTAACAAAAAGGGAAAAGCCTTAAAAACTGTATCTGAGGGCGCTTTTCTATTTCTCAGAACTGGTTGGCCAGATCGTTCATTTCTGGAAAGTACAAATTTGAAACATGCGTTTTATTCTAGTCTTTCAAATGTCTTCAAAATAACTGGTACCCGTTTCGGAGTGACCATTTTTCAAGATTTTGCAGCACCATCCCTTCAAGATGACGCATTCGATTTACAGACTGGCCGGTCTGGCCAGCCGCCTAAGTTGCCGCAACCTGTCATCAAAAAGGCTATTGCGGGAGTTTATAAACCTACTAAAATGTCTAGCGGACCGCATTATCGATCGAGTCTATAATTGCCGCATGAGATCATAAATTAACTAGTTAGAGTGGTTTTTAATGGAAAGTAATTTTGCGTTTGCTTTGGCTTTGTTTTTACTAAACTCTAGCGATTGGTTAACAAACTCGCGCCACTTTCTCAGCCAATGAAAATAAAAAGCAGTCTTGATTTGCTCCCCCGCGCTTGGCGCCGGTTACATATGTTTGCTCCTTGTTCTAATTGGTTCATTTCGCTTTTTGAGTATGCTGTGATCGGTCAGAGTAATTGTTTGCTTTTGGTTTAACGACGCTCAATGGAAAAGCGTTCTGTAGCCTATAGGTCATCCTCTGCGCCATATTCTAGACAAAAACATCATGTTTCTTCAAGTCGTCACACAAAGTCGATGCATTTTAAGTGGCACATACCTAAACGTAAATGTTAAGTCCACATGGTCCATTAGCCATCCAGAGCAGTTCACCGTAAAATTCGTTGTCAACACAAACCCTTCAACTGGTGTAACGTTGCATCCTTTCTCAGGAACAGATAGAGGCGATACCGTTTGAAAGATTATTTCGTCTTCTTGAACACTTCCTCCTTCCACAATTATGGTGCCTTTTATCTTGTAGGTCGTATTCATCTCCAGAGAATATTTGTTTCCCTCGAGCTTACCGGCGAGAACTAAACTTGGGTTATCCAACTCTGTGAGTATTCGGTCAGTTAAGTCTGTGATCTCCATCCAAGAGTGGCTGGAATCTACAGCTCCCAACTTAAACAAAGACCAGCGATGTTCAGTGATGTTTTTGCAGAGTTCTTCTGTGCAATTGGATTCTATGATCATTCTCTTGCTGGGAATAACTTTGGGGCCACAGTTATACAAGCAGCTAAAAGCGTAAGATGATATATGCATGAGAAAGTTATAATCAGTTGGCTGAATCGCCGGCATTTTTGGCTTCATGTTTTGCGAATAAAAGCTGTTAGAAATACAAGTGATAGTTACACCAGGGGTTAATAGAAACATGGAAAACCAGCAAGACAAACAACATAAAAACTATATCGAAGAAAGTTGAGGTTTTGATGGAAATTCATGTTTTTAAAAACCTAGAAACCAAACCCTGTATTTCTGTCTTAATTTTCTTATATGTGAAGTAAGCGGTGGCTTATTTTCCAGTTGTGTAGGTTAATGTGACATTTATCTTCAACCAAACATGTTTTCGGCAAGAGAAGGAGGCCCTAGGGGTAACGAATCATATCATGGATAACAGGGATGGAAATGTTACGTTTTAAACAAAGTAACAGATCTTCCGAGGAACATTTTGGTGGGGTACATACATGACAGTTATACATTGACCAAATGACGCAGTGGTATTACATGCCAATGGACACCTTTGTGACCCAAAGGGTTTTGTCATTCGGTTGTTTATGCTACTGAAATCCATGCGATATAAATGCTTCTCACCTAATGAAGAATGTACTTTGCTTCAAGGTTAGCCAATGGGAAGTCTTCGAGCTTTTCTCGCCTTTTTGAACAGTAAGTTCAAAAACGTAAGTTTGGCCTGCCTCCATCCGATCTACATTCACAACAAGAACTTCATTTACGCTACTGAGTCTTCCAGGACCATAGCCATAGCAACCACCGAATGCGCTTGCTTTTCCATTTGGAATATCGACAACTGGAAGAGGGTCGATTGCAGGAAATGCTTCGTAGCTTCTTCTGCAGAACCATGTAAAGATTAATGGATTTACACTGTCTCCATTTGGGTTGTAGGAGATGGAAGCGTTAAGCGTAATATTTCCGTCTCCCGGAGTTGCCAACGAGACTCCTGAAATGTTAGCAACAGGCGGCTGTTGAAGGACTGAAACGTAGCCATAGTCATATCCTATGACTTTATTATCGGGAAGAATCCTTAAAATGTAACTGACATAGTAGTAGCTGTCCAGATTCTGTGGAGTCATTGACCAAAGGGGTTGACTTATACCAAGTGGGGCAGGCATAAATGCGGTAAAAGTTCTTCCTTTCAAGGATGCTTGGGTAATATGCCAGTATGACTTCAGCTGAGCTGACGAGCTGCAAACTGAGTGGTTTACTTCGGCGTTGAAGACCATCAAGTCCGTTGTATAGAAAACTTTGGCTTGTTCTAGCGTCTTGCTTAAGTTCAGGTTAACAGTTGCAGAGGAACATGAGCAGCTGACTGAAAAACAAAGAACCAATGTCAATAATTTAAGGGAAAACGAAGGTATGCCGAAGTTATTCCAGAGCTGGCTCACCAAAAAATGCATGTACTACTAACTATCAGCAAAACATTTGTCGAACTCACACGTTTAGAAAACAATATAAGACTGGACAAACACAGTCCTTGGGTTAACGTCGCGTTGGACTGAAGGGTGATGACTCAAGCAAGCTTCTGCCGTCGTGATGTATGAATATGTAATGCAGACAAGCATCCTATTCATAGGGGAATAGTAAATTTCGTTTGCAATGTTACTGGAATGTATGTGACGACTTGATCGTTGAAAGAAACCAGCCATTCTGAAATTTTCCGCCCCATCCCCCCCCCCCTCTCCCCGCGCCCAAATGGGTTTTGAATCACTATGGTGAGTTGAGATGGATAAACGTAGTCATTGAAAGGGCAGATACCAAGGGTAGTAGAGATGAAGTGCCCAATACGTTTGACCTGGTTGTTTCGTGGTGTAACTAAAGATGGACTCCGGGTATGGTCAGCTAGTAACGCAATTAGAACCTTCACAGTTTTTTTGCTGTGATTTATCTAAAAGCCGGTTCCAGGGTAATTTTCCGCGGATGAAGATCGCCTTTTTGGCCTAACTCTGTGAATTTTGAACCACTGGTTATTTTTAATATAACGTTTTTTTGCGTACGTTTATTGTTATAAAAATGCAAGTGTTCACATATAGCTACAGTTTTACCAGGCTTAAAAAAATATACCATCACGTTTATTCCATTGCGCATATGCCACACATTGACATTCTTATCCTAGCAGTATGCAGAATGTTTTTCCCATGAACCTAGTTTAATGGCCCTAGCTCCTGTGAGTCTCCTGTAGCTCGGTGGTAGAGCATCCAAACTAGTAATTGGGAGGTCTTACGTTCGACTCCTGATAGGAGCACTCCGATTTCCTTTTTCCGAGTATGCCTGTGTCACTCACTGAAAAAATACATCATTGTCAACTACAGTTTTGTTATAAAATCCACCGAAATGTACCTGTTAACTTCCTATTTGCCTTCAGAACTCGGAAATGTCATTAAAGGCCTGGGCCGGATTCCGTGATCGACATTAAAACTGCCGACTTGGCGGCAACAGCGCATCCCAGTTACATTGTTTACTAAAACATGGCATGAAAATATCTAGAGCAAGCTCTTGTTACCTGCAGTATCTACCACCTCCAAATAGTTACTGTCGAACAAGAGTATGGACCCTATACTTGAGTTTATTTTGCTTATCAGCTGATCCTTGAAGGCTGAGGTTGTGCAGAAGACTTTTACATCCGCCAATGGTAACGTTGTGTTGGATTCAATGCTAGAACTCTGTGCACTGCAAAAACAAGGCTCTTTATTGTAAGAAGCAATTATAATACTGAGAAAAACATAATAGAGTCGTTAATATCAAACATCACGTTATCAAATAGCATATGACGGAAGAAAGCTAAGTGCTGTTTTCTGCAAAATCTCATTTCCCTCAACCCGCGAGTTGTTGGTTGTCTTATAATGCTATAGATTTCAAGATCTTAGTCAAATATTCAAAAAATATTTCCTTCAAGAAAGACTAAGTTAACACATCTCAGCCACATTGTTCTAATCAAAGAAAACGAATTTCCTACCCAAATCTTTGAACCTCAGCCATGACAAAACCATACGATCCATCGAGAACACCGTTTATCTGCAGATAAAGATCGGAGTAAAAACATCAGAGTAACATTATTTAATGGCCGGGGTCTTAATTAGTATTTTCAATGAGGCAAGTGGCTTTACTGTTTCACTTGTAGCAGGCGCCCATGACCCTGTTTGTGGTGATTACTACACTTTTAACTCGAAAGTTCAAACCCCAACTGACTTTTCATTTTATACTGCTAAGACAAGAACAATACAATACAAACTTTATTGACACTCCCCAAAGAGGGGCTTTTCAGTGACAAATAATATAAATTACAACCACGAACGACTGAAACCCTAACAACCAACTCATGAACTAGACCTTTGAATCCACTAATTAAAATTCCATCATTCTATGCGACGTCCGCAACGATTGAGTCATTAGGGAGCTTAAGCAACGACGACGGCGACGACGACGACGATGCCACAAAACAATAGGTTGAATGAGCAAAACAATCGCTCTGCAAGTACGTTTTACATTTTGGTACATTTATTCGCTGTCCTCTGCAAAACAACAACGTGAAATGACCAAATTCTAGGTTTTTGGAGAACGTGAGCACACGACGGTGAATTTTTCATTTTCTTTCTTAACTTGAACGCCCCTCCTACCAATTTGGTTCCCGGATAGTTCGCCGTTTCTGTAGAAGTTGAGCGAGTTGAAATAATCGCAAAGTAGCACAAATTAATTAAAGTTATATTTCCAGGTGACGTATACGTTTTCGTTGCCGTTGTCGCTGCTTAAGCTCCCTATTAAAGCGTAACCGCTCATTACGCTTTGAAGTATTATGGAAAGACGCATTAAAGTCACTGTTACCTCATTCGTCACACTGGTCTTCATGCCCTCGTATTGTTGAGAAGTTGAGTTCAGAAAATCCAAAGTTAGGAGCTCGTTTGCAATTACAAGCCACGTGTTGAAATGGTACACTGAAAGAACAATATTTTAACGGTGTCAAATTAAGCGGGAAGTGAGCAAAATAACTTAAAAATATGATCCCTTAGTTACGCTTTAAAGCCACAAATTCATTTTTTCTTTTTTTTGTCACTGGGTCCTTTTTTAGTCCTTTCTTGGTTACAGCTTATATTCTCAGCTGCAATTTAATTATTAACAACTTGTAAAATCAGAGCGGTTACTAAAATCGTGGACAAAACTGTTGAGAAACTTTTTGTGGACCTACCAATTTCACCGCTACATTCATAAGTGAACAATTTAGCCCCCCCACCCCCTTATCAGTGTTGCTCCGGTAATCGTCCAATCTTCAAGGCAACTTTGAGTCAGGTGGAGGCAGTAAAGGTGTACTGCTCTCCTGTCGGTGCTGTCTTCAAGGGAAATGGAAGTCTTTACCAACAACCCGCATTTTATTAACTAGTTCTGTACAATATTGTAGCATTTAACTACCAGTGTGTCTCATACCATTCCGGTATCCTCTGGGATTTTCTGTCAACAATTGTCTAGTAAACTTTTCCAATACTCCACACAAATGATTGCTACCGTACTACAGTAACGTCATCCATTTACCCTCCATGTAAATTTGATCGATATTCAACTCACGTGTGGTGCCGTACACTTCAACCCTGAGACAATTGTGGTTGTGACGATCGCTTGGATGAAAGCGAATATACTGTGCTTGCACTGGCTCTGTCAAGTGATGCTTTTCAATGGTGTTGGAGTCACCGTGGCGACGAAATTCCTTGGAGAAAGTAAATACATAAGTAATAAGGAAAAGAACTAAACTGTATGGCACCCGCTCAGCTTAAATTTTTGTTTGTTGCCCTATTTCATTATTTATTATGTGACCCTTCTCTGGAATTTCGCAATCATGCACATACATTGATGCAACATCGTCCAACACTTCTTTTGTTCTCATGTGTGAACAAAATTTTGAATTCGTTTGGCCACCGTGTTCAACATTGTTGAACGCGCGCATTCCCATAAAGCTGACTTTGCGGGTATATCAGTATCTCACGAAGATGATTTATGGTTCATATTTCCTTCACCCGTTGCCGCGTGAGTGTTTAAGCGACAGTATGGCGAACAAACAAAGTTGTTTTTGAATCTCTCGTCGACAAAAGCTTAAACACTAGCGATTTCTCTTCAAATAGAAAAAGAAAGGGCAAAGGAGTAAGTGAAACGGTAACACCAGGAAGATAGTCCGACGCGGAGATCGATCGGTCCCACGCCATTATGGTGCGGGTTCGCTTTCTAAGAATTCTGGGTAGATTGTTGTCCCAGATCCTTGAGTCCAAGTGCTACAGCTGAATCAAACATGCTGCATTCGTTTGGCCACCGCGTTCATCACTGTGCATCATCATGCAACAATGTTGATTCAACAGTGTTAGATGATGTTGCAATTGTTTGGCTGCGCCTTAACAGGGCAAATTTGTTATTAATATTTCTGTTAACATTATTCTAGCCTTTTTTTTATTTTTCGTCCGTCACCTCTGCCGTCAGGATTTATCTGCCGTCTGTATTTTGCTTACGAGTTAAATGGTCTTGTCAAGGATCTTTCACTTGGATATCGAACGCGCTAAAAACTAGGCTACTGTTTGCTTTTCAACCATAAACTTCCACGAAATATTCCCACTGTTGTTGGGGGTGCATATTGGTGTACAGGCCAGTGAACTACAGATTGAAATAGAAGTGAATTGCTGTGGCCAACTTTCACTTCACAAGAATGTACATGTCTTACCACATCTGCTCCATTGTTAAACTTGTAGGTAGACCAAATGTTTCCATCCGTTGAAAAAGACAGCTTGAAGGCTGTGACCCATTCATTGCCATTAATGTCCCCCTGGGTATCAACACGGCAAACTGTAAACATGTCTCCAAAGTAAATCTGAAGCCAGTCGATGTTGCTATCACTTGTCAGTGAGCACCAACCAACTCCTCTGTTTCCTCTCAACCGACCAAACCAAGGTTGGTAGTGGGTGTCTGTACGTGTGGAACTGGCAGTCATGTGACTATCAGGGATGATGTCTGGATTGGACACCCCGATGGGCCTCGCAGAGCACTCAGAAGAAAAATCTAAAGGTAAATGGTTTGGAAGATAAAGTAAACATGTCAACATTTTAAAGCTTATTGCATAGTATAGTTTCAACCTGCAGAAATGATCTTGCAGATAAACATTGAACAGAGATGAAGCCCTCACAAATCTGCAGAACAACTCGCAAAACTACAGATTTTGTAATCTATCTAATTTTTTTGAACTGACAAGGTGCTTTTAAAATGCAACGTCCGGTAATTCCTGCTGGGGGCTCGGAAATTTTCTTTCCGAGAATTTCATCGTGTACATAACATCTATTTCATAGCCAGGTAATGCTCGCTGAAATTTTCGTCAGTACGAGTACCGGTAATTCTCAAATTCTTTAATTATCTATGAAGAGAAAACAAAGAAAATCACTACCGTGAAGGATGTTTAGAAATGTGATCTTAATTGTCATAAAATGTGGTGAACTTTTGCTTTTGTGATTTCAGGTAATAGATCAAACACGCGGAAGAGAAGTAGGTTGTAAAAACGAGGCGCAGCCGAGATTTTTTTAAACCAATTTCGAGGTGTTTGGAAATAGGAGGAAACACTCTTTCGAGTGTTTGATATAGCTTCTCAAACTATTGATAATTCTTGGAGAAATTCGAAACAAAAGTTCACAAAATTTTATGATAATTAAGATCACATTTCTTAACCTCCTTCACGGTGGTTTTAGAAGAGCTATATTAAACACTCTTAAGAGTGTTTGATCTGATTTCTAAACTCCTCGAAATTTGTCAAAAAGAACTTGGCTGCGCCTCGTTTTTTCAACTTACTTCGCAGTGTTTGAAAATCGGGTAAAACACTCTTTCGAGTGTTTGGTATATAACTTAACAGCTCTCATGGGATATTTATGTCAGTTGGTTGAATTTAAATGTTTACATACCGTTTATCTCTGTCAATATTTCATTGCCGCTTAAAACCCCCTTAAAGATCTTGAGTTTCCTAACAAGTCCATGAAATGTCTGTCCGGAGTCTTCCTTCTTTCCTATCTGGTAAAAGCTGTGTGAGTTGCTTCTCAGTTCATAACTTGACAAGCCACCTTCAGCTTCTTTACTCGCAGCTAAGGTGCCGTTGATGAACATTTTAGCGAGTCTTAATCCTTGATCCCACGTAGCTGTCACATGTAACCAGACGCCATAAGGAATTGCTCTAGAGGACAAGAAAGTAACAAGTTTCTTTTCTGCGTGGGTGGTTTTAAGACCTTTTTATAGGTCTAATACCGGGCTAAGGAGACAACGTTATTCAGCTGGCTTAACCCTTAAACTCTTAACTTACAGAATTTTTTCACGTCCCTAGCGTTCATGAGTACGCTTGACAACACGCAGATATATCTCTCTTTCTCTGCAGATGACGTCGGCAATCAAATCTCACCCTTAAAAGCCTTAGAGGATTGCATCACTGATGTTAGGAGTTGAATGTTGGGTAAGTTTATGATAAACGACGAAAAAACTGAGGTTTTATTGGTAGGTACTCGTCCGTACCTTGCTAAGGTCTCACTTGATAAGATCAAAGTTGGTCCTGCCGTTATACCAGCAGTACATGGAGTTAGATACATGGTAGTTTGGTTAGACTCCAGCTTTACAATGCGCTCCCATGTTAAGAAGACCTTTTAGTCTACGTTTTTCTTTCTCTATAATATTCGGCGCATACGGAAGTTTCTAAGTAAGGAAGTTACTGGGACTCTCGTCCATGCTCTTATCACCAGCAGGCTTGACTATTGTTATAACCTTTTTTACGGATTACGAGATAGTGTGATTTTAATGTTACAGCGAGTTCAAAATGCCTGCGCCGGCTTGTATGTTGTTTACCTAAATCCGCCGGTCCTATTGTCCTACGTGAATTGCACTGGCTGCCCGCCAAGAATGCGGATGGATTAAAAAAATGCTCTTAATAACTTTAAAGTTTTAGCAGATTTAGCTGTGTACCTGTCAGACCCAATCTCAGTTACCAAGGAATCTCGCTACAACCTTCGCAACACTGACAATGGAATTTTTCTTCAGTATCCTCGAAAAAAGTCGAACAAAACTCTTGGTGATCGCGCATTTATGTTTGGTTTGCCGCTCCTAAATTATGCAAGGCTCCTCCTTTGGTCATCTACTACAAGTCTCTCTTCCTTTAAAGTTCAAGTTACAGACTTTTTTCTAGTTAGGAAAGCCTTCGACTGAGTTTGCACTGTGAAGCGCATTAGAGCATCAAAATAATAAAAGCCTTACCGTGGTCAAACCTTACAAATAATTTAAGTCCGAAAAGAAAGGTGTTTACTTTGAAAGCTCAAATCTGACAATTTTTGTGTGAATCTGTGAGATTATTAAATCATTTTACAAATGAACGGTTAAAAATGGTTCTAGTCTGACGCATGGAAGACGTTTGACCGCGGTCAACTAAACCATAAGCCACAATATCCACTCACGATGTGTAAGTAGCCAGAAGGTCTCTACCCTGCTGGTTTCTTAGCTGGAACCAAATCACCTTCCAGTCACCGTGAACCCAAATTGAAAACTGATGTGGATCTGACCAATCAGCGTAGATGTAACCTGGAGTTCTGGCGGGTTTCAAGACTTTTACCCAACACGTGATCGAAAACGTGGGAAACTGGTAAAGATTGACGGACGGTACGTCTGCATATGACCCATTGCCATCTAAGTACAATGCCGGGACGCCATCTTCGTATCTATAGGAAGCTCCACCTCGTAAACTGGATTAAATTATAAAAATTATGAGTTGGCATTGTTAGTCTGAAATGTCAGCCGTCTCCTTCCCCTAACCTACAGGGCGCGCGGTTAGGAGGAGGAGACGGCTGACATTTCAGACTATGGCATTGTGTACAAAATATGTTTTTTTCTTGCATGCATTATTTCACGTAAGAGTCTAGCTAAGATTTGATGTAGCTAAGATGTTTACGTGGCAGCAGCCTACAATAAACTGCTGGATTACAATAAGCCACTGGAAAGTCTTTAGAAACCTATATAGTGACCGCGAAAGGTGTCTTGCTTTAGTTTTTTTACTTACAGTTGGTAGCTTTTAATTAATTATATGGAGTAAAATCAAAATCGTTGGCGAAGATTATGAAAATAAATAAATAAATAAGAAAATGTACTTTTAGCACCATTCTGTAATAATTCCGTTTTTATCATTTTTGTGATTTGAAGTTCTTTCTTAGTCTTTGATAGGCCACAAGGGAAAATTCTTCGCACATAACCTTCAAGTTTTCCCTGGAAAGGTTGCCTTGTGAAACATTTTCTGTGAGCGAAATCATAAAAAAAACTTTAAAAATGGAATATTAAAGGTAGCAATGAAAACTAGAGTAACAGCAAAGTAATGCACCGTGGTTGGCTCTCTACTCCTCTATAGTGGGATTTCTGGCAAACTAGATGTCATCTCATCGTTCCCAGCAAAAGAAAAAATCAGTAAGTGAATGACAAATAATACACTTTTTTGCTTACTTTACATCTTTCTCCGAGCCGTCAAGACGCCAACCAGCAACCACCTCTGCAGAATCTAAAACAAAATGTATTTTCATATGTGAAAATGGTTGTGACTTCAACGTGGTATCACGTGGTTTTAATTTGTTCTAAGGTGACTGTTATACTCAATTCATAAGTACACTATGGCACGAGTCAAATTTTTAGCGTGCGTTTCTTTCTGGTAATCTTTGTCCATTATTGGAAACCCGGCGAGGGATTGAATTCGGCCCCAAAGAAACAGGGTTTAATGAGAAAACAATTCACTTTGCGCTCAATTTTAATGAAGATTATTTGGACCACGATTATCAAAATTATCAGGCAGCGTAATATAAAGATTATATTTATCAACCTCAGGAAAAATTAAGTGACTACTTCAGCATGCGTGTAAATCAGATCGACGAGCATAACGACATGTTTTCAGTAGCAATCAGGAGCCCATGTATATATTCAATAGCTAGAATATCGTCATTGAATATATCGTCTAGGATATTGTCCTTGGAAAATTTTACAATGACAGTCACTAACCAAAATCAAGTGTAACGATGACAGATATAGCATAAAAATATTAAACTGTGTTTCAATCTTTCCGTTTTGGCAACATATTCACTGGCGGTTATTTACAATCGATTGAAAAAACCTTGTCCCGTGCAAAGTGTGCTGAATGCGACCTGATGGAATTATGGGTGATCTAATTAGCATGCACATCTTTCGTGTTCTTCTTATCTACAAGAAGATTTTAAGCCCTAAAACCGTGCTTTTATTTTTCTAACAAGAATAATGCAAATAAATTCATGGGTCAAATGCTTCCCGGAAATGCGTTGGGTTCTATCGTTTTATGGTTTATACCTTTTGCTGAAAACGATTTTTTTTAATCAAGTAACTACTTTCTAGCAAACATAAAACGATCACATACCCTTCATCTCCGTGATTATTTCACTGCTGTTTAACACCTTCTTGAAGACCTTGAGTTTTCTAAAGAGTCCATGAAGTGATCTCCCGTCACCTTGCCGGTTTCCTATCTGGTAAAAGCTGTGCGAGGTGTTCCCTACTGAATAACTTAACTTGCCGTCCAAAGATACTTTACTTCCGACCTTTGTGCCATTAAAGAAAATCTGACCGAGCGTCAATCCTTGATCCCACGTGAATGTTAAGTGTAACCAGACATTGTAGGGAATCTTTCTAGTAAACAAGGAAGGAACAGGATACTCAGCTACTTGAGATTTGGAAGTGGTATATATCAAATACATAGAGGATTTTACACGGCGGCGCGAAGATATGAATTTTATTTTCGAGTAGTAAAATATTGTTTTTAACACGAGAAAATAAAATCCATATCTTCAAGCCACCATGTAATTTTCTTCTTATTATATAGACAAATCTATCGCCCGCCATTTTTCACCGACTGTTTGCATAAACAACCGTGAAAAAGCGGGGAATTACGTCATCAATATCCTCAATAAAAAGGATAAGGAAAATACGCCACTCGGGTCCCGGATGTAGTTTCATATGACTTTTACGAGTGGTGTATTTTCCAGTAAAACGTTCGTGTCTATATAATAAATAAATGTTTACTGCGGATAACGGATGAATAAGTGAATGACCATCGTAGCTATGCACGTTAGCTTAAACAGTTGCAACAAGAAAGCCTGAAAAAAATTCTTGCTTGAACGGGATTCGAACCCAAGACCTCTACGATGCCGATGCAGTGCTCTACCAAGCCTGAGTGTTTTCTCTCACTGACTGACTGAAAGTAATGAGGCGGTGGTTCTCATTTGAACAAAGAATATTTCCACACCTGGATCGAACAACTTTGGCAGGAAAGCTATGTTGTTATATTTCACAAAGAACTTCATTCGAAAGCCTAACGCCAGCGAGCAGTCTTGGAAAAAAATTGAACGGTCCAGGTACATGAAATCTAGATTGCCCGATTCTATTCATTTCAACCACGCATGCGAGCACTTACTTGTACATAACAATAAGATCTTGCTCCTCTTTGTTTCTCAGCCGAAACCAAACATTCTTCCCGGCACTATTAACCCAAATACCAAACTGTTTCGGCCAGTCAGCGTAGATGTTTCCTGAAGTGGCGGGTTCTAAGAGTTTCACCCAGCACGTGATCGAAAACGTGGGGAATTGGTAAAGGCTGATAGAAGGTACATCTGCATATGATCCATTACCAGCTAGGTACAATGCGTGCACGCCGTCTTCGTATCTGTAGGAGGCCCCCTCTCGTAAACTGTATTTAGTATACAAAACAGTAGAATTACCGATGATTTCTTGAGATACGTAGACTTACAGGTTCTTACTCAGCTGATCCTTTTGATTCAGTGGTGGGTAAATTACTTAAATTATCTCATTCGTAAATATTCTGAAAGTTGGACGATTAACAATAACTTGGGAGTTCGGATCAGTTTACCATTTGTGGTTTATTTAAGAGTCTCACCTTATATTTAATTGGTTACCGGACAATCTTTCTCTGTTCAAGTTTTAAGCTATTTCCACTGCACATGTTTCTCAAACAAAGCTTACAAAACCATAGAAAATTCATTTTAATGGCAGAAAAAACAAAAACAAAAAAAGTTAATGAATGAACGACAAAACAAATTATTTTTCTCTCACATTACGTCTTTATCGGAACCGTCAAGGCGCCAACCAGCAACGACGTCTGCAGACTCTAACACAAAAAATGAACGAAAAATATTTAATTGTATGAAAGCGGCTGTAATTAACAGAAATAAGTGATTGAATATTCATACAATTTGTTAACAGTAATTGAATAACATTGAACTCACGCGATGATAAAATATTTTATCCAACGGATGAGATACAAACACTAGTTTGATGAACAAAACTTGGTGTTTTAAATTCGTTACTGGTAAAAATATAAATGGCTCTGCCAATTGTGTATGGACGTGCGATGCCAACATACCTCGTAAACAGACGATGTTTTCTATACACATAATTAAGCACAACTTTTGCACGCAAGAACCTAACAAATTTTCATGCGAGTTTAAGCAATTTATAATTAATGTATACATTTAGGCTAGCCTAACAGTGGTGCTTTCAAGGACCCTGTTATGGAGCATATGTTGTTATCATTGATGATGAGGATGACCATGAGCAAGGAGCAGAACAATAGGTGGGAGGAAAAAATTATAGAGGAGAAAAGGAAAGGAAAGGGCACGAGAAAGCAAGGAAATTTGAGGCAGCCACAAAACGTGACGGTGAAACAACAATTATGCAAATATAAAGTGCCTTGTTTTTTTTTTTTTTTTTTTTTTTTGCAGGGCTCAGAATTCACGAAACTCTTAGAAAATTCTACCGGTTTTTAATGTTTGGCCCATGGTATATTTTCCATTATTTTGAGAACATGGTGCCTCCGCCTAAAGGAATAAAGGAAATATAAAGAGAGTGAAAAGAATTTTTAATTTCCTTCAAAAATTATCCTTACTCATGATGCAACCGATACTTAATGAAGATTTCTCTGCAAAGTTGTAATTCTACAATGAATTGTTTGTTAATGTTTATAAATGGAATTGAAGTTTTTGAAGGCCAAAGGTGTACATATATTAATTTTTACTGGCGAGACAACTCCTCGCGTTGTTTGTACAAATGTTTCTGTAATTGTGTGCCATTAGTTGGCTTGTGGAGTTTCATGAAAAACATATTTTATTAAGGACGAATTTTAAATCGCACACACGAAAAGGAAAAAGGGAGGTAAAGATGTAATTTACATAAACTTCAACAAGTAGCCTGAATATTTTACCAAATTATTTTTTAGGAAGACGGGAAGCTTTTCTTTTGTTAAATGAGAATTCGATGGGAATATATTCTCGCGTTTCGAGGTTGTCTCTTTACCATCAGGGACGAAAGAAAAAAAAAAAACAGAATTAATATTAATGAAGTCATATTTTAACCAGAGGGAGACTCGCTTATAACGAACCTTTCACAAACATAAATTCTCTTTCTTTAACCTTAATTGTTATTTCAACCTTTAATCGCCATCAAAAGAGCTTAGAACATGAAAACTCATCAAAAGTTAACAAAGAACAGAAAATAATATGGTCGTAAGAACTTTGCACAAAAAATATTTTATTACCCGGGAGGTTTTCGTTAAACCGGGAGGAATTTTATATTCAAAGCCCAGGAGAGGTTCGTTGTTAAAACTGTGATAGATTCAACATAATTTACATCTCGCTTGAACTTGTAATTAAGATTTAATGTTAGCTCTGTAATTGCTGGGGTAAAAGCTTGAGTCATGGCCATAAAAACATGAAACTTCATCAAAAGTCAACGAAGAATAGAAAATTATATGGCCATAAGATCTTTGCAAATAAAATATTTTATTACACGGGAGGTTTCCATTAAACTGGGACGAATTTTATATTCAAAGCCGAGGAGAGGATCGTTGTTATAACTGTGGTATATAATTTACATAATTTACATCTCGCTAGAACTTGTAATTAAGACTAATGCTATCTCTGTAATTGCTGGAGTTAAAGCTTCAGTCATGGTCACGTATTTGGTTTGATCTTTTGATTCTCCATATGACATCAGCTGACAGTTCAAATGAAAGCTGCTGATCACACAGTAACTAATCATGTCAGTCGCGATTAACAACATAGATCTAGCACGTACACCCATCGTCCCAGAGTCTGTGCTCTTCGTGTAGGTATAGAATGTGCGTTGTTCTATACCGTACCGTTCATCGCTGTTCATTATTTCAAAGTTTCCTTTCCCCGATCACTCAACGGACGTATAGAATTCTCTCATTGGCAAGTGTCATTACCTAAGTCAGCCAATATTGGTTTTTAATGAGTCAATTTTTCATCGCAGCTGAGCAAAGTTGTTTCTTTAGAGTTGTCCTTTCAGTTAAAGCCGTAATAGTTAAAGCGCGAAACAAGAGGTGTTTGGTCAGGCCACATGAACTGGCTTGTTTCAAATGTTGCCATGTCACCGCACCCAATTTGCCGGACTCGCTTACAGCACGACTTTAACACAACTTGTTTCAATGTCGAATTTACACCGGCTAAACCCAAGTATAAAACAGTTATAATTGGCTGTGTCGGAGCAAAACAAAAATTGTATAACTTATGGCTGAAATCAGATCGACATAACCTCAATACGGCGGTTGCATTATTTGCTTGCACATGTCGTGCCAAACGAATTCAATGAAACCGTTTAATTCACGCCACCGCAGTACATGTAAAACTACGTCGGAAACGCGCCTTGCAATTTGAATTTTAGGGGTGGAAATAAGCAAATTCGAGACAGCCAAAAATACATGGCTTAAAAGAAACATTCTTTTTGCACTGAATGGATATAATCGATTCTGACTTAACCAAAAATAAAGGTAAAAATAAAATGGAAATTCAACTTCGAGACCTAAATCAGGTAGTTTGAGCGTTTCAGTTAAAGCCAGTGATTACCGAGGAACCAGATAGCATAACCTTACTGTAAAGATTTTTTTTCAAAGGAAACCATTCTCACCTTGTTCGGAACAGATTTTTTCCCCTTTCATCCCGCGAGAAAACAAAACAATCGCAAGCGAAGAATACATGATGATCCATAAATGGTCCATCGCTGGTTAACTAACCAGCCCGCAGTGCTATACTGTAGACCTGGAATTCACAGAGGCTCTATTTCTAGAAGGTCGTACATGATATCGAAACACCTGTGTGAATATGATCAATATTCACACTTCCAAAGGGTTCGTGTGTTTATCGTTAAATTTACGCCCTTTGACATATTTATTGGTGGTTTCTTATAATTAAACTTGTGACATCATTAAAAGTATTCTTTAAAACATTTTTAAGGCTGTATGACTCAAAGGCGTTATGGCACGATATTGTTGTCGACCATTTGCATGTCATCTTACACTGATTTTTACAGCCCAAAATGCTAAACGTTACTGTAAGAAAGGTGAATTTTCCCTGATTAAAGCAGGGCATTCCATTTTCTTTACAAACCTAGCCTGGTTGTCAAAACTTGGTTGCCTTGGTGATGTCAAATTCAGTGAACACTAACCTACTAATAGGAAAAATTCTGTCAAAGTCACGTCTTTTGCTGGCGTCTTCTTAAATATTAAAAAAAATTGTAAACGTTTAATGTTGGCGCCAGCAGAATCGACCTTCTGCCGGTCTAGATCGACAAATGAATGCGGAGGAAACTTTTATAAAATCATCAAAAGTTTATACTTAGACTGGTAGCGAGGCCGAACATGCCGGACGTATTCTAGCATTGCTCCGCTTAAAATTGTTTTACAAGGCCCCAAATATGGTCGCATTTCCTTTAAAATCAATGAATAATGTCTAATAACAAGCAGACATCCTCTAAATCGAAAAACGAGAGAACAATGAAACGTACTCGCGAAGGAAGTTCACAAACAGACGACGACGAGGTCATCAAGGATGACAGCCATGACTGCCATAAGTGCAAGTCAACCGACGCCCGCCAGCGAAATCGACGAGAAACTCACTAGACTCTTAAAGTTAATCCCTGAGCTAGAAATTTACGGGAACAGAATCAAATCCCTCGAGGAGGAACAGAAATACATACAAGAAAGTCTTCAAAGTTCCCAAGTTGAAGTGAAAGAGGTGAAAGATTTACAAGAGAAATTTTCTAAGCAACAAGAAAGCATTGAAGCGTCCATCCAACATGTCGAATGTGAACTCGCGGAATTACAACACACGGCAACGCCGCCACATTAAATTAGAGTGCCACAGCCGCAGAGGTAATTTGAAATTCTTCGGAATCAAGAAACACGCACATTAATCGCACGAAGATACAGAAGAACTACTCAGACATTTTTTACGCAACGATTTAAAAATTCCGCTGGAAGATGAAGCAAACACTCACTTCGACAGAGTTCATAGGTTATCATCGTGTCGTGCGTCTTCTAACACCCCGAATGCCAAACCACGTCTTATCATTGTCAAGGTCTCCGACTTTCACGACAAACAGTTTATCAAGTCCTTCATCAAAAATCTTACGAAAGGCCCCAACTTTGGAATTTCTGATGACTTTCCTAAAGAGGTGGAAGAAATCCGGAAAAAGTTATATCCTTTGCTAAGAGACACCAAACGAGAGGAGCGAGTCGCGTATTTTAAAGCAGAAAAACTCATTATTGATGGATCAGTTTACCGCGGTTCCGAGACAAAGGATTTTCCGCTGTACGGACGTTTAATGTACATTTAAAATCAGTTAATTTAACAGCTATTTTCTCTGAAATTAATCGTGGCTATATTATGGCGGCCAACGCTTGCCTTCACTCAAAACCGGTCAGCCAAAATGCCGAACAAACGATTAGATAAGTCTTTAATAGTTAAGCTGTTTCGTATCCAGTTTGTGCTCTTGTTTTCTTTTAATTACTCTTTCGTTTTCTTGCTTTTTGGCTTTTGTTTTATGTTATTTTCAAATAGTTTTCTATTAAGTAAAATCACTGGAACTATGAGTAGTAAATGTCGCAGAACACATCCTACAAAACAGTATCCGTTTGGTCGATTATTATTATTATTATCATTATCATTATTATTATTATTATTATTATTATTATTATTATTATTAATATTTAGTATTATTATTATTATTATTATTATTATTATTATTATTTAGTTATCATTAATACTACATTTGAACCAAAAAGAAGAGCTAAATGTATAAGAACATTCGAGGGCTAAAGAGGGCTAAACAGTTCTAGAAAAAGAAGACAAGTTTTTCGATGGCTGCACCGTCAACAGCCCGATATTAATTTTCTCCAAGAAACACATTCCACTCCTCAGACAATTAAAACATGGGAAACAGAGTGGGTTGGCAAAGTTGCTTACAGTCACGGTTCTTCACACAGTAGAGGAGTAATGATTTTTTTCAAACCGCGACTTGACGTGTGCATTGAAGAGATCATCACAGATAATTAAGGGAGGTGCGTCTTAATTGAAACTACCCTAGACGATACGAAAACAATATTTGTTAACGTCTACGCAGCTAATGAAGCGAGGCATCAGGTTTCCTTCCTAAATGAACTTTTCAATTCTCTTCTGAAAGAATATATTAACGAGAATATTGTACTGGGAGGTGATTTCAACTGTGTAATTAACAGCTTAGAAAAAGGTGGCAAACCGTTTGATGCAAGAAAGGTGTCAGTCATTGAACTCCAAAACCTGATCAAAACAAACAATTTGGCCAATTCATGGCGTTTTAAGAATCCCAACTCGGGCGGATTTACTTGGAGCAATGCCTCTCAAAAAATCCAAAGTCGGCTAGGTTACCTCTTTGTTTCTAAAAGCTTGTGCAAACTTATTCGAGAGTGTAATATACTTCCAAACATACATTCCGACCATTCTGCTGTACTGCTAAAAATTGCGCTTAACGAAGACAGTCCTACACGCGGACCAGGCTTCTGGAAGTTTAATAATTCGCTTTTGATGGATACCGACTTCGTTGAATTGCTAACTTTTAAACTCCCTGAATTTGTAAATAAAAATTGCGAAGTAAGTGATACAGGTTTGTTCTGGGAAATGATCAATGATCATAAAGCAAAGAAAGAGCGCGACGTGGAAAAAGCTCTGCAAACAAAGCTAATAGATATTCAAAATAAGCTGCAAGTAAACTACAATAAAAGCGACAAAACAGAAATGGACAAATTGAAAGCCAAACTCTCCAGAATAGAGGCTATCAAAACAGAAGGCACAATTGTCCGTAGTAGAGCACGGTGGTATGAGTACGGCGAGAAAAAATAGCAAATATTTTTAAAGCTTAGAAAAAACAAACTATAGAAGAAAACATGTGATTTCTATAATTAATCACGAAGATAAGAGGATAACAGATCCAAAACAGATTCTTCAAGAAATGGAACTCTTCTTTAAAGAAATATACACCTCTTAAAATATGAACCCACAACTTCCTGAATTCAGTGATTTCTTTGAAAATGTTGAGTGTACCTTATCACAAGAAGAAGCTGCAACCTGTGAGGGTGAACTAAAGCTCGAGGAATGCTCCAACGCATTAAAGATAATGGCTGCCAACAAAAGCCCAGGCTCAGATGGTTTTACCACGGAGTTTTATCAACACTTTTGGAACTTGTTAGGAAACCATATGATCGAAAGTTTCAACTATGCGTTTCAAAACGGAATTCTTTCCATCTCTCAGCGACAAGGGGTAATTTCCCTAATTCAAAAAACGAAAAAGAATATAGAGTTTTTAAAAAACTGGAGACCGGTCTCACTTTTGAACGTAGATTATAAAATTTTAACTAAGGTTATCGCTCTCCGGTTAGAAAAGGTATTGGCGAAAATTATTTCTTCTAGTCAATCCGGTTACGTAAAAGGGAGATACATTGGTGAAAGTATAAGATTAATCATAGACGTCATGGATTTCACAAAAGTAAAAAACTTGCCTGGGATTGCCGTTTTCTTAGACTTCGAGAAAGCTTTCGATTCAGTAGAATGGGACTTTCTTCAAATATGTCTTCAATCTTTCAATTTCGGCCCACAACTTAAGCGTTGGGTTAGCATTTTTTACAACAACATTACTAGTTACGTTTTAAATAATGGGTACGCATCAAATCACTTCTTCCTAGAACGAGGAGTACGTCAAGGCTGCCCCCTTTCAGGTATGCTTTTTATTATTGCAGTAGATGTGTTAGCTTAAAAAATTAGAAATTCCTATGTTATAGAGGGCATAAAAATTCAAGATAATAGAATAGTTAAATTATCACAATACGCAGACGACACTACAGCTATTCTCGCGAATGTTCATTCCGTTAGTAACCTCTTTGCACTGCTCTCCCGACTTGAAAGATGCGCGGGACTAAAGATAAATGTATCAAAATCTGAGATTTTATGGCTCGGTTCAATGAGACATGAGAAAGACGGAATTTTAAATATTCAAGTAAGAGATGAAACTGTGTACGCTTTAGGTACTCACTTCTCGTATGATGAAAAGTTATCAGACCAGAGAAACTTCCTCGACAAGCTAGCAAAGTTACAGAAAACTTTAAATTTCTGGTCCCAATTGGGACATCTCAGTTTATGGAAGAATAAATATTGTTAAAGCATTAGCCCTTTCGAAGGTCATTTTTATCTGTAGTTCTTTGGAGACACCGCCTTACTTCGTAGAAGAAGTGAACAGAAAGTTTTTCGACTTCGTATGGAATCATAAACCCGCAAAAATCAAAAAGTCAACTTTAATAAAATCTAAAAAAAAAAAAAAGGATGTGGCTTGGAAATGAGAGATTTCGTTATCTTTGAACGCTCCATGGAAATATATTCCAACCTCTCTTCTTGCTAATGTCGGCGGCGCCATCTTATTTCAGTGTAATTATGACTGCAAACTTCTTTGCCTAAGTGAACACCTTCCCAGATTTTACAAGGATATCATTACCTATTGGCAGAAAATTGCTGTAAGCTGTCCCCAAAACAAAGGTGAGGTGTTAAATCAAGTGATCTGGAGCAATAGGTTTTTAATTGTTAATAAGAAATCGATCTATTTTCCGCGCTGGCATCAGACTGGAATCATTTAAATTTCAGATTTATTTGACACAGAAAAGAACTGTTTTCTATCCTTTAACTCCCTCTACGAAAAATATAACGCAAAGTTTAATTTTCTCCAATACTACAGCATGCTTCCTTCTGTAAATTTCGACGTATGAATCGAAGTCGAACTTTTGCCGTTCTATTCGACTGGCGCAGTCGAATAGAACGGCGGGTCGACCCAAATACAAATCTGTCGATCCTAACTGATTCATGCGTCAATCTTTACCTGCGCCGAACCAAATGATTAGGTTCGGCTCATGTAAAGTTCGACGTATGAACCGGGCCTAAGGCAATTTTGTAATCCCAATTTTTATCTGCAAAATCTGCATAAAGTAATGAACTGAGGCCCGGTTCATACATCGAACTTTACATGAGCCGAACCTAATACCTATTAAGGTCGACCCAAATAATTAAGTTCGGCAGTTGATTCAGACGTTGAATCTAACTGAAGTCGAACTTAATGAAAGCTAAAGTGAGAAAGTAGATTTTCGTGGTCAGCGGCTGTTGTTTTTACTTGACAAGATTTAAAATGGCGGGAAAGATGAATTTTTACATGGAAGAGCTCGCTTGGTAAAATAATAAAGACAGGCCAAACACGGCTTCTACTGGTCGAGATAGGAAGAATATGACCTTCAAAGTATAGCTCTAGCCCTGAGGAAGACTAATTCTAATAGTCGAAATATTGGCCACTAATAAATCTGCCCTTTGCCGTTGTGCCAGCCTTGCATTCAGTTTTGTATTTTCACGTTCAAGTGACACCTGACACGAGGTCTTTCACAAGAGAGATCCGGCAAAATTACCAGCAAGTTTAATTCCTACATTGTGTGGACCTCTGCATTCAAAAGTTTTTCTTCAAAGCTAATTTGCTCTTACGAGTACGTCTTTCAAAGATCTCCCTTTTCTGTACGAAAGTAAGGAAGGGTCTTTGTAGATCTCCCCTAGCAGAGGCTGATTTTCTATCAAGTGTCTTTTACCAGGAGCCATAATCAGGGATGGAGACCGTAACGAGATGCCAATTTGACTTGTGGGCTTGTCCCCATGTGTTGTAGCAAAAAATCTATTTTTAGAAAAGAATTGCGCCATACGCGCGTTGGCACGCGTGTAAACGGCCAAGATCGCGCGCGGAGAAATTGAAACTTTTTTCTACCCGTTCAAAATGGCGTCCAAATTTTAAAATTCTGCCAGGGAATATCTCCTCAGTGCCCATATTTAAGGAATTAGACTCTCACAAAGAAAAGGTAGCAATTGAAAGGAGACAGGAAAAGTTGGAATAAGCGGCCTATTGATCACATGACTCTCACAGTAAAGTCAAAAAGGCGCCAAAACGGTGGCGCTGCGTGCGTTGCTACTGTTGAATGAATGAAAAAAGCTTACACTCTACGGACATGTACTCAGACACGTAAGGATTTTTTTATCTTTAGTGAATTTTTTCTCGGCTGCTTTCCGTGTCACATATAAGGTAGTAGCCCCACGCATATTTGCATGTATTCACGCGGGTTTATGACGTGAAGGGGGAGGGGGGGGGGGGGGGCAATGTTTTCTAAAAATAGATTTTTTTGGTACAACACATTAGGACGCGTGGACCCCACGCTTACGGCCTCCATCCCTGATTATGGCTTCTGTATTTACTCATCTGAATTGTTTTAGGTTAGGCACAGAAGGGCGATATTCCATAACAAATGTTTTTGCAGGTTTTTAGTTTGTTTTGTAGTGCCAACATTCTTTCGCGGAGGTTGACTTCTGAAAGAGTTTTATCCATAAGGTTATCGAGGTAACCTCTGTTGCGTAATCTCTGTTTGAATAGAGTAATGTTTTCTTCAAATGTTGTTTTTGAAGATTTTGTTCTGAGAAGTCTTGAGGCTTCGCCTTTGATATAGCCTGTATTGGAAAGTTTCTGTCGGTTTGAAGTGCGTGTACACATCAAGAATAGATTCTTTTTTTTTTTAATCTTTCGCATCTCAGACAAGTATACTCAGTTGTTTCGAAACAAGAAGAACAAGCACATTTCTCTTTTCCCGCCATCTTGTTCAGAATGAAGTCATTTGCGCACATGCCAAGTCGATGGAATGCACAGACCTCTGGGATAGATATAATTTATATAATTTATACGTAACGTATGCATTTGGTTCGGCACATAAAAAGTTCGACGTCTGAATCGAAGTCGAACTTCTGCCTTTCTATTCGACTGGCGCAGTCGAATGGAACGGCGGGTCGACCCAAATACAAATCTGTCGATCCTAACTGATTCATACGTCGATCTTTACATGCGCCGAACCAAATGATTAGGTTCGGCTCATGTAAAGTTCGACGTATGAACCGGGCCTAACATAATTTTTTCATCAATTATTTCTTCTGCGATAATTGCGAAAATAATTTGCTAGCGAATTCTTGCTAACAAGGTCGATCCTGGACATATTTCGACTTATTATGCACTTCTAAATAGCGTTTACAGGAATGTAAATTTGTTTTTTCAATTCCAGAACCTTCCCACGAGTTAAAATCTGATTTAACAAAGGCACCTCAGGCCCGGTTCATACGTCGAACTTTACATGAGCCGAACCTAATACCTATTAAGGTCGACCCAAATAATTAAGTTCGGCAGTTGATTCAGACGTCGAACCTAACTGAAGTCGAACTTAATTAAAGCTAAAGTGAGAAAGTAGATTTTCGTGGTCAGCGGCTGTTGTTTTTACTTAACAAGATTCAAAATGGCGGGAAAGATGAATTTTTACATGGAAGAGCTTGTTTGGTAAAATAATGAAGACAGGCCAAACACGGCTTCTACTGGTCGAGATAGGAAGAATATGACCTTTAAAGCTAATTTGCTCTTACGAGTACGTCTTTCAAAGATCTCCCTTTAATGTGCGAAAGTAAGGAAGGGTCTTTGTAGATCTCCCTTTATAGCAGAGGCAAATTTTCAAGTGTAATCAGGGATGGAGACCGTAACGAGATGCTATTTTGACTTGTAAGCCTGTCCCCATGTGTTGTACCAAAAAAATCTATTTTTAGAAAAAAAAATACGCCATACGCGCGTGTGCGCACGCGTTTTAACGGCCAGGATCGCGCGTGGAGAAATTGAAATTTTTTTCTACCCGTTCAAAATGGCGTCCAAATTTTAAAATTCTGCCAGGGAATATCTCCTCAGTGCCTACATTTAAGGAATTAGACTCTCACAAAAAAAAGGTAACAATTGAAAGAAGACGGGAAAAGTTGGAATAAGCGGCCTATTGCTCACATGACTCTCACAGTATAGTCAAAAAGGCGCCAAAACGGTGGCGCTGCATGCGTTGCTACTGTTGAATGAATGAAAAAAGCTTACACTCTACAAACATGTACTCAGACAGGTAAGGACTTTTTTATCTTTAGTGAATTTTTTCTCGGCTGCTTTCCGTGTCACATATAAGGTAGTAGCCCCACGCAAATTTGCGTGTATTCACGCGGGTTTATGACGTGGAGGGGGGGGGGGGGGGGGCAATTTTTTCAAAGACTACATTTTTTTGGTACAACTCATGGGGACGCGTGGACCCCACGCTTACGGTCTCCATCCCTGATTATGGCTCCTGTATTTACTCATCTGAATTGTTTTAGGTTAGGCACAGAAGGGCGATATTCCATATAACAAACCTCAAAATATTTTTGCGGGTTTTTAGTTTGTTTTGTAGTGCCGACATTCTTTCGCGGATGTTGACTTCTGAACGAGTTTTGTTATAATGTTATTGAGGTAACATCTTTTGTGTAATCTCTGTTTTAATAGAGTAATCGTTTATTCAAATGTTGTTTTTGAAGATTTTGTTCTGAGAAGTCTTGACGCTTAGCCTTTGTTATAGCCTGTATTGGAAAGTTTCTGTCGGTTTGAGGTGCGTGTGCACTTCAAGAATAGATTGTTTTTTTTTTAAATCGTTCGCAAATCAGACAAGTATATTCAGTTGTTTCGAAACAAGAAGAACAAGCACATTCCTCTTTTCCCGCAATGTTGTTCAGAATGAAGTCCTTGGCGCACATGCTAAGTCGATGGAATGCACAGACCTCTGGGATAGATATAATTTATATAATTTATACGTAACGTATGCATTTGGTTCGGCACATGAAAAGTTCGACGTCTGAATCGAAGTCGAACTTTTGCCGTTCTATTCGACTGGCGCAGTCGAATAGAACGGCGGGTCGACCCAAATACAAATCTGTCGATCCTAACTGATTCATACGTCGATCTTTACATGCGCCGAACCAAATGATTAGGTTCGGCTCATGTAAAGTTCGACGTATGAACCGGGCCTCAGACTTCACTATTGTGAGTTGGAATTGGCTGAATCATTGTGTCAAAAATTTTACTTGCAAGGAAAGGTTTCAGTGTACTAAAATAGTAAAGTCTGAGGTGCCTTTGTTAAATCAGATTTTAAGTCATGGGAAGGCTCTAGAATTGAAAAAACAAATTTACATGCCTGTAAACGCTATTTAGAAGTACATAATAAGTCATCCAATGTTGCATGAAGAGCTGAACTTGGCAGATTCCCTCTAATCATTGACATAAATAAAAAGATACTTAATTACGTACACTAACTCTAAGGAAAGGATGAACACTCTATAATAATAATCCCCTCCTATAGCCTATTTTAACTTTAGCTAAAAAAAAGAACTACAACATATTGAAATTTACATCGAAAACCATATTAAAATATTACAAATTTCATACATCATTTGCAAAACTCATGTAAACGACAGTCATTCACGGCATAGGTTGCAGCGGACAGTCAAAGAGGAAAACAATCCCTAAGAATATCTGCTGACTTTCATTATAACGGCGTTCAAACCAGTTTTTACTCCAGTCTCATGAAGATGAGTGAATACTGTAATTTCCCCAACTTTAATTGTTACACATTGAATGAAAATAACATCAAACAGTATGCAGATCTTATGAAAGAGAAATATATCTCTTATTGGCATCCCTGCTAGCACCAAAACCTTCAACACTCACAAAAACTCAACTTTTATTACACAATAAAAAAAAATATGGCCCCTCTGCTTACCTAGATCTCACAAGGTAAAACGCTCCTAGGAAAGTATTAATGAAACTAAGAATAAGAAGCCACAAGCTTTTGATTGAAACAGGAAGATACGACAACATATCCCATTATGAAAGGGTGTGTAATGTTTGCAGCTGTAAAACCATTGAAGATGAAATTCACTTTTTATCAGATTGCCCAACTATTCTTCTTTAAGAGATATGTTCTTTATTAAAATAGAAAGAAAAACCCGAGTATCTCGAGATGCGCAGACCGTATGCGCAGTTACAAAAGTAGGCACCGTCCTCAAAAGGGGAGGGGGTCCCGCAGTACTTGCTTGGTTATCGACGGTTGGAGGGGTGAAATTTTAAACAGTGGCAATGTGTCAAACTAGGAAGTAAAATTTACATAAAGTGTACTTAACCCCAGCGTTTTGTTGAAATCAAGAAGTATAATCCTTAATTACAGTGTATCACTTGGTGCCATTTATTGCATAGTAAACTTCGTTCTTTGTATTCTTACTCTATCTAGACATGATAGAATCCGCCTCCCCCACCTCCATAACTTCACAAGTATAAAAGCTATAATAATTACACTTAGAAGAGAGATATAACTTTAAAAGATCTTTAAGGTCTGCGACTAGAAATGATGACGTGATTTGACTTGGTAATTACGTCATGATTGTCAAATGGCGGCCATCTTGGATCCGCCATCTTGGAAATCTGGATTTCCCTGGCTAAGACTTCAGGAAAGCACCAACAAAGAAACACTAATATGAGCTCAAACAGAAACGTTTAAGTACGAACACACCATTTTACTTCATTTTAAAAGGAAAACCGCCTGTCAAAAATTGGTTGCCATGGCGACATCAAAATCAATAAACTCTGATCGACGACAACAAATTGTACCGAGATAAATTTTTGAAGAAATTCCTGAAGTTTTAGGCCGTTTGCTCTAATATTAGAAAATTCATTTAGGTTCAAAGTTGTCGCTGTAAGAATTCGCCCCTTTCCGGTCCAGGGGCCCGTTTCTCGAAAGTCCCGGTAACTTATCGGGCCCGGTAAGTTGCCCGGTAAGCCCCCGATAAGTTTACGGGTGTTTCTCGAAACTCCCGTTATTTACGATCCCGGTGAGTTGCCCGGTAAGTTGCCCGGTAATTTACGGGAGGTCATGACCTCCCGTAAAGTGCCCGTAAAGTTTACGGGAAGCAACAATTTTGTTGCAAGAAAACAAGATGGCCGCCGGAGACGGTCATTTTTGTCCCGGTTTGTCGGTCGCGTACTTACCAAGAACGATTGATTTTAGACAAAATAGAAGAAAGAGAAATAATAGAAAGATACTGGTTATCCAGGGAAGTAATAAATTCGCTTGTTGACGAGTTACTGGAGGAAACCTTTCGAGAGACACCATACAGTACGAGAAGCGGTCCGCTGTCCGCGAAAACACAGGTAAATATTTTGCAATTTTAGAACTAGAACAAACTCCTAATCCAGTTGGTTTCAGTCGGTAAAAACCAGAGCTACTGTAGTTTGCTCAGTGGGTTTCGAATTTCGGTTATCCCGGGAGGACTTGCAATTTTGCGCCGTAAAGCATTTCATATGCCTGCCCGTACGTACGTGGCCCTTAGGCCCGGTTCATACGTCGAACTTTACATGAGCCGAACCTAATACCTATTAAGGTCGACCCAAATAATTAAGTTCGGCAGTTGATTCAGACGTCGAACCTAACTGAAGTCGAACTTAATTAAAGCTAAAGTGAGAAAGTAGATTTTCGTGGTCAGCGGCTGTTGTTTTTACTTAACAAGATTCAAAATGGCGGGAAAGATGAATTCTGACATGGAAGAGCTTGTTTGGTAAAATAATGAAGACAGGCCAAACACGGCTTCTACTGGTCGAGATAGGAAGAATATGACCTTTAAAGCTAATTTGCTCTTACGAGTACGTCTTTCAAAGATCTCCCTTTAATGTGCGAAAGTAAGGAAGGGTCTTTGTAGATCTCCCTTTATAGCAGAGGCAAATTTTCAAGTGTAATCAGGGATGGAGACCGTAACGAGATGCTATTTTGACTTGTAAGCCTGTCCCCATGTGTTGTACCAAAAAAATCTATTTTTAGAAAAAAAAATACGCCATACGCGCGTGTGCGCACGCGTTTTAACGGCCAGGATCGAGCGTGGAGAAATTGAAATTTTTTTCTACCCGTTCAAAATGGCGTCCAAATTTTAAAATTCTGCCAGGGAATATCTCCTCAGTGCCTACATTTAAGGAATTAGACTCTCACAAAAAAAAGGTAACAATTGAAAGAAGACGGGAAAAGTTGGAATAAGCGGCCTATTGCTCACATGACTCTCACAGTATAGTCAAAAAGGCGCCAAAACGGTGGCGCTGCATGCGTTGCTACTGTTGAATGAATGAAAAAAGCTTACACTCTACAAACATGTACTCAGACAGGTAAGGACTTTTTTATCTTTAGTGAATTTTTTCTCGGCTGCTTTCCGTGTCACATATAAGGTAGTAGCCCCACGCAAATTTGCGTGTATTCACGCGGGTTTATGACGTGGAGGGGGGGGGGGGGGGGGGGCAATTTTTTCAAAGACTACATTTTTTTGGTACAACTCATGGGGACGCGTGGACCCCACGCTTACGGTCTCCATCCCTGATTATGGCTCCTGTATTTACTCATCTGAATTGTTTTAGGTTAGGCACAGAAGGGCGATATTCCATATAACAAACCTCAAAATATTTTTGCGGGTTTTTAGTTTGTTTTGTAGTGCCGACATTCTTTCGCGGATGTTGACTTCTGAACGAGTTTTGTTATAATGTTATTGAGGTAACATCTTTTGTGTAATCTCTGTTTTAATAGAGTAATCGTTTATTCAAATGTTGTTTTTGAAGATTTTGTTCTGAGAAGTCTTGACGCTTAGCCTTTGCTATAGCCTGTATTGGAAAGTTTCTGTCGGTTTGAGGTGCGTGTGCACTTCAAGAATAGATTGTTTTTTTTTTAAATCGTTCGCAAATCAGACAAGTATATTCAGTTGTTTCGAAACAAGAAGAACAAGCACATTCCTCTTTTCCCGCAATGTTGTTCAGAATGAAGTCCTTGGCGCACATGCTAAGTCGATGGAATGCACAGACCTCTGGGATAGATATAATTTATATAATTTATACGTAACGTATGCATTTGGTTCGGCACATGAAAAGTTCGACGTCTGAATCGAAGTCGAACTTTTGCCGTTCTATTCGACTGGCGCAGTCGAATAGAACGGCGGGTCGACCCAAATACAAATCTGTCGATCCTAACTGATTCATACGTCGATCTTTACATGCGCCGAACCAAATGATTAGGTTCGGCTCATGTAAAGTTCGACGTATGAACCGGGCCTTAGATTGTTTTTGTTTGAGATCTAAGATGGCTTTTTTTACGTAGAAAATGCTTCCGATCGTCCGAAAAGTACAGTATGTGAATTACCGAATTAGCTGCATGCTGCATTTACTACCAAAATACCGGCCGAACTGAAACTAAACCCACTCAGTACTGTAAATAAACACTTCATAAATTCGGGAAAAAAAACGAAAGTGATGGAGGTGTCATTTTCAACTACAAAAAGACAGGAATTTGTGTTAATGACCTAGTGTAACATAGGAGTTCACAGGACAAACAAACAAACCAAAGTAAATAAAATAACTGAGGGCAAGGGTAGGGTAGGGTAGGGGGGGGGGTGGGAGTAAATAAAAAACATATGAAAATATTCTTTGGGCCATGGAAAGCAGACATACAACTGAACTGCCCAAATAATGTATTGAATGAATGAATGAATGAATGAGCAGCCACAACAGCAACTGAACAGGCAGACATAAGCAAGCCAAACTGAGTGGCAGCATGGTACAGACAAGAACAGCTGCACAAGATATTTTCGGGCATGAGGCCCACTCTTAGACGTACCAAACGGACAGTTGAACATGCACTAACACCATCCATCAGATGGAAAAGCAAACAAACAGAAACGACAGTCCCTCAGTAATTTAAAGAATGACTGAACAGCCACAGTTGTGACTGAACAACACATAGACAATAGAGTTAAACCACCATGAATAAGTACCAAGACAGCTGGAGGTATGGCATGAATGGGAACAGCGGCGTAAAAGGATAGCCTCCAGAGTATATGTTGATCGAGAATTCTTATGGTGTGGGATTGCTAGATTGAATTAATTTCTTTATATAAAATTACATTTTCATTTGAAATTTGGTGGAGTAGTTTTTTGGAAACCATTAGCAATTACATGTAATTGGCATCAATTGGATTTATTTGGAGGAATAATTTGAATTTTTTTGGAATAGAACCTTGAATATTTTTTTTTTAATTTGAATTATTGAATAAAAACTTGAACAATTTTGTGAACAATAACTTGAATAATTTTTTTAAATTGTTATTGAATAATTATTTTTCAAGATAATTTTTATTGAAAATTCTTTTTCATCCACAGGGGTTCAACTGACAGAAGAGGGCTAACTGAGAACATCAGGAGCAGGGGAACAACTGATGGAAGAAGACTGAGTGTGAACAACTTAAATGAATTTTAATGAAAAATGTAATTAAGAAAAATGTATATACATGAGTAATTGGGAGAATTAAATGAGCTTGAAAACTGCACTGGCAGTGCCGTCACTCATTAATCATTAAAAACAAATCCTTTACATGTGATAATTAAACTCAATTTTACTAAATGTTGCATAAGGTTAGACATAGTTGTATATATTGGAACTGCTAATTCTTTTAAAGTATTTCAATACTTTCTTTTCCTTGTAATATAGGACTTCATGAAAGTAAAACTGACTATTTTTGCTAGTGAAACAACATGAGAATGTGAAAAGTTAAGTGGCCACCTTGAAATGACCAAGTAGCAACATTTTTGGCATACGTACAGTCTGGTTCTTGTGTCAGAAAATTATATGGTTCCATGCTCACTTTGTAATTTGAGGGCTCAAATCTGCCACACAATCAGCTTCTGACTTAAGCCATTAACCAAAACATAATTTAAGTCCCATATTCTTCCCACCCCCAGGGAGGGTACTCAGTTATATTTGTTGCTGAGGTATGAAAGCTTTTGTGGGTTTGAAGTTAGGGATTTTCAGTTGGATGTTTGGGTGGCTTAGGTTTAATTTTTTTGGCAGATTTATTTGGTTAGAAAACATTTTGGTGGGGAATTTTTTGGTGTTGATAAATATGAAGCAATTATTGTATCAATTTTAAATAGAAGAAAGACCTTCACAGTTATTTATGCAACTTTCTTCTATTTAATCTTTCATCCGCAGTTCAAAAATATGTTTCATACATTCACATGGATGTATCTTTTTTATTTACAAGTTCGAATGATAAGCAGAAAAAAAGAAATAACAAAAAAATCTGATAGCCTGCATGAATAATAAGAGATGACTCGTGAAAAGTTTGATGTAAAAGATATCCAGCAAGAATATTACCTGTTAACCTGGCTATCAGATTCCAGTGGGATAGTATACATTAGTATTGTTGTAAAGTTATATTTTGGAGTTATATGGCCCCAATATCCAACACTGATCAAAGTCACAGGTCCAATGAACATGCGGTTTAATTATCTGTTCTAATACAGATATAGACGTCTATAATGTTCAAAGCTACAAGCAATAATAATATTTATTGCAAAAAGGTTGATACACTGTCAGCATTTTTCCTATTTCCCACAAATAATGCACTCTAAAAGGGCCATGAACAATGTAATACACTCTCAAGCCCCCTCCCCCCCCCCCCCCCTTCCCAGTCACTGTTTCAAGGTACAAAAGGAAAAATAATTGTTTTGCCTAGAATTCAATAAATTATACTTTCTAATCTCCACATGTTCAGCACCTCCTCGGAGCTATTAAAAAGATGCTGCATGTGGTCGGCTGCTAAGAACCTCATCAATGATAATGATGATGATGATGATATATCCTGACCAATATCGTAATAGCTATGTATAAGTAGCATTATGGGAAGGGTTCCAAAATGCTATAGGGTTCCCTAGTTCTGCCAACTCAATGTCATTAACTCACTAGTAAATGTTTTTTCGGCTTATATTGATTCCTGAAAAACTTGCAGCTAAAATTTATTGTTATTACTATTTTTATTTAGCATCTACCCCTAAAGGGCATAAACTAATTACGTAAAATATATTGGAGACACTCAGTGGATAGGCTACATTGTATACTTAAATCTGGAACATAAAATTGAGAACTGCACCTATTATCTAATTAGTCACTTGAATACAGCATTAGCTTTTGTTCATTTTTTATTAATAGACACTAATAATTAAAAATGAATATTCACACAGAATGTACTGGTGATCAGATTATTTTGAAAATATCAGTTATTCAGGAGTATGGTTAGAATATATCACTTCCAGCTGAGCTTGAGCAAGTGTCTAAATTGGTGGCCTTTTCCTTGTTTGGCCCAGTTGGTGTTGTGCCTGTCCATTTTTTTTTTTATCCTAAAAGGTTAAATCATCAATAAATTATTAGTACTATTAGAAGTGTTGTTGTCCTAGACATCATTTCAGTGACCATCACCAAAGGTCATGACTGTAATCCAATACAGTAGGTTAACCTTGGCTGGCCAGAAGTATGGCAAAATAGTCATAAACTGACCACAATTATGCTCCCACTGATATTTGCTATCACTAGCATCCTCCTTTCCCCCTCTCCCAGGTAATGCATGACTGGTTTTGGAATCATTTTGATTTTTGAACAAAAAATCACAATTTGTATTTTCATGTGAGCAATTTGGCAGCCAAGTGTTATTCAAGTGCAAATATATTACCAGTAAATAGTAACAGCGGCAGTGCAGTGTTACCAGCTGCCAGACTGACTTCCTGTATAAGATAACAATCATACTTGTAACATTATTATGATCAAAGTTATATATTAATACCATTAATCTGAATCCAGACATGACAACCACTCATTAGTTTCACAGTAGGGTTCAGGCACAGGGACAGAGACTACTTTTTTTAGCGATTGAGCAACTGAGCATGTATTAGTCATGTAAAGACTATAGCAATCCAATAAAATTCCGCTACGTAGAGTAAAATAACTAAGTATTGCTTCATACCTAGTATCTGTAATCTAGAAATTGGAATTGGCTCAGCCATTATTATTCAGACATGGTTTATTTCTAAGAGTGTGATTAGAATTAGTCATTTCCGGTTTGATGTATGTGTAGGATTTCAATAAACTGACTAACCAAGAACCGAAAATACAATATTTGATTTATAAACAATAAAAGGGATAGCTATGGTTATCTGCGCGTACATAAGCTTACCTTTAACACCACCAAATGTTTGTTGCACAACCACGAACTGACCATCAAAGAGAAAAGCAGATCGGAATCCAGCAGATCAATACACCTTCCTTCCTCCCACACTGGCGCGTTCTAAAATAATGTAAACATGGCATCTCCAATTCGCATATCCATGTGAAGTATCATCATACAAAAAATACTTCACAGACGATAGATACATGTAGGATGGCGAAAAGCGAAACTGTCGAATCGAGCTACCAAAGGCAACCGATCATCTCTTGCAAATTACATGATAATGTAAAATAATGATCTCTCTTGGTTGCTCTCCTTTGACACAACGAGAAACTCTCAAAGTTAAACTTAGCGCGTATTGTACTTTCCTTCAATAATCATGAATACAGTCCTGTCGTGCTTTTCCATCGGCAGCGAAATCGAATGAATCGAATGAACTACGCATAGTCCCAAGCCGTTCTCCTTCTCTTGTGAACGAGCGTGGAGCGCGCGCAAGAGCCTGGTAACGGTCTTCTATTTTACCGGGCCCGGAAATTACCGGGAAAGTTTACGGGTGCTTCGAGAAACACATTATCGGGCCCGGTAAAGTTTCCCGGTAAGTTGCCCGATAAGTTAACGGGCCCGGAAATTACCGGGACTTTCGAGAAACGGGCCCCAGTAGGCTTAAAAGGGGCAAAAAACATCACGAAAGTGACTTTTTCAGGCCCATACATTGTCCTTTTTCATTAAGCATTTTTACAAAACTGAAACAAATCCAACTGATGACTGCTAATCAACTGCAGCTCACGCAAATCCTAAAGTTGAAAAAAATTAACCACTAAGTTTTAGTTGTGAAATAAATGTTATGAAGAAAAATTTACATATCAATGGGTAATATTAAAATAAAGCCGGCAAAATTAATTCGGCTGTATGTTAACTTGAGTGTATTATTTCTAAAGAATGCGCCATACCTTAGATAACAACAATTCTGTAAAAGCGATATGCAAAACAATCATGGCAAACTATCTGTATTTCTTAACGTAAATCCGAGTGTAGTCAACAAAGTTAAAAAAAAAAAAACGTTTCGCCATCAATTCCACTGGTTGGAAAGGGCAATACTCTCAGAATGTTTTACTTACCAAAACGGCAAAATACTGTATTATATTGTCATCAGAACAATTAAAAACTCAAACTAAGGTTACTTTAAAGACGTAAACTGAAGGCAAGAGATTACTGTATTTATGTATTTTATCATATCTCTAAGTTGGTACGCACGGTGTGATTGGTTAATTTAGGGGCCGACCATTTAACTTTGAGGGGCGGGGGGGGGGGGGGGCACTGCACGAAAAAACGCCTTTGCGCACATCAAATGTGTGGTCAAAGACTGTCAAAGGCCGCCTTTGATTACCTTTGATTCGAATCATAGGTGACAAAGGCCGCATTTGATTCACGGTGGATTCAAATTTGTTTCGAATCAAAGATAGCATATATTTGATCCACCTTTGATGCGCGTCATAGGCGGAGTCAAAGTTGTTTGATTTAAATTTGACGCGCGTCAAAGGTAGGCTCAAAGTTGTTAATACATTTGAACTCACTTTTGATTCGAGTCAAAGGTATATGCAAAGGCGTCAAATATTTGATGCGCATCAAATGTGTTGTCAAAAATGTTATTATATTTGACCTCATCTTTGATACGGATCAAAAAAAGAGCAAATCTAATTTTTCGTGCAGTGGGGGGGGGGGGGGGGGGGGTTGATTTTGAAAAAAAATTTCCAGTAAGCTCGCCCGAAGAAAAAATTGCATGCAACACAAATGTAATAGAAAAAATTTCTTGTACTGCTGTAAGAAAAACAAAATGTTGCAAAGCTATTTGATCATTCCGGGGGGCTTTACAAAATCCCAGCAAAATTGCAGCCATTCTCTTCCCTTGCTCCCTTTAAACTCTGGATTTGGTGATGCTGCAGAATTATTGCTTCATATGTGCAATGCGTTATTAGCTTATCACAAGCAGTAATGGAGGTAATTTCTTTTAATTAAAGAATCAAGTTTTAATAGACAAAGAAAAAATTTTTTTAATTTTTAATTTTTAACAGAAACATTTCATGTAATTATTTAAATAATATTTTTGCAATGCCTTATTCTCCATTTAAATATAATATTTTTGCGATGTTTTAGAAACGCACCTATCAATGTCTAGCCCCAATGGGGGGAGTGCAGGAATACCCAGGGGCTATTGACGATTTACATTTTCAAATATTTTTGGTCAATAAATTTCAAATTCCACACCCTCTGCCATTTCAAACCTTAATTTTTGTTCAAAACGTCCCCTCCCTCAGACAAAGTTCACAGGTCAAATGCCCCACTCATGCCCGCACTCCCCCTGTTGGGGCAAGACATTGATAGGTGCATGAAAAGTAGCTGTATATTTCATGGATAAAAATTGTGCTGCAAGATAAAAATTAACAGCAGCAATGAACATGGCTGAAAACTGCAACTGTGTCCAATCAGTAAACGAAGCTATTCTATGATTGTCACATGCAAGGCAACTGTGACATTAGGAATTATTATTTTTTTTAATATATATATTCAGTATAAAAAGAAACAGATCCAAATATTTCCTGTTGTCAACCATAAATAAACAAATAACAGTAACATGTATCTATATTTTCCTGTTTTTATATTTTCAAATAAGATATATCTTTAATATAATAATTGATAGATAAATTATAATAGCTTACAACATTTTAAGGCTTTGCAGCTCCATATTAGGGATATTACTGCAATGACCAAAATGTAAATGTAAATACATTTTTTATATGTAAACACATGACCCTTTTTCGAGGAAAAAATATCCTGCAGAGAAATGAGGAGGGGAAAAAATTTCCTGCAGAGCATTTAGAAGGGAAAAAAATATCCTGCCCACCAGGTTGCTAGAGAAAAATTCTTGCTGACCAGTTAGTAAGAGGTTCATACGGCTTTAAGTGCTCGAGACCTCTTAATGACAATATAATTGATGGTCGATTTAACATCTTCCTTGTGGCATACATAACTGTAGGCGAAAACTTAAACCAGGCAACGTATTCCTCATTTAAATATTCTATGGAATATTTCTGCGGAGAATAGCTACATTGTAGTTCTAATTTTGCAAACAAATAGATATCATAAATAAACACCCGTTTTAATAGATTTCTGAGAACAAAAACGTGGATGCCTCGAACGAAATTATCATTTGAATAATAAAAAAACCATTAAGCATGCTTTAAAGACAAACAGACGCTAAGTTAAAACAACTGTCCAATAGACAATGTTAAAAGGTAATGAATCTAAAAGTATAAACACACGTTATTAAGAAATGTGACAAATAATCACCAATCAGACAGATGTGCATGCTTCGATAACAAGATCACACCCGCTTTTAGAGTTACAAGGAATTGGTTTCTCGCGAACAATTTCTAAGTCTTTGAATAGCAACGCTGTCTTTTTCGTTTTTGTTCACCAGCAATGAAACATCTTTGCATCATTGTATATTCAATTTCCCTTGTTTTGTTTTCTTGCGTAATGGAACGGGAGGCAGCTTGTCAAGGTGAGTTAAAACATTCCTAAACTTTCAAGGCAGCCCCCGTTTTCTGAACCGGTAACATATTATATAAAAAAACGTAATTTGTTTGGTTGATCGTATGTGTTGCCAGTGCCCTGGTCATCAAGGATAACAGAAATCTACTCAACTGACGTGTCATTGGCGAAGGGAGCATTGCCGACATATAGCGCCCTTATTTATAAATACATTTTGTAAAAACCACTCTACGCAGGACACCTTTTTGAGTCGCTATCGTAAGCTCTTGCCATCCACGCTGGGTGAAACTTCCGCCACGTTGGTGTAACTTCCAGTGGCCTAACAAAACGTCCTTCATCTGCAATCGCAATATATTTACGACTCCGAATGAGCACATGGCACTACACAATTACAAAGCCAAATTGTCTATGCTTAGTAAACAAACTGTGTAAGCGGTGCACGGGCGGGGATGTAAGCCTTACAAAGAATCTATCTTGACAATTCTGTCCTTCTGTGAAACTTCAAAATTTTGTCCCCAACCTTAATACTAGGGATTAAAATGAGTTTTTTTGGTGACCCGACAAAACTTCGGTTCAGCAATGTAATAGGCAGTATAGATTAACCATATTATGTAGAGACCATTAGGGTGGACTTTACGGGCACCCAAAGGTCGGTAGCCCTAGGTACGGAAAATTGCAAAATTCAACACCGTGGCTGGAATATCTCGGAAAACGATTTTCAGTGATTTACCGTTTCCCTCGCCCTTGCGACAGGCGATGTGAACTGTATTTTGTAAAATAAAGAATATCAAACAGCAACATTGGCAATAAGATACCGCGTTATGTGGTTTCAAAGATAAAGCCACATATATTGGCCCCTGGTTTAAATTAATTTTAATCCTAAGCTGAAGACAGTTATACGTTATGTTAAATCTATACTTCGGTCACCGAAATGTCTTGACGAATAAACCAGTTTCGGAGAAAAATTTCGCCATTCGACAAAACACACAGCCCGAAGATTTTCGATTAGGCATTAAGGTCAAATGAGTGTAAATTACCACTTCGCGTGAAAACGCTCGACAAGGTGACTTCATTCGCTGGACAGCAATTTTTAACATGAATCTAAAAGTATAAACACACGTTATTAAGAAATGTGACAAATAATCACCAATCAGACAGATGAAATAACTGGATCGCTAATGAAATAACTGGATCACGCTTCAAAGTCGACCTTTTTGGAACAACATTCTTGAAAGAATGAATGTACAGGTGCACTGTTTAGCAATTCTATTGACGTTATGCCGCAGTATTCGTCCACTCTTTCCTCCAATTTGTTCTGTGTTTTTTTCGCAATCTATGGTTGTGTTGCATTCAAATTGAACCGTCCAAACGAAAACTGTGCTCGATAAACTTAATATTGTTCACACGCTCTATCGCCTCATAAAAAATAGTCCGAAAATTGTAACAGTTGTAAGGGGAGTAAAATCGTATTTAAACGGACAGTTACTAAAACGAGGTTCTTTTTGGATGTATGTTCAGTACGCCGGTAAACATTTTGTGTTTATCTCCCGTCGAGTCAATATGTCCAAACTCCAACGGCCTTTAAATTACTGCGTAATATTGTATTATTATTACCGATCTCTATTAAATTTCCAAAAAACTACAAGTCAAATGTTTATTCTCAGCTTCCTTTTACGTGCGTTAAACAGGATGTTCAAAGTGTAAAGGAAGAGAATAAGATCGTCCAATTTGAAGTATTTTATTACGCCAGTAAAAATTTTGTATTTATCTCCCATCGAGTCAATATGTCCATCCTTAAAATTACTGCGTAATATTGTATTATTATCATGGATCTCTATTAAATTTCCAGAAAATGAAACAACACGTCAAATGTTTATTAGTTTCCAAGTTCTCAGCTTCTTATTACGTGAGAGAAATACGTGTGAGAAATAAACAGGATGTTCAAATTAAAGTGTAAAGGAAGAGAATAAGATCGTTCAATTTGAATGCAGCTGTATGATAATCGCGCCAGCTCATTTTGATTGACAGCTGTTCAACTTTACATGCCTACATCTTGGTAACTTGAAGTCAACTTGTGACCCAAAAGAGAAATTTTTTTAGTTCCCAAAATAAGTATGTTTTAATAAAATTTTTATCAAAAAAAAGTAAATATTTTCCGAAGAAATAACGTCTCTTGCGCGCGCAGACAATAAAGATGACATGATAGGCGAGCATTTCACGACTCAGTTCATCTGGATAGCGCACCGAGCAGAACTATATTCAGGTAACATGCAGTCAATGCCTTGCGAGGGATAAGTTATGGGTGAAAAGGTTTTGTCTTCATTTCAGCTGCCTGTATTTTAAGCCTTCAAAATATAAAAGATGTCTTTAAAAATTAAACTATCATTGTTTTTGATCCAAAGTGTGTAATGGTAGGCAACGAAACTCGAACATCTGCATGCATACATAATGAATCACAAGCATTGCAACATGTCGTTTTGTCAAGTTATTACGACAATTTATCATTTAAGTTCTTCCTGTTGTCGTAAATGCTGATTACCTATTAATTTAATTGCAAAGTCCCTTTTTAAGAGTCACGATATCTATTGCATAAAACTCCTAAAGACCAATAACCATACAATTGTAAAAAACAATATATTTGTACACAAAGAACGGTGTGATAGGAAAGCGAGCCGCAAGCAAATTGAACATTTTTGTGAAGTTCAACATGTCAAGTTGCACATGATCACACGATGTTGGAAGTATAGTATAACATTTGTAAACACTAGGGTAAATTTAGCAATATTTTTGTAAGAATTTGTCATTTTATGATTAGCGGATGTAATAAGGCTAAATGGCACGTGGTTTCTCGTCAGTCGTGTTACGTTTTACTAGGTGCTTTAAACCCGAATATATCAAACTGGAAACATTTGTTGAAAATTCGCTGGTATGAGTTAAAAATTTAAAAAAAAAAACTTTTGGACGATTTTAGCACCTCGTTTAATTTGGGAAAGATATTTTATCATGTCATGAGCGCAATTTAATGTAAAGGATCCGTCCACAATACAAAGTTTTCGCTTGAAACGCGCAAATTTCGATGCGCTTTAGCCTTGTGTCCTCACACTTCGTCGAAAATGCTCTCCAGTGCAGGATGGAGAAATATGAAAACGGAGTCCTATCGTATCATTGTGTCTGTTTCTCGCATGCGCAGATGTTAATCTAACCTTTTCTTCGGAGCGTGTTAAAGCGTTCGAGCGTTTTAGTGTCGATGGGAGAAAACGTTAGGAAAATGGTTACTAAGTGTGTACATGAGTCTTTTCGGGAAGCGAAAACGAGGCATTTCGAAAGAGCGCTTGTGCGGACGGAGCCTTAATTGTCAAAACACACTGAGTTTAAATCATGCATGTTTATGCCAACACCTTACAGCCTGATTTTTTCCGAGTGTGCCTGTGTCACTTTCTGAATAATACATCATTCTCATTTATTCACCAGGCTTAAAATATTCCAACAAATTTATTCCATCGCGCATATGCAAAACATGACATTCCAATCCCAGCAGTATGCAGGATGTTTGTCCCACGAACCTAGTTTAATGGCCTTAGCTCACACGAGTCTCCTGTAACTCAGTGGAAGAGCATCCGAACTAGTAATCGGAAGGTCTTAGGTTCGACTCCTGATAGGAGCACTCGGATTTTTTTCCGAGTATGCCTGTGTCACTTACTGGACTTCATTTCATATTTTCCCCTGATTTTTCGTTTTAGATTCTCCAGTTGACCTCGTTGCAGGTTGGCAACTTGATGGTTCCGAGAAGGATGTTATGTAAGTGAAAATTGAATGTTTGTTACTGATCAATATATTCACTATTTTGTTGCAATCTAGCCGCTGAAGAGCAGTGTAAACGAACGTACCTGGATCTCGTGTCATTCCACCGAAATTAGGGAACTTAAGCTGGGACGACGGCAACGGCAACAGCAACGAAAAACGTCACCTGAAAATATAACTTTATTTCTTTCATGCTACTTCGCGATTATTTCAACTAATTCAACTTTTACAGAAACGGCGAACTATCCAGAAGCCGAATTGGTAGGAGTGGCGTTCAAGTTAAGAAAGAAAATGAAAAATTCACCGTTGTGTGCGCACGTTCTCCAAGAAAACGTTATTGAAATATAATAGTGACATGCTTCTTACATTTAGTATAATGAAATCATTTTACGGGTTTGACTCACCAAAATTCTTTGGATTGGAAAAGCATTTGCATACAGTGAAAACTGAAAAGCCTTAAAAATATACGTACAGAGAAATATTTTTTGGTGTCTAATCAGATACGAGGTGAGACTCTAAATATAAACCTCAAATCCAAAAAATAAAAAAATAAATAAAACAATGAAGTTTTCGCTGGGCTTTGTCATCCATCTTAGTTTTGCATTAAACGGCACTAGTTTCCTGAAAAGATGAATAAGTTTCTTTGGAGCCAGAAAATTAAAATCACTTTGTTTTTTCTTCCCTTTGAGAAAATTATTTGAAATATCCGTTTTGGTTTTCCTAGAATATTTGGTGAACGACGAAAGTTACTTACTTTTAATTTTAGCACAGTCCTTACCCAAAAATGTAAAAATTACCATAACTAGCCTCTTTAAAATCTTTAACCTTTCCAGACGCAGAAGGGGCTGATTCTGAATTTGAAGGTTAATAACCTTTTTAACAGTGCCGACTGTGTATCACTAGTACCTTACGGTTAAAACATTTTTTTTCCTCTCGGCAATGAAAAAGCTTCACTTTCCTACGTCGCCCAATCGGGCGATGACTGTTTCCCCGTGGACCACCATTGGCATAATCTTTCAACAGAATCGTAATAAGATCTCATTACGCATTGGCCGGTCACATTTTTACATGTATTTGAATTTTGCGCAGCATTCTCCCAGTGAATTTAGCCAGAATTATTGTCAAATTTGACTCTTCTGTGCCCTGTGATAATCGTGACATTTTTTCTTCTTTAATCTAGTTTACATGGTAGGGCTTCCTACAGATACGAAGATGGCGTCCGGGCATTGTACTTAGATGGCAGTGGGTCATATGCAGACGTGCCGTCCATTAATCTTTACCAGTTTCCCGCGTTTTCGATCACGTGCTGGGTGAAGGTCTTGGAACCCGCCAAAACTCCAGGTTACATCTACGCTGATTGGTCAGATCCACATCAATTTTCCCTTTTGGTTCACGGTGAACGGAAGGAGATTGGGTACCAGTTAAGGAATCAGCAAGGACAAGACGTTATAGCGAACTTGACATCGTAAGTGAACATGAACCGGAAAGTTGATGTGCTGCGTGGCACTTGTACAAACAAAGAAGTATCTCTAGGTGATAGAGAATCAAAGTGCCAAATAATGGTTGAAGAAAAGTCCATAAGTTTTGGGCTTAGTCCTTCTTCAATGGATCAATATCACTTAGATGATAATTTGTGCCATGTGTGCGTTCTTGATGAGTGAATCAATTGTTCATGCAATCCGGTGTGAGCAATGCTTGACGGCTTGTGCAGCCTCATTTGTGTGCAAGCAATTTTAAATGTAAACCAACAAGACAGTAAGCACAAACATAGACACGAAATGTTCATTAAAAAACAGCAGTATGGTCTATTGTCAAAAGTTAAAACCATTAATTTGTGCATTAATAATTGAAATTATTATTAACTTTTAACTTATTGAAAGACAAAAAACTTGAACAAGTTTGATATTTTTTGTTTGTAATTCTTATTGGATATCCCCAGAACATCATATGTCTGGTTTATATGTCAGCTGGAAAAGACAACTTAAACGTTTCCAACTCTAAGCCGATTGTGTGGCTTAGTTTTGTTCATCTGCACGATTTTAGGAGGGTGAAGAATTCACACACCACCCTAATTATCAGCATATATAACTTTTCACTTTTGTTTTTCTAGAGCGATTCCTCTAAATGTGTGGTTACACGTTACAGCCACATGGGAACAAAGACTGAAACTCGCTAAAATTTTCGTCAACGGAACCATAGCCGCGAGGACAGTAGCTGCCGACGGCCTGTCAAGTTATGGGTTAAAAAATAACGCACACAGCTTTTACCAGATAGGGAAGAAGGAAGACACCGGAGAAACATTTTATGGACTCGTTACAAAACTCAAGGTCTTCAAGAAGGTTTTAAGCAGCCAGGACATCGCGACGGAGATGAGCGGTATGTTATCTCGGTTTAGGTATTATCTAAGAGGGTTGAGGGTTGTCAGCTTAACAGGATGTTCTAAACGTTTCAAAACAAAAATCTTTAGGTTTTAATTCTGATTGCTCCACGAGCCCCATCGGAGTTGCCAATCCAGGTATTATTCCTGACAGCCATATGACCGCAAGTTCCACGTACATAGGGAGTCGCTTCCAACCTTGGTTTGGCCGGCTGGGAGGAAACAGGGGCGATGGTTGGTGCTCACTGACAAGTAATAGCAACAACGACTGGCTTCAGATTTACCTTGGAGACATGTTTACAGTTTGTCGCGTTGATACCCAGGGGGACATTAATGGCAATGAATGGGTCACAGCCTTCAAATTATCTTTTTCAACGGATGGAAACATTTGGACTACTTACAAGTTTGACAATGGAATAGAAGTGGTGAGTCATTCGTGAGAAGTGATAGCTGACGGCAGACATTTGGCTCTCTCTGGCGCCATTAAACGTAGATTAAGCCTAACCAAAATTAGTGATATTTGATCGAAATTTATGGTTGAAAAAAAAAAAAGAAGAGACAGGTAGCCTAGATCTCAGCGCGTTCAATTTATCATTTACATATGATCAATGGCGGGAAAATTTCACTTTTGGAGTTTCGTTTTACATCCTGCTAGTAATTAATGTCAGTGCCTCGTTCAATTCTTGCAACTGAGCCTTTCCGCTTTTCATACTAGACAAACTGCATACATAGAGTGGTGAAATCAAATGTCAAAACTGATTAGTTTGCTGATAGATTTTTTCACGGAAGAAGGCTCACGAGCTGTTCATCATGCGAGAAGTTTCGTTATGAAAGGACAAGCCCTTCCTTTCGTTCACACCTTTACAGGTGCGAAGTGCAAATGTCGACGCCTTTCAGTCTTGGCACGTTGTTGACTCAAGCGTCCTCTGAAAAAAACATGCTTTAAATTTCATAATATCACCAAAGCAGTTTTAGACATCAGTGTCTTATTCACAATTTTTAACAGGGCCTTTATTTCCAAAACTAAGCCAATTTATCAGTAGGGGTCAGTTGTAAACATTCCAGCTGGTTGATTGACAGCTGTTGTGAAAGGCCAGGCCAGACCCCTTTTATACCGGAATTTCCTGTTTAAGTTGATGCCAAAAAGGAAAAAGTCATTATCCATTTCAAAACAATAAACACAATACAAAAGCTATCACCCTCTAGTTTTGCTTTCATTTTTTTCCTTTTTCTGTTTATTTTTTCAACATAATAATTGTAAGACGAGGCTTCGTTCATTTCTATTTTTCTTAGCCATTCAAATTATATCAAAGGAACTGAATTACAATTAAGTCAGTTAGTTATTTCTATAAATGCACTTTTAAGGTAGCCCAACGATGTCTTTCCTTTGTATGTAAATAAGCAGCGCCCAATACGAAAGCTCTGCTAGTTTTCCTTCCTTCCTTCCTTCCTCCCTTCCTTCCTTCCTTCCTTCCTTCCTTCCTTCCTTCCTTCCTTCCTTCCTTTCTTTCTTTCTTTCTTTCTTTCTTTCTTTCTTTCTTTCTTTCTTTCTTTCTTTCTTTCTTTCTTTCTTTCTCTCTTCCTTCCTTCCTTCCTTCCTTTCTTTCTTTCTTTCTTTCTTTCTTTCTTTCTTTCTTTCTTTTTTTCGTTGCTTCTTTCGTCTTTCGTATTGTACGAGTGTATTGCCTGAAGATTGTAAAAAAAAAAACAACAACAACAACAACAACAACAACCAAAAAAAAAAAACCAGAAAACGGAAACAATACATTTGAAGATTCTTCTTGGTAACTTTCATATCAAAATAAGAAACAGGATAACGAAAATATTCAAACGGGTTGATTTGGGGTACACAGTTTCGCTTGTTATAAATTAATGCATTAAACTCCTTTCAGGAATTTCGCCGCCAAGGTGACTCCAGGACTATTGACAAGCATCACTTGGTAGCGCCAGTGCAAGCTCGGTATATTCGCTTTCATCCAACTGATCGCCATGAATTCAATTGTCTCAGAGTGGAAGCGTACGGCACAAAATGTGAGTTGACTATTGGCCACATTCAGTCACAGACGAGAAGTTTTTTTTATTCGCAGAGCGCGTGTGCAAAGTCAGTTATTGTAAGGAGCATGGAGCTGTGTCGAACTGGCAAAGTTTCTGCAACTGAAGTTTGCACGACGTTTATACAACTGCTCACACAAAGAACTTCTCAGAGGGTGTCGAAAACTAAGCAACATCTAATTGCAACGCAGCTGACGCTACGATTGCTAGTAACAATTTAATATGTTTAACTGATAGCTAAGACTGAAAGCTGTACCAGCAGATGGTTAAAAAAAGGGACCCAGTGTTTGAACAGTAAATAAGCGTCTTCGTAGAGCAGACTTGTACTGGTTGTCTCCAAGGTACACCGTACCATTCCTTCATCTTCTATGTCATTAATGTGATGATGTAATATTTTTCTTTCAGTGTATCATTTTAACGTATGGCTTATAATTGCAAACCAGCAGTTAACTTTGGACCTTCTGAACTCAACTTCTCAACAGCACGAGGCCATGAAGACCAATGTGAAAAACGAGGTATGGATAACTACTTCTTTCGATAACACACGATCTGTAAGGTTCATAACAGGTATAATTTTTAATGCTGTAAAGTGTTGTTGACTTCTCGGAAAGCAAGGTTTATTTAATGAGGTTAAATATCAAGTTCCTTAAAGTTTGATTCAGTTTGTTTTCTTGATGATTTTGTTTGCTTGTTTTTAGTTCTAGTGGGCTGTTTTATTTATGTGATTATCGTCAAAATGTTTAATCAAAGGCCGTGTCAAATGACATAAACTTCATTTGGGTTTTGCCCTGTCGAGTTCAAGTCCATGATGTTTTTACTCTGATACTTTATCTGCAGTTTACCAGTATTCTTGGTGGATCTTATGGTTTTGTCATGGCTGAAGTTCAGAGATTTGGGTAGGATATTTGTTTTCTTTTCTTACAACAATTTACCAGATCTATATTGATCAAACTGTAATGTAATTGAGATAATGATGAGATTACTTTTATTTTGTATACTGTCTTCCTTGGATAAAATTTTTCTTCGACACTTGAGATACATCTTGAACCATATTCAGTACTTACTAATAATAATCAAAGATTAGGGAGTGCGTTCGATGATCTCGATTCCAGGCTCTCTCCTTTGCCAAGTTGGAGATGATACCATGCGCCCCTGCAAAATCTGCGGGGGATGCCAAATACGCGTCCCAAGATCCATTCATTCAAGGCAATCGACGTTGTCCCATACAATCTCGAATCCAATCTGTATTAGGAGGGTGATTTTCTACGTCGAACGCAACCAGATCGTTATAGATCAAACATTGATGTAGCCGATATAATGATGAAGTTACTTTCCCTCTGTATACTGCCTTGCTTGAATGAAAGATTTCTTCGACATTTGAGATACGTCTTGCGACATAGTACTACAGGACAATCAAGAACTCATTGAGGAGGGGATAAAGACACTTTACAAAGAGCAGCACCTTTTTCTTGTCTTAAGCCACTTGCCACCGAATTAATAAACGTTGTCCGGTATTCGTTCGACAATGCAAATTAAGTTACTTGTTGTTGTGTTAAGTACCTTATGATAAGTATCCTTATTTTTCCAGGGCGCAGAGTTCTAGCATTGAATCCAACACAACGTTACCAATGGTAGATATAAGGATCTTCTGCATCACCTCAGCTGTTAAGGATCAGCTGCTCAGCAAAATAAAATCAAGCATAAAGTCTGTACCGTTTTTTGACAGTAACTATTTGGACGCAGTAGATACAGCAGGTACCAGGAACAAGCTCTCTGAATTTTTTTTCCATTGTTACGTACTTGGGAATCCATACAGAACTAGGCGTAATATATCAAATTCGAGGAAGAGTGTTTCATGTAATATATCAAACACGAGGGAGAGTGTTTCATCAGATATCCAAACACTGAGAAGTAGGTTGAAAAAACGAGGCGAAGCCGAGTTTTTTTAAACGACTTCGATCACATTTCCAAACCTCTTTCACGGCAGTGATTTCCTTTGTCTTCTTTTCATGAATTATAAATGAGTTTGGAAACGTTATTTTCAAGCGTTAAAGGCATATAAGATTTAAAAACCGACGTTCAATTGCATTTGTATAATAAGATAAGCTAAAAAGGTGCTGCATTGGTAATAATCAGTAGGCTGACTCTCACACATTTAGGTAATTAACAACCAATCGCTCTGCAATGGCCCAGAAACCCGTCGTTAACCCTATTCAGCGAAGGCTGTTTCGTTCCCGAGCGGCCTGGGACTCTTGGCAACCACAAGGCCATTAAATCTATGACAAGGGGACTTGTAAGGTCTATGGAATGTCCCAAACTGTTTAAGGTCAACAACGTAGACCGATTGTGTCATATCACGTTACAATCACGTCATTTGTTCTTCACAGCCGCCAACTTAGATCAGCCATCTTGGATTTCCTGATATCTCCAAAACCGCGGAAGGCTCGTCCAAATTGGTTCAAAATTTATCAAAACCAATAAATAAGAACCAAACTGGTATAAAAATATTAACATTACAAACATAAAATGATAATTTATCAGAAGGAAAAAATATCCAAATTTGGCAAAAAACGGACTGTCAAAGTCTTGTTGCCATGGACACATCAGATCACGTAACCAATCAATTATTATATCAAACTGTTACCAGATAAATGTAAGGAAAACTCACAAAATTTGGGGATATTTGCTCTAGTATATAAACATAAAAAGTCAGCGCAGGCACTTTGTGCCCCCCCTCCCCACCCCTCCCAGACTGAATACGGTTAACCAAAACCCTGAAAGTTTTAGTCGCGTGGGACATTTTGTCTGGAAAGCGAGGTCAAGAGAGGTCAAGCCACCACTTCATTGCTCACTTTTCCATACTTGCCCTCAATCCCCTCTCTTTTCCACATTTGTGTTGTTTACCTTGAAGCACGAAGCCATATTTGTCCACTTGCTAGCCAAAACGTACGCCTGTACGGGAACGGGGACTACCACTTCAGACGCTTAACGATAAAACTATAACCTTCATAATAACTATACTCAAAACAAGGAAATGATAACAACTGTTAAATCTATTACGAATTGGGGCCTTCAAATTTCTAAGAATAGTTCTTTAAATGATTGGCATGCCTTACCAACGGAAATAAAGGCACTTTCTTCAAAATAGTCCATTTTACAGTGCAACGAACTCAACTGGGGCCACCCAACATTAATCAGCCAATCACAGGTCACGTTCACAACAAAAGAGTCTTGTAAGCCAATCAAAAATGGGAACATTTCTTTAAATTTCAAAGTGTCGCTTTTTTCGGTGGCCCCGGTTGAGTTCGTTGCACTTTAAGTTCGTGGAGCAAGCATTTCAATTGTGCTTTCTTGAGATGCTGTACTTGTATACATTTTTCTTTTTAACTTTTTTATATTAAACTGCTTCTTTTGTAATCAAGACATAATGTTTTGTAATCTTATTATTAATTGAAGATCTTATTACTCTTTTGTAATTTAATTACGCAATTTGCTTTATGCGCGACGTTTTTAAAATAAAATGCTCTTATGCTCTAATGACTTATGAAATTTTAGTTTTGCTGTTTATGTTATGAGGGGCTCCTGAAAACCACTTGTGACGTAGGCCCTCTGTCGAAAGGCTATTATTATTGTTATTATCATTATCATTATAAGTATTTTTTAAAAATGCTTACCCAGTTTGCAGTGATTGTTGTTGTTATTGTTGCTTTTTCAGTTAACTGCACATGTTTGCCAGCAACTGTTAACCTGAACTTAAGCAAGACGCTAGACCAAGCCAAAGTTTTTTCTACAACGGACTTAATGGTCGTCAACGCCGAAGTAAACCACTCAGTTTGCAGCTCGTCAGCGCAACTGAAGTCATACTGGCATATTACCCAAGCATCCTTGAAAACAAGGACTTTTACTACATTTATGCGTGCCCCACTTGGTACCAGTCAACCCTTTTGGTCAATGATCCCACAGAATCCGGACAGCTTCTACTATGTCAGTTACATTTTAAGAATTCTTCCCGATTATAAAGTCATAGGATATGACTATGGTTACGTTTCAGTCCTTCAACAGTCGCCTGTCGCTATCATTTCAGGAGTCTCGTCGGCAGCTCCAGGAGAAGGGGATATTACATTTAACGCTTCCATTTCCTACGACCCAAACGCAGGCAGTGGAAATCCATTAATCTTTGCATGGTTCTGCAGAAGAAGCTACGAAGCATTTCCTGCAATCGACCCTCTTCCAGTTGTCGATATTCCAAATGGAAACGCAAGCGCATCAGGTGGTTGCTATGGCTATGGTCCTGGAAGACTCAGTAGCGTCAATGAAGTTCTTGTTGTGAATGTAGATCGGATGGAGGCAGGCCAAACTTATGTTTTTGAACTTTTGGTCTCAAATGGTGAGAAAAGCTCAAGGGCATCCCATTCGCTTACCTTGAAACAAAAGGCATTCTTCATAAGGTAAGAGGCCGTTATCTCACTTTATCCTCATGCTATAGAGAATACAGCCAATCAGAAATCCAGAAACCCGTTGCATATTCTGTGATATGCAACGGGCAGTATTCCACGAAAAAATCCCATTTAAGGACGGTGCCTACTATTGTTACTGCGCATACGTTCTGCGCATCTCGAGATACTCAGGTTTCCTATGGGTGGTTCCCACTAATACAGGGATAATTTTGCGCGGCTTAAAACTATACGGAGAAAGCACAACTTAGCAAGTGCTTTTGTTATCTCAAAAGAAAATTAGGGGTAACCATGCATTTTTCAGAGATAATTTAGCTTCAATTTAGGAAAAAAATCCCACACATTGCTTTATATTTTGGCGCTTTTTAGAGATATTACTGCTTAATTATCTCTGAAGAATGCGTGGTTACCCGCAATTTTCTTTTTGGATTCCAAGAGGCCTTGCTAAGATCTGTTTTTCCCGCATAGTTATAAGCCGCACAAAAATACTTCGGTATTATTAGGCACCGTCCTTAATAAGCAGTACCTTTTTATTTTAATATTTTCCCAAAATTATGTAATTTCAAAAAACGTTGCCAATCTGTTGAATATTTTTTCACTGATTGTATTTGCTGTGAAAGCATTAAAGAGTGGCCTTTTGTGTTAATTCAATGAGTGGCATGAAATAAATTAGTTATGCAAAGCTTTCTCGTGGTATACAATGAATATCCCACTCGTGACTTGATTTTTCTTTGTATACATATTTGCCTAAAGGCTCGTGTGTATACCAAGAAAAATCAAGTCACGAGTGGGATATTCACTGTATACCACTCGAAAGCATTGCATAACAAGTATGAATTTACTTGTAGACCAAGCCAAGTGACATTCCCCTTAAGGCCCCGGGAGTGCCAATACCTTACCGGTAAGGTGGTAATTTTATTCAAGCGTCGTTAAAACTCCTATTTTTGCTCAAATAGTTTACCCCTATATTCATGGGTTCAACTTCAAGGCAATAATATAGGCAAATATATGACAAATGCCACTGGCTTCAAATGTCTGAAGGACGTTCCCTTTATTGCGGCTTTTATTTCTGGGTTATAATACTTTTATTAACGCGTATTACTACATTTACTAAACATCTCTATTCCCCATGAATAACACTGAATAAAAGAAAATGATGAAGCCGTAGATGCAGTCAAATGGTTATCACCTGCATTTGCCTTTTACACTTTCAGGTGCCTGTATAACTGTGGCCCTAAAGTTATTCCCAGCAAGAGGATGATTATAGAATCCAATTGTACAGAAGAACTCTGCAAAAGCATCACTCAATATCGCTGGTCTTTGTTTAAGGTAGATGCTGCAGATTCCAGTCAGTCTTGGACGGAAATCACAGACTTAAGCGACCGAATTCTCACAGAGTTAGACAACCCAAGTTTGGTTCTTGGCAAGCTCGATAAAAATAGATATTCACTTGATATGAATACCACTTACAAGATAAAAGGCTCAATTGTTTTGGAAGAAGGACGTTTTATGGAGGACGAAATAATCTTTCAAACTGTACCGCCTCTGTCTATTCCCAATAGACGATGCAGTGTTACACCATTGGAAGGATTAGTGTTGGAAACGAATTTTACAGTGAACTGTTCCGGATGGACAACCCAATACTCAAACTTAACATACACTTTTAGGTATATGTCGCTTAAAATACAATAGCTAGAGGTTACGATATTTTTAAAAAAAGGGAATATCGTTCGTCTTGGAAGTGGCACAGATGACTGAATGAATTGCCTATCATCCCAAAGACTATCCATCCCTGGCAACGATTTGGCAACGTATTGCATAATTTCCTCGCCCGAGCGTAGCGAGGTTAATAAATTTGTCGGGCCGAGCCGGCCCGAGCGGAGCTAAGCCGCGCGAATTCGAGCGAAAAATATATTTATATATATATATACAGTAAAAACCCGCGTGTAAGAACCTACTTTTTTAGAGTTTGGCAAAACAGGTTCTTATATTTTGGGGTACTTACTGGCGTTTTAGGCTAAGTAGGTTCTCAATTAGGTTCTTAATTTTTACGGAGTAGAAAATACTGTGGTATAATATATGGTTTGTTCTTCATTATAAACTGTTAACAGTATTTTATAGAATAAATGCTTATAATCAAGATCAAACCAGTTTCAAAAAAATAAAACCAGTTTGAAAAAAATAAAGCAGTTTCAAAAAATCAAACTGATTTGAACATTGAACCACAACATATGTTCCCATGGAGAAACTGGTAACAAGTCTAAAGAAAGGGGAACCAACTTGTCATCTTGATATTTCAAATATCAGAAAATGCCAGATCTAAACTTGCAACAAGAAATGGCTTTGTATCTTCTGTACTGGTTTATATAAAAATGAGCTGCAAGATGATACAGGCATGAAAAACTTAAACCAAGACCAAGATTACATACAAATGATACATTCTTTTAATTGTAGCCGAATTGTTTTATAACAACAGTTCACATTTAACATACATGGTGCATTTTTAGTTTCACTGTGCAATTTTTTGATCTCTAAAGACAACCTTTTTGGTAAAATATCGTAAATAAAATAGTTTAACCCTGCATATAAGAACCTGTTGGAATTTTTTTGGCTAAACAGGTTCTTATATTTTGGGGTATTAAAGTAGCAAATTTCTGCCAGGAGGTTCTTAATTTTCTAGGTTCTTACACGCGGGTTTTTACTGTATACCAATCTCGTACCCAGAGTCTTCCCGGCGTTGCCCCGCTGACCAAAAAGCCTGAAGACTCTGGGTACGAGATTGGCGGTAATAAAATTCGATGTCCCCAGAGTCTTCCCGGCGTTGCCCCGCTGACCAAAAAGCCTGAAGACTCTGGGTACGAGATTGACTGTATACGTATCTATGAAGGTGTCCGCACAATGACGTCAGACTGTCTGGCGTCGTCTAGAGCAAAATTTGCATACATCGAAAAAAATGTGCGTGCATGATCAAATTTCAACTGTAATGTTCCAGATGTTCATCAATATTCACTGGATACAGAACTATCTCTCCAGCATCTTTTCCCTTTCCTTTAGAAATCTTTTTTGTGAAAGATTGCAGTAAAGAAATTACACGTTTTGTGGCCGCGGTAAATAATTTTCCGTGGGAAATAAATTCATCGAACACGACAGCGCTGCACGCCCGTTGTAAATTACGTCGCGTCAGAAATAGATTTTCAACCGCAAACTAGCCCGTGGAACTACGAAAACACCATGCTCATCAAAAAAAATCTTATGCGCCTTTTAATCTCCTCGTTTGATGCTACAATACGAGTAAGGAGGGCTTTCCACCCAGCCCCAGCTTCGCGAGGTTTTGCGAGTCACGTATTTCTAGTTGTAATAATAATTGTAATAATAAGCATAGTTCTTTTGACGGGTTTAGTAGCCTCAATGTGTCTACAATAGTTAAAAGAGTCTAAAGCCCCATTTACACTACAGAAAATTTTTGGCACGGCTCGGATAAAAATGGCACGCGTACCCAAAAAAAAGGTTCAGCTCGGGTAAATTTTGTAGTGTAAATGATTTTGCCGTACCAAATTTTATCCCTGCCGACCCAAAATTTTACCCGTGCTCGGCCCTTCTGAAAAGGTAGTCCGAGCACGGGTGAAATTGGTACGCGTTCCCAAAAACTCGGCCCGGCTCGGACGAAATGTGTAGTGTAAACGATTAGCCGTGCCAAACCAATTTTTTCCTGACGAGCCTTCGTAACTGTGGTCAGCACCATCTGTTGGAGCATGTGTAGTAATTCCATTCAACATGGCGGAATCGGCGCGCCCTACAACAAGCAAGTCACCAAGAAAATCTCACGGTCACTCTAAGAAAGGAAATGAAGCAAAGGAATACACTCCTTGTCCCTGAATACTGTTTCTAGCAACTCAAATCAGTGACCATTACGTGTTAACATCCAAAATCATTGCTCGATAGGACAGTTACAAGCCAGCATTGCTGCTATGACAATGAACATATTTGTATCTTCACGTCTTTTCTATCATTCTGGAAAGAACAACAGGAAGAGACTAATTTTCGAAGTCCCTGCGACAAGATGTGTGGCCTTTTTAAAAGTAGACACTCCCAATACTTCTCACCCGCCATGTTTGAATGAAATAAGCCATTGGCCGCATGCGCCCTATGGAATAATCGCGTACGCTACCAAAGATGTTGAGCCTTTTACCCGTACCAAAAAATTTTCTCACGCCGCTTAGCACGGCAGAAAAAAGGACGTGTAAACAGGACATCAGTGCTATAGTTTTTGGTACGTGTACCATTTTTATCCGAGCCGTGCCAAAAATTTCCTGTAGTGTAAATGGGGCTTAAAAGTGTAATCAACAGTATCATGAAATAACTTATGCATACCTAGTTTTGAATAAATGGGTTTTCAAAAGGGGCTTAAACTTAGATAATAGGGAGCTTAAGCAACGACGATGTCGACGACAGCGACTACACCACAAAACAATAGATTTAATAGGCAAAAAACAATTGCTCTGCACGTGCGTTTTACAATTTAATAGATTTCTTTGCTGTCCTTTGCAAAACAACATCGTGAAATGACCAAATTCTAGGGTTTTTGAAGAACGTGAGGACACGACGTTGAATTTTTCATCTTCTTTCTTCACTTGAACGCCACTCCTACCAATTTGGCTCGCCGTTTCTGTAGAAGTTGAGCGAGTTGAAATAATCGCGAAGTAGCACAAATGTAATAAAGTTATATTTTCAGTTGACGTTTTCGTTGCCGTCGCCGTCGTCGCTGCTTAACCTCCCTGATGAGTCCTCATCTCAAATTTGGCTTGGTTTTGAGTTCCATCATCTTGACGCGGCAATGGAGAAAACGCGGTCCCCATAAACCACAAACCACTGAGTGGAGTAAATATAGGTCCAAACGTTATCCCTTAGATGAATGTTTTTATGACCTTACCTGTTTGTTTCAGTTTTATTTCTTCAACTGGCTTTGTCATGGTCAAAACTGGTTCCCACATTCCTCTTTTATCAACAATGCTTCCTGAAGGAAATGTTACCGATGATTACAATGTCACCATAAAGGTAGAAATAAGTGACCAAGGAGGAGCAACTCATGAAGACATCATCAAAGTTAAGGTGAAATTATTTAAATACATCATTTGCAATACGCTCGCTTCGTAAGTTAAATAATTCAGAAACCGAGCAAAATTTACGATTTCTTTTTTTAAACATTAGTGCTAACAACAGGCCACCTGGTTGTAAAATTTGATTAACCCTTATCTACTTTTAGATAACAATTTTTCTCACCTAAATGACTGTCAAAAGTCCATGTTAAGAACCTTCAACTTTTTGGCCTCTATGGACCTTGGATCCTTTCCTGTCCCACTTCAGTGTTGATTTTAGTCCATCCTAACTGGCCTCAATGTTTCAAGGGGGAAGAGTGATAAATAAAATTGAAGAATGACTCTTTCAGAGACAGTCCATCGGCCAGGCGTTGTTTCCCGAGGACTTCAGACCAGGCTTGTAAATGTTCACTCTTTTTAGCTTTAGCAGACATACCATAAAGTCTTTTTATGAACCATCTAACTCTTGCGTTGCATAATTATCTTTACACGACTTAGGTGAGACCGCTTCCACAGGGAATAAACGATTCGTCAATGGTTGAAAAGGTGACTCAGAATATTGAGACATTTTTAAAGAAAGGGCAAGTCCATGAAGCCACTACTCTGGCCATTTCCTTTCTTAGTTCAAGTGATAATGACACGGTAGGTTGGAGAAAACAGCCTTATGTTCCTGCAGTGTTTCTCAGTTAGTCAGTTAGTGTACTGGGCGAGTGGATAACCAGTTATTATTTCTTGTTTTTTCATTGTTGGCTTGTTTTTCTTTGGGCAGCAATGACTCAAGGTCGACATCTTAACATAGAAAAGAATTAGGATAATTAAACTTGTCAGTAGTATCGAATATCCCTTGTTAGTGAAAGAGGTATTTTTAAAAGATATTGGAAGGAATACGTAGGAAACGCAATGTGCATCAATATAGCAATCTAATTCATTGCTTATATGATTGCAATATTGTCTTTCTGTCTGTTTTCAATCCTTCTCTCCTCTTAGCTTTTTTTCTTTCTTTCTTGTTAGGCCAAGGATGCCACATTGCGTGCTATGGCTGAGGCGCAAGTTTCACATGTTAGTGAAGTGACTCAATTGTCTATGATTGTTGTCATGGCGACAGAGGACAGGGATAAAATTCCTCTTGACACTTTAGTAAGTAGTTAAGTAACCTCTACATGGCTATTCTCAGCCGGCTTTTCAAGATTGTACTCAAGCTAAGCCCCACTCTTCTCGATCCACTCTTAACAACCATTTGTCCAGTCAAAATCGATTAGCACAATGCAAAATGTGGTCACTGAAAAGATGAATAACGCTAGTTTTAAATAAGAATGGCGGATTTTGTGACGCACCTACAATCCTGGCCAAAAATGTTAGGACGATTTTCAAAAACTCAACGTAATTCCAGTGGCTATCAACATTGTGTGGGGAGGGGGGTCTTCCAAAAATCGCAGTGACAGCACCACCAAGCTTATGGTGACTGGTTATGGATATCCATAACACAAATGTACAATGCCAACGCTATTTTCGTATCTGTATATATTGGCAAGGATTGTAGTTAAACAAGAGCAGAAGTCACATACCTTGGGAAGGTTATAGAGGTAAGATAGATATCCTACAGGAGAAGACATCAGAGCAACAGAAATGAATCCACTTTCGACTACATCTGCCAATTCCAATCTCAGACAACTAGCTTGCCAGCATAAACCGAATCCTACGTCAAGCTCTACCCATTATTTTGGGCAAGTTGCACAGCATGTGAAGACGCCATCATTGACTGTATGGCGTTTCCAACAATGATGCAGTAAACATACGAACTCGAAGCTACTCAAGAATACGTCAGAAGCTTGCCCAGTGAGGGTCGTCCACTAACTGACGGATGAGCGTCAATGCTGTGTGAACATACACAATGGAGCTAACTAAACAAGTGTATTTTTCATCTATTATATAATTTTAAAAGTTTAAAGGTTACTCCTGATAGGGGCACTCGGAATTTCTTTTTCCGAGTTTCCCTTTGTCATTACTGAATAATACATCATTCTCATTTGTTCGTCAGGCTTAAAATATTACATCACATTTCCTTTCATTGCGCATATGTCACTCATTGTCATTCCAATCCTAGCAATGTGCAAGATGTTTGTCCCATGAACCTAGTTTAATGGCCTTAGCTCCCACGAGTCCCCTGTAGCTCAGTGGTAGAGCATCCGAACTGGTAATCGGGAGGTCCTAGGGTTCGACTCCTGATAGGAGCACTCGGAATTTATTTTTCCGAGTTTGCCTGTGTTATTACTGAATAATACGTCATTCTTAATTTTAATGTCTTTGCTTTCTTTTTCTCTTTTCATCCAGGAGGATGCTGCAACTTTACAGACCACGATGATCACCTTCCTTCGGACTCGCGCCCAAGACAGGGATGTTGTCCATGAAGTTGGTGGCCAAATTTTAAGCGGATTATCAAACACGTTGAATGCTTCTTCAGATATAACTGCTCACAGCTACGGTCAACTTACAGTACAGCAAGAAGACACCGACTTAGCAAAAGGATTCCGTAGAAGGGCTATTCAACAAAACACAGTCACCAAAGGGTTTTTCAGGGTGAATAACGAAGTTTTCTCTTCTTTTGTTTTGATGTTTCTTTTTGTTTATCGTTCGTCTGTCCTTTTGTCTGTCTCTCTGTCTGTCGACATTTTTGTTTGTTTGGTTCTTCGTTCGTTCCTTTCTTTACTTGTTTGAAGTAACCCCGTCGTAAATGCCATCGTGTGTACTTGAAATGATCTTATTTTGAAATGCATTTCGTTTTGGGTATTTCTACCTAAACATTCATAATTTACTTACATACATACACATACATAATTCTACTATCGTGTAAAAGATCATAGCCGAGAGTTAGACCCTCTACTAGTTCTACTTACATAACACTGGATGCAAAGAACACAACACAAGATCAAAACCGATGGAAGCCAAGTATGGACGCCCCATATATACCCATAGGACGGAAGGGAAAGATAATGATGACAAAAAACCTTAAAACTTCTATTTCTTAGGTTTTATTTTCCATTATTAGTTTCAGTGTAGTGAGTTTACATTTTATTGAAGTGAAAGAAATCACCTTCTATCATGTCTAAAAGTAATATAAATCGCTATTGAATGACAGGCTAAGAACTTAACGGAAAAAACGTTAACACTGGTGGATACACTTGGCACCGCATTGCTTTCCATTAAGATGAGTGGCCAGAAAAAGAGTCAATATCGGAGCAAGACCATCGGTATGACACTAAAACGACAAGCGCCAGCTAAACTGGGTAGGGAGAGGTTTCATGGAAGCGACGAAGAAGGCGGCGTGGTTTTTCCATCTACTGACGTGCTATTCGGGAGCAACGAAACGAACTTAACTTCAGTTGACACCCAGGTGAGTTGCAGTATAAAAGTTCAGAGCGCTAGAATTCCAGAATTTGTTCCACTGAAAATAAATCGAAACAGTTCTTAAACGAGCAAGATCCAAAGAACCAAAGAGAAGAGCAATGAATAAATGGATGGATGAATAAATAAAATGATTACTTTGTTGACTAACTGACTGACAGGCTGACTGACTGACCAACTGACTGACTGACTGACTGACCGACTGATTGACTGACTGAATTACTGACTAACGAACTGACTGATGGACTAAAGGACTGACTGACTTGCTGACTGATTTACAGATTAACTGACAGATCAACCAACTGTCTGACTGATTGGCTGACTGACCGGCCGACCAACTAACTGACTGACTGACGTTTGGTTGGTTCGTCAGTCGATTTGTTTATCGTTTGTCTTCTTGCCCGTCTACTTACTTGTTTATGTTGTCTGGTTGGAAAGAACCGTTACGTATTCCTGCAATTTCCCATTTTTTTGCGAATTTATTTTAATAATTTATGAAATGCATATCTTTTTCATGTCTAGGTTTATTTATCTTTTCGTATGATTTAGTAATCGTTGGTACAGTCCATTAGTCACAATTTATTCCTTCATTATATCTGTTCCTACCTTCTTTTATTTCATTCACGTAGTCATAGAAAATAATCTGGTTGGTCATCTTTACAACTTCATCTTTCCTTCTTTCAATAGATGGTGACTTTGAAAAAGAATCCTTATGTCTGGGCAAACTCTTCCAAAGACATAAAATCATCCGTACTGAGTGTGGATTTAAAGAAACAGGATGGATCACACTTAAACATCTCTGATTTAACTCATCCCATTGAATTGATCATACCAGAGAAGGACCCTGAGGAGCCCATTGAAGATGACTCCCAAGCCCATCTCTTTGTCAAACCTTACAATGATTCTAGTGCAATTCGCTACCATAAGATTACACTCTACAATGATTTTGAATCTGCGCTTGTAAAAATAACGCCAGAAGACAATGCCTTCTTTGATGTCTTTGTGGGTGCTGCTGTGAAACCAACCCCGAACAACTACACCTTCAGAACAACAATTCCAGATGTTTCATTGTGCGAAGGGTTTACGCCTGGAATTGGTTACATCAATTGCTCTAGCAATCCCTACGTGTTCTCATTGTCAAGTAACGTCACTGGTTACATTGGAATCCAGTATATTGGCATCCGTCTGGCTCAAGAAGCAAATGCGAAAAACGTACAAAAAAATCTCCGACGTTTACAGAGGTCCTGTAAAGATAGCCAAGGTCGACAAAAACGTTCCTGCATCGGTGTCAAGGATCCCCCGACAACCCCTCCTCCGACACCAGAAGTTATCGTGCCAACGTATGATTCCCTCAGTGATGTGAACTACACGATGTCAGTGAAAATGAGGAGTTGTCTTTACTGGTCTGAAGTGAAAGAAACCTGGACAAATGAAGGGTGTAAGGTATGTTTATTCTGGGCTTATTTTACCACCGAAATTAGAAGTAACTGCAAAGAAAGGGCGCTGAAAGTGGTTGAATGAAAATTTAGGCTTGATGATTGAAATAGTTTGTATCTAATCGTAAATTCGTTAAAAGCATTGGGAGATCATTGCGATCTATGTTTGCACTGAGAAAAATTTTCTCTTTGGAAAAGAAAAAGAGCGCCCAGATAAAAAGCCTCTCGTTTCTCACTAACGGCTAGTCTTTGTTGCAAAGCAGTGACCCTTTCATTTACTGTAACGTACCTTTTTTTTTTTTTTGAAGGTTGGATTGAAAGACATAAGCGAAAATCTGCAGTGTTTGTGCTCACATCTTTCAGCATTTGGAGGAAATATTTTTGTTGCTCCTAATCCCATCGACTTCGACAAAGTTTTCACTGAATTTACACGGCTTGGAGAGACTAAAAACTTTGTGGTTCTTACAACTGTGTGTGTCATATTCGGAGTCTACTTTGTTGGACTTGTGTTTGCTCGCCGGGCCGACAAGAAAGACGCCAAGAAGGTCAGTATATTTGTAGTTTTTTCATGTGTCTGGAATATATAGCTCAATACTGCTTAGCCGAGAGCTGGCAAATTATGGCGAGTGCTACAGCCAGATCGCAACAAGAAAGGGAAAAAAACTTTGAATACTAACGAAGAAGGAGGGCAAACGGCGAACAACGTCTTAGGGAACTTGGAAGCAACCAAAATCCAAGACCCATTCTTGTTTTCAGCATGTCGTTCCATCTTCTAGCTAATTTATTCGGTAAACTAACATGTATGAACCTTTGAAAGGGTTTATTGGTCATCGTGGTAGAAATTATAACGATAAATAAATAATCGTTTGTCTCACGATGTAGTAGCTTAAGTTCTATTTTTTTATAGTCACTTACATTGTAGATTGCGATCTACAACTTAAGTAACTGTATTGTGATACAAACGATTATTTTATTCATTAAGTGTTAACCTGTTTAAACTGATTGCCAGGACCGACCAAACTTCGGCTCAGAAATATCCTGTAAATCAAGCAGTTTTCAGTGCAAACCGACCTTACAACAACCTAAGTTTGCACGTAAACTGTAATCTCGTAGTCAACAATATTCGCTGCTTGTTTTAGTTTCAGGTATATTTTCACCATTGAGAAGTTTTTTGAATGAATCCAGGTGTTTTTGAGAACAATGTATGCATATTTTTCTTTCCGAAAATTTACAGCCAACCCGCAAATTACTCGCCTGCTTCAACCTAATAAGGCGTGTATATTCACCATTTTTTCAGCCATCTGATAAACGTGCAACCGCTCAAGCAGTTTAAGGCCTGGGTCAAGGGCTTTTAAGAGGAAAAATGGTTTATTCTAGATAACTTTAACAAATTCAATGGCACAGAACTGAAATTTGGAAGATAAAAAGATCTCATCATTCTGAAAATTTCTAAGCATAATGAGTAGTGCATAGATCACGTGACATGTCACGTGATCATTTTTGTGAAAAAAGCAAAGATTTGACAGGTAGGCGACGGTTTTAAGAGATAACATCAAACAAAAACGCGTTTCTAATAAAGATTAAATATCTCCATCGCTTCACGTTTGGAATGATCGTCCATTGTTCTCCAGAAAAAAAATATCGGGGCAAAGGTCATTTTTTAGGCCACAATTCAACTTTTGATCGTTAATTTCTCCAATTTAAAAGCTTAAGGACAGTCATTCCAAACGTAGAAAGTTAAATATTTAAAATCTGCTTCGGAAACACTAATTCAGTTATTTTTATAAAGAAAATTCGCCGCCATATCGCCGATTTACGAAATTCTCATTTTTTTGTCACGTGATCTGTCACGTGATCAAAATTATACGTTAAGGCAAAAGAAAACATCAAGTTAAATATCCAGGGAAAATTTCATCCTGTCTCAGGCAGACAAACCGAAGATATAGGGGATCATTCATATTTTCTGAACACCCTTCAAACCCAGGCCTTAAACTGCTTGAGCGTATGATTACTCTAGTAATTAAGGATGTACACACACTGGTGACATTTGAACATTTTGTCAAATTTCACTGACCCAAGGGCTCGTGAAATTTTAATGGAACTATCCTCGCGGTCACTAAACCACTAATAGCATTCGCTCTCTCCATACGACTATCGATAAACATTGTATATCCTATTTTGGCAAAGATATGTCGTTTAATGGCTTAATATCTCATCATTTTACTTTAATATGCAGCAAGGTGCTTTGTACCTGTGGGGAGAGGGGATCTAACTTATTTCTCAATTACCCGTACTCTTTGTTGATATAGCACTTCAGTTACACTACATTTAATTAATAGTATGATTAAACGTCAAATTTGAAGAAACTTTAAGATTAATTAAGGAAATGCTTCCAAATGTAGCCAGTTTAGTTTATGACGGTAAATCTAATTTAGACGTTGAATCAATATTAATTGTAACTTGATCCGAGGTTCTCTCCCCTCTTGTAATTAAAGCGCCACAATTCTCGTCTTTATGTACACCCTAACTATACTTTAATAATAACGACTTTTAGTTTTCGGCCAATGGAACTCTTAAGACAGTAAACGGTTTCCGGCTTTCCTTTAGATTTCCTCACCTGGTCATGTTATATGTATCTGGTAAATAATTGCACTTGGTTGTCAACTTTTTCAGGTTGTTGCAAATGTAATTTTAAAGGAGTCTCAAGCGGAGGGTTATGCTTACAATATAAGCGTCCAGACAGGCATGTGGAAAGGCTTTGGAACATCCGCCAATGTCGGAATACTCATAAACGGGAGCCAAGGAAGCAGCGGAGGAATCCTGTTGACGGATCCATTTTCCCGGAGAAAGTATTTTTCCCGAGGAAATGTGAACAATTTCACGTTAACCGTGCCATCATCATTAGGCAAACTAACCGATATACGCATCTGGCATGATAATGCCGGATCCAGCCCGGCCTGGTTTCTCCAACAAGTTGTTATAACGGACCAGCAAACGGATGAAACGCGTTACTTTTTCGCGAACCGATGGCTTTCCCTGGATGAGAGAGGAGGTTCTATTGAGCTTGACATTCAAGCCGCGGAGAAAGACGAACTCACGTCCTTCAAGCCCTTGTTTTACGCCAGAACGGCCCGAAGCTTGGGAGAAGGACACATTTGGATTTCAATATTCACGAGACCACCACATAATCCTTTTACCCGTTGCCAGCGATTGACATGTTGTTTGTCTTTCCTTTTTACAGCGATGGTCACCAACGCAATGTTTTACCAATTTGATCGTACTCCCACTGATACCTTCAAGTTTGGACCTCTTGTCATAAGCTGGACTCAAATCAAAATTGGAATCCAAAGCAGTGTGATAGCTATTCCAGCTAACTTGCTTGTGGTTTTGATATTCAGGAACACGAAGCAAGCATTATTCAATAAAACATCCTTTTATAGAAACACAAACAAAGACGTGAAGACTCCCGGATTTCTTCCGCCTTGCTTTGTGTACATCGCTTGGTCCCTAGCCTTGCTAATTTCCTTGACTGGTGCCGCTTTTACTGTATTCTACAGCTTAATGTGGGGAGCAGACACATCAAATGAATGGCTGACATCCATTTCAGTGTCCCTCGTCCAAGATATCCTCATTACCCAGCCAATCAAGGTGCTCGCGTTGGCAGCATTACTATCTCTTCTGATAAAGAAGCCGCCTGAACAGGATCCTGTTATCGGGCCATCGCTCTTCATGAGCAAAGAAGGTGAAAATAAAGTTTCAAGGCCTCCTCAAGAGGATGAACTGGCTGAAGTAAAGGACACCAGTAAGAAAGAATGGAATATGCTCGAGGCAATCAGAGAAATTGTCTCATTCCTCGTATTAAGCTTCCTGCTGTTGGTTGTCTGTTATGGAAATCAGCACCCTTCTCGATACCAGTTTACCAAGTCTACGAGTAACGTGTTTGGTAATGAGTTTCATTCGGTGAGTTGGCATTGCTCTAATCCAATAATCTTTATTACAGACAGAATCTGTATCCAAGATATATTTTATTTTACACTTTCTCACGACATGTTGTTGAGGACGGTGTCTCTTTTTGGTACCGTGGATACGTTCTGCGCTTTTAATAATTATATGCAATTATAATACCAGAAATGGCGTCCTACCAAGACTTCCCAAGCGGCGAACGGAATGGGGAAGATGTACTACATACTTTAGAACTTAGAACGATTTCAGCCAAGCGAATTAAAAAGACCTATGCCTAACGCGATTTTTAAAAGGAATCTAAATAAGTTTTTATGTGACTTGTATTAGGTTAGTGTGTATATTTTTATCGTAGATCCTAATTTTTATTTTTACGTATTTTTATATCTTAATTCAAGGGGATTTTGTATGTTGCTTGTTTCTATTTTTTTATATTTTAGAGGACCCCCCTTAAAACCACTTTTTAGTGACGGAGGCCGCCTCTTAAAAGATGTATTTTATTTTTTATTATATTATTATTATTATTTTCGGGATGGTTCGAGAAACTCGAGTTTCTTAAAGGCAATGCATGCTAAAACAACGATATTTTTCCGTGGTTCATAACTACGCTGGAAAATCAGTTCTTAGCAAGTGTTATTGGAATCCGAAAGAAAATTAGGGCTAGCCACGACATTTTCAAAGATAATCAAGCTTCAATTTGGAAAAAATGTCTACATTGTCTTGTATTTTAACTCTTTTTTAGTTACTGTTGCTTAATCATCTCTGAAAACTGCATGGTTGCCTTCAATTTTCTTTCTGGATTTTATTAGCCCTTGCTAAGATTTACTTTTCAATTTGGAAAAAATTTCGTACGTTGTCTTGTATTTTAACTCTTTCTTAGTTATTGCTGCTTAATCATCTCTGAAAACTGCATGGTTGCCTTCAATTTTCTTTCTGGATTTTATTAGCCCTTGCTAAGATCTACTTTTCCCGCATAGTCATAAAATATCTCTGTACAGTAGGAGATATACCGTTCTTGGGACATTCTAATATAATAGTTTTAAAGGTGTAAATATTATTGACAGCCCTTATGCATATTTTTTATATATTTTTTTTTCTCCAGGTGGCAAATCCAAGTTCTCTGTGGGAGTGGGTGGATGACGTCTTACTTACTGGTCTGTACGAGGTCACGTGGTATAATGGAGAGCTATCTAAGTACAAGGAAGGATTTATCAGCAACAAGCGCACATTTCTGCTGGGGATGCCACGGTTAAGGCAATTAAGAATGAAGACAAGTAAGGCTAAAACAAATAGATATTTCACATTTGGAATATAAATCTTCACGGTCTACCGGTAATATACGTCACAAAAGAAACAAGACAATTGTCGAAAAAAAAAAGATGCGGTAATTGACAACATGACTCCAAAGTGGAGTGTCTCGAATGGTTGTTCAAGGAAACAACGATTGCCAGGAATTTTCCCTCAGGCTTCTCCGCTGATATGTTAAGTGACTCCCCGTCCGAGAGACCTCGGAAGACTTCTTGTTATAAATGCTGACCAGTGAACAATTCAAATGTATCCATCGAGCCCCTTCGGATTTCTGATTAATAGTCTGAACATTTCAGACTACCTACACACTCAGTTGAAGAAAGGTTGTCAGGTAAAACCATGGAGGATAACACCCAACAGCTTTCTGGAAAATATTTAACCTGTGAACTTATTTGCATTATTTTTGCTATAAAATTAAAGCACGTGAAAATGTGCATATTTCTTGTGGACGAGAGGAAAACACGAGATTTGCGCATCGTTCACACTCTGCACGGGACAACGTTTTTTCAATCAGAGTGTATAGGCTCAGACCGTGTTAAAGCCAATTTGTGCTCTCAAAAGAAGTAATACAATCAGAGATCATTATCCATTTTGAGGTAAAAGTTATCATTGCACGTTACATGATTCAGGCCACCTTTCGTAGACCTTCCCTCGCCCCGTTTCTTTCTAGGTAGGTGGGAACGACAACACCTTTTTAAATCACCTTCACCCGCTCTTTAATCCAATGCTCTATCACTAGATTTACAGCTGTCTTACAAGACATTTGAATGTGCTTTCAATTCATGGATTGTTTCTGTTGATTGTCTCCATAGAGGAAGATTGTCACGCAGATCTGCTGGACACCCATTTAAATGACATGTTCCCTGGATGTCTTCAGACTTACTCAAGTGATAACGAGGACAGAACCCCATACCTCCTTCCAAAATGGATTCCTTTGAATAATTTAAGTCATTTTTCGTCAATTAATGACATCTGTCCAAAACCGTGGAGATATCAGTCCTCGTCTAAAATCAACACTCTTTCGCACGAGGCTGTTACAGAGACTTATGATGGAGGTGGGTATGTGGCTGATCTCGGTTACAACAGGAAATCTGCGGAAGAAGTGGTAAGAGACCTGCGCGAGCACAACTGGGTGGATGAGCGTACTGCTGCAGTTTTCATAGAGTTTACTCTGTTTGATCCTTCTTCCTCGCTCTTCTGTAATGTCAGAAATATCTACGAAAGGTTGGCAACTGGTCAGGTCGTAACAAAAGTAGATGTGAGGGTCCTTTCACTTTATCCGTCAATGGACGGTAACATGCAGTCGTTTTACGAGGTGTGCCAGTTATTGTTTCTTATTGCAATCGTCGTATTCTTCATCGTTGAGATAGTCAAGTACTTTCGTCAGAAGAAGTATCTGTTTCAGGTATGGAATTGGATACAACTGATCCTACTTACTGTCTCCTTTGTGGCGGTGGTTATGTCATTCCTCAAAGGAAAACACACCAGTCTGTATGTGCAGGACATCCAGACGAATCCTTACGATACCTTCAGTTCTGACTCCATTGCACGCTTACTGGACATGGAAACCTTCTGGCTGTCAATGGCAATTTTCATTATCACGTTAAAGCTACTGAGGCTAATCCGATTTAATCCTCACATATGTCAAATGCAAGAAACCCTCAGACGATCAGCCCAGCCAATTTTGTCATTCTCTTTGGTGATGGCCATTGCTATCCTAGCATTCTCTCAGTTTGGGTTTCTTTGCTTTGGGGTTAAGCTGGAGTCGTTTTCGTCCTTTTTCAAGGCTTTGCGAGTGGTTCTTCTTATGTCAGTTGGTAAATCGATAAATAACGTGGAGGTACATCTGAAATATCCTTTTCTTGGGCCACTGTTCTTGTTCTCCTTTTTGCTTGTCATATTGTTCGTCCTTATTAATGTTTTTGTGGCTGTTTTGGTCGATTCGTATGCTGAGATAAGGGAAGAGCAGGGCGATGGTGGTTTTGTAGATGCAGAAGTTGGAACTTTTATGTACAGTTTCTTCTTGAAGAAAATCAAAGAGTTTCCAGGCAAATTTAATTTTGGAAGGAAGTTGTTTTTTAACAAACTGTTATCAACATCAACAATGCTACAGAATCCGTCTCTCAGTTACAGCTTGAAGTCGCAGCGGGATGAAAGCTTAGAGAAAATTGACTATGAAATTTTTGAGCCCTCAAAGAACATCAAAGATTTCCACCCACTCTTGCAGCCACTTTGTTCCCAGGAATGCAGCGATGATGAAAATGTCCGTAATCCGGCGAATATTAAGGAAAGTGTCAAAGAAGACCAGCTATCTTCTACCGAGAAGTTATGTTTAATTGGCAAGTCGTCAGAGCCAGACGCTTCGCACCCCGAGAAAAAGGTTTTCACTTTTCCCCGATGTCCTCAAGAGTGTTTTGACGATCATCGGTCTTGTAGCGCTGTGGATGACAATGAAATGTTCAAAGAAGATGACTCTCTTACTAACATCAAGATTCATTTTATGGAGATAATTACTGAGCTATCATTGATTTCCTCTTCAAAAGGACGTAAGGCCAAAAAGTAAAACCAAAAAAAAAACAAAAAAAAAAAAAGGGAGAGAGAGAAAACCAAGTGGTTCCTCTTTAATAAGCATAAAAATGAGATCGGTCTCAGCCCGGACCATGAGTGCATAAGTTTTTTCTAATTGTTAAAATACTGTCAAAATTATATTCGTTCTAATAAGATATGACAAATACCATGCAAGTAACAACCACATGCAAGGTATAAATGATATTTTGTGAGAAGAATTGTAGAAGGACCGCTTAATTAGTCATGGAGCTTCTTTGAAGAGCAACAAATATTTCCCAATGTAACACTATTAGGAAATATAAATAATAGTGCCTATATTTATGGTAAATCTTGGCAATTTGCATTGTTATCTAAGTTGTTGCGGAAACCGAGCGCACGATTCAGGTTAGCTATCAGGGGAAGAAAATTAGCTACGGGATAGTTCGCTGCAATGTTAACTGGGAGCGACATTTTAGACTATTTTTATGCTGCTGAATATGGCATACTGCTTTTAGTACGCTAAATTGAGATTAAAATAGTAAATTTGTCCAAAGTTATCTAAAGGCCGATTTAGACAGTACAACTTTTTCTTACGACTGTCGCATGCGATTGCTGCTCGCGTCATGCAAAAAGTCGCACGCAACTCTCGTCATTTAACATTGCCTATACCTACGATTGTCGCAGGATTTTAAAACATGTTTTAAAATCCTACGACATTTTTTGTGACGTGCATAACAGTCGTAAGCGAGTTGTAGTTTTGATTTACACGAACGGCAATTCGTGTCGTAGCCCTGTCGTAAGCTTGTCGCATGCGTCAGCGACAAAGTCGTACCGTGTAAATCGCCCTTAAGAAATGTAAAGGACTGACCACGTTAGAAGTCTTTCTATAATCGCTCTAACACTTATCTAAGGCAAAGGCTTGTAGGTCTCGTCATTTACTGTTGTTGATGTTGGCTGTCCTTTCGTTAGGGCATTCAGTAAATCACTGAGAAGTGATGGCAGTATCTTGAACTATTATCTTTCACACTGAAAAATCTTCAAATAGAGATAAATCTTTAAAAAGAGTTTTAAATTGTACACCACTTTCGATGTATTTTATGCTTTGCATGTTTGTGTAGAAGATGTAAACTAACGTTTAAAAAAACCCTCTTTTAAAGTAACGTGCAAAGCATTTTAATAAATGCTGAAAACTAGTGCGCAACGTTATTTTTTATTTATTTACTTACCTATTTGTTTATCATTTATTTATTTATTTATTTACTTACATCCTTTTCTCAGTGAGAGGGCCATATTTGACAGAGCTTTGATTATTTCTTTACTGGACCCCAAAACCAAAACGAATAATATAACCAATTGCGAGAATAATTTGGCTATATGTAGCACTTAAAAAATTAAATGTAATGTGAATGCTTTTTTTATAGTGGAGGCGCGTTTAGCTAGAGCTAGTTTCTCGTGCACTCCACTCAAATGATGGGAATAAATAAAAAAATTCAACAGAACAGGTTAAAAATCCCAACTGGCAGGAAGCACACCAATTGGCTATTTACAAGGGCAGACGAGGTGTTGAACTCGGGACTATCAAGAAACAACTCCAGCAATTGGCTAGTCATGCGCCCTAATCGTTCGGCCATGTCGCATGCCAAAAGCACAAAGCCACCACTTTAACAAGAAACAGATCAGAGCGGTTGCAAGTACTGATTGTTCTCATCTCCTGGAGATTGATGGAGAATGGCTCGATAGTGTTTTTTTCAGGGGCGAATCCAGAAACTTTTACTGATTTAGGAGGGGGGGAGGGGGACCTTGGGTCATAGCGAGCAAAGGCGAAAAAAGTATTTTGATTCATGAACATGCACAGAACGGTGAACCCCTCCCTTTAAAGTTCTGAGAATTCCGCTTTCGAAAGGTACAGGAACAAGATCACTTTCGATCTTGAAAAACAATACAGCATGACGGCTGTCGAGAAACGTTTGACAGATTTTATCGGGCTGTCGGAGCTTTCTATGGAATTTGGCATGGCGGATTTCGAGATAAAACGTTCCCCTATAAAGCGTAGTTCGAATGAAAAAACCCGAGAACTACGGCATCGTTACGCAACAGCATTGGCGAATGGAAGCAAAGGGCAAATTTGTATTGCCATGCTGGGCCTTTTTGATTCATGTTTGTTTTTATTTGAAACAAAATTGCTGTTACAGTAACATTGGACCTAAGGCAGGGATTACGTTTCGGTGCGAGGGCAAAAGAAACGAAGCACTTGGTACTCAGCATTGTGCTTGACAAGTTGCATTTGGCATAAGTTTCTTTCGTGTAGATACGTTGTAAAAATAGATGAGTATGCTAATGCAAATAACAAAACAGGGCATAATGAAATTTTAAACTCGCGGAATAGAAATACACGGAACAGTACTCATGTTCACAATTCTATTTTCGGAAGAAGTGGAATCGGGAACGGAATACAGTTCACTCATGCAGAATAAAGGAAATTGAGTTCTTGTAGGGACGTTTGATGGTTTAATGCGTTTGTGAGGATTTGCGTACGTATGAAACCGATATTCTGCGGTCTGTTATTCCTGAACCGGAATAAGAATAGTCAGTATTTTTTTTAAGAAACAACAACTTAGTATACTTCCTGTTGCACTCCTATTTCTTCTGTGATGAAGAGTAAAAATAAATTCCTTGTTGTCACCTGTATGAAGATAAACTTCTACCTACAGCCACTTGTAGTTGAAATTAATCAATTTCTCACCTACAAAAGTATAGCACTTTGGCCGTTCTGATATGCGAATGAAAAATTATTGATCCAAGCTCACCCTTTGTCATGATACATGCAGAGACTCGAAGGATCAAGATTTACTCTAAAATATGAGAATACTTATAGGCTGCGATTAAACAAATGAACATCACTTGTCAGTGACGGCTCATACAACACAACCAGAACTCAAAGCCGGGGCCAGTGACTATAGACCTTCAGTTCAGTTTATTGTTTTGCCATAAATTGTACAAAAGCAAGAAAAACTAATTATTTAAACGCTAATTGCGAGGAAGCCAAAGGGAAGCCACCGGGTTTATAAGGAATGGGCTCCCTCAGTTAAGTTATTAGAACAAATTATCATAGTTACACATGGGACCAAAATCAATGGCAGAGCTACAGTAAATCTTAAAATATATAACATAGTCAAATTAATCATAGTTGAGCTAAGAAAGCGAAAATGAAAGTGAAAAGCAGAGGTAACTAAATAAATAAATAAATAAATAAATAAATAAATAAATAAATAAATAAATGTATAAATAAATATCTATGATAAGAAGAATGCTTTCAGCTTACTACAAAAGGAAGCGGTACTTGTTGCATCTCGAATTTTAAGACTTAGAGAGCTAAAAAAATTAGGACCTTGGGAACTGGTGGAGAACTTTCTTATATTAGTCCTGCATTGTGGTAAATAAAAAAGCTCCGAACTTCTAGTGCCATAGGAATGCACTTGGCGTGTCACCAAAAACATGTTATTGGAGCTATAAGGAAGTAAGCCAGATTTATATTGATACATAAATTTTCCTATTTGAAGTTTATAGATACCCTTAAGATTCAGAATTCTTAAGTTTTTAAATGAAGGTTCAGTGTGAGCATCGAAAGCAGTGGTTTGTCACGATGATTTAAAATTTTGATATGGGCAAGGAAACAAAGATCCATTGCCACTACTAAAAGAAACCGGGTTTTCGTTAAAAGCCTACATCAAAATTTTTAATTATCGTGCCAAACGAGAATCAGACCTTTGCTAGTTTTCAAAATATAAGGGAATGTATGGGAATACCCAAAGGGAAGAACCTTTCGATTTTCCTATACATTGCCTTCTACTTGGAAAACCGACTAGCAACGGTGGTGACTCACAGTTTGTGCGAGCTCCATGTGAAAGAATGACCAGCACGGGGAAGGATTATAATGTAAAAATAATTCAGATTAACTGTCATTATTCTTTTCAGAAGAAGAGAATAGGTGGGAGATTATTTTGAAACTGAGAACTGAGAAATCTCTGCCCCTTTTCTCAAACAAACACATTTGTTTATTTTCCGAGTAAACCGTGTTTTCAGGTTCAATCTGTTATCCGAAGTACAAATACAAGTTAGCTTGCATTATGTCCATTTTCGATTAAAAAAAGAAACCAAGTATACTTTTAAGGTTCATTCATTTAAATCAGGTACACCACTGTGTGTGTTATTTCTTTCAAGTCGAAGACTCCCCAAACTGCTTTCAAAAAGCTAAAATTTATTTAGTTTCTTCAGCCACTTTGGAGCAGTTAATTGCTCAAAAACTCCGTTAAAAGCTACAAACTAAGAAAGAAATTACCTTGCACACACAGCAGGTTAAGTTACCTGCATTGCAACTGAATCTATTTTCGACTTTTATCATGTGTGCACTGTGACAAAGTGCTTAGCAAAACGTGACTAGCAACATCTGAGTAAAAGTACTGTCTCAAAACTTTACGTCATTCTTTTTGCACGCAAAACGGACCTGCTGCAGGCTTGGATGCTGTGTAACAGGCCTGGAGCCTAAGTAATTCCTGAAACCATGTCGAAGCACAAATATGGCGGCCGAGGAGGAGTGGTGTGTTGAGGAAGAAGGGTGCCTTCAATTCAGTGGCCGGCCAATCTCAGTCACATTTTCACCCACATCCAACTGCTTTATCTGTACCCTCGATGATGGAACGGTCGAGGTTGTGGATGCGCGTTCGAGTCTGCGATTGAAGCGGACTGCACCGGCAGGTCAGTGTTAACAGTTAAGCATGTGTTTAAGGTTTGGTTGTAAGATTGCGGGTTTTTTGTCGTGTTCTGCACAGCTGTAATTACAAACCTGGGAGTAACCATCTTACAGTCCTACAAATTTGACTTTGTAAAAGCGCTGTACTTTATTCCTAGACCTTTTTCCCCGCGGCAAACATTATTGAGCTTACAGCATTAACCTTACTGGACATGGTTCATTGCAAATTGCATCAGGCATTAGATCATTAGATGCTCGGTAGAACTTGTAGTTTCTGTTTCATGGGAATGCACATTCTTGTAGGATTTCACTATAAAATAATGCAATTCGATAAGAAATCAGTTACTTCCGAGTAATTTCATTCATAATCGTGCCGACTACATGTAATTGTTGGGTGATCGCATCTATATCAACACACCTTTGATAACTTTCTCTTTTAAATTTCCTGGTAAATTGCTGTATTTCGCCGCGCCACATACGTTCTCTCGATTCTTTACAGACATTTTTTTTCACCTGCTACACATATGGCTCTCATCCAGAGTAATATTTAAGCTTACACAGTGACAGCATGTTAAAAATATTGATCTTTCACATAACAGTGTTTTAGGAAGATTTCATTATGCTACAACCAAAATCCAATAAAAATAAGTGGGATTAAACAAGAGTAATTATTGAATTCGATATCAATTAACTTCATTGTTGTTGAGATTGTCAAATTCTAAATCTAAGTGTTTTGTAGTGTGAACTTCAAGGGTTTTTCCCACAACTTTCATTTTATTGTTTCAGCCCAATTAACTGACCAGAATCTAGTTTCTCCTTATATTGTTTCTATAGTTCATGACAAAAAAGGGAAAGATTGCAAATGATGAAATGCCTTGATGTTTAATCAAATTCTCTCTTCCTGTACCATAAGAAACACATTAAGAAAACATTGAGGAGAATAATTTTGATGGAATAAATGTGGTGGTTTATTTTAAGCCTGGGGAATAGAATAAGAATGGTATATTATTCCGTCATTGACACAGGAATACTCGGAAAAAAGAAATCTCAGCTCTTCTAACAGGAGTCACACCTATGACCTTCCGATTACTAGTTTGGATGCTCTACCACTGAGCTACATGTACAGGAGACTTGAGGGAGCTAGGCCATTAAACTAGGAGTAATCTCTTTTGTAAGGATTCAATAACAAAGTAGCGTGTAAGTCCTATGCCAAACCCCCAACCTGGAGAACCAGGGTGCTGTTTTGTCTGGTCCCTCTCCCACAGACTAATCCGGCGCAGTTTTTCAAAGCTCGATTAAGCTAATCCTGGATTAACGTAAACTTTTATTCAAGTTTAATTACTATTCAATAAAGATTCTTTTAAATTATTTTTGTTTCTCAGTTTAAACTTAGATTTTTCTTCACCATAAGCTTCAAATTAGCTTATAAAAAACATTTTAGCGCGCGAGATGGAAACCTCAGTTAACTTTTAATCAGGGATTAGTGTTAATCGGCTTTTGAACAATTTGTCCCAGGAGCACAAGGCTTCTGCTGCATACATGTAGCTCTGGGGGTTGCAAGAGTTCAACTCCTCGGCCGCGCTTGTAATTGGGCAGCTGGTCCTACTCCTGCTAGTTGGGATTTTCAACCATGTTATTTTCAATTTAAATTATTTCTTTGTGAAGTTCAATGCTTGGCCCCACTAGCACTTGTGCTACGTAAACACTGCCAAGGGTAAATACAGTGCTGCAAATGTTATTTACTTTACTTTTTTTACCACTGTAACGAAATGTAAGAGTTTGTATGAATGTGAGATGAAGACAGGGCTTTATTAATAAAGGTACTTTTCAGTAACATCTCAGAAATGAATACAGTGTTTATTTTTCTCTCTGTATAGTAAACTCTGGACCCCTACAGTGTAGGTTCTGTCCTGAGGTGGAGAAGCTGTTCATCACAAATGGTTCAGTGTCTGGGCTGAGAAAGGATTTAAATGGCATCTTGTTGCTGGACAGCATCTTACAGCCTCCCCTCAAAGGCTCTTGTACTGAACCTGTGGTACTGGAGTTCACTCTCTCAGATGTGAGTTTTGAATTTTGTATTTTGAGAAATATTCAAACAGTCTGTTTATAATGGTACAGTCATGTATTCTGTTGTGAGTTTATCCAGTTCTTCATCAGTCAGTCAGTCAGTCAGTCAGTCAGTCAGTCAGTCAGTCAGTCAGTCAGTCAGTCAGTCAGTCAGTCAGTCAGTCAGTCAGTCAGTCAGTCAGTCAGTCAGCCAGCCAGCCAGTCAGCCAGTCACTTTGTCAGTAATAGGATATTTTCACTATGGTGTCATTAGTCATTATTTTGACTTCAGCTACCAGAATCCTTCAGTTTTTTTTGTTGTTGTTGTTTTCTCTTGCAAATTAGAGCTATTGTTCTTTGCCTTCCACTGGGATTACAAAAATTTGAAAAGGAAAATGAAATGAATTCTGATAGTTGTATTCAATTGATACCATCATGAAAAATAATGGCCTATTGACCAACTGAGTGACTGAAATATATTTAAATTTATTTTTTCAGTTAAGTAACCAATCAACCATTCATTTAGTCAGTTATTACTTTAGTCAGAGAAAATTGGTCTCGTCTTTCAGTCAATCAGTCAATCAAGCTATTAATAATTTATTATTGATTACTAACTCATTCCTGCATTCATTTGTTTGCTTGTTTGTTCATTTGTTCACATCACTCATTTTAAAACCTTTACTGTAACAAGACCATTCCTCCCCTTGGAGAATACAGCATAACAACTAAAAGAATCCTTTCAACAACAAAAAATAATTATTGTAACTGTTTAGTTAGTCAGTCACTCATCTCGTTCAGTTTCAGTCCAGTCTTAAAAGGCCTTATCCAGGTTGCTATGTGTGTGTTATGTTTCATTTACATGTAGTATGGCTAAGGGCTTGCTTTATTAATTTTATTTATTTTTTTTAATTGGGAGGAAAAGGGTGATTTTCCACTGGCTGAGTGAAACGAAAAAAGTGGAAAATGTTTTTCTCACACACCACTGGGGGCCTGGGGATCGGTTTAGGTCATGTGACATGTAAGGGTGGGCAGTTGTTTTTTGATGACCGCCATTGCTGACCTTCCCACCCACCCACCCTAGAGTTTTTCAGTTGTTCAATTCACTCCTAAACGAATTAAGATTTTGTTTGATTTTTAGCGAGTACATGCTTTGACCTTCCATGTATACTTGTATATTTTGTGAAGCTGTTATTGTTATTGTGTGAATAAAGGTCAGGCTTGCGGTGGTCGGCTTGACATGGCTCCCAGCGATGTGTGAGAAAGACATTTCCAAAAGCAATGAAAGCAAAAATACACGTATTACAGACAAAGTAATGGGTGAAAACTCAAAAGTTACTGTATACTAGGATGGGAATTTGTTTTCCGGACTGCCTGTCCCATTAAATGAAATTTGGTGAACGGAAATCAATTTCTAGCCTTGTAATCCTGTACTTATCACTAGACTTGTTCTCTATTGCTCTGTGTTATGTTTTTTAGATGTACATCTGTATATCTAGTTTAGTTGTAATTTGGTGGAATTGGCAACATAACATGAAAATTAGATTAGCTAATATTTCAATAATAAATTAGTTGGTAAGACACTGTCTATCTTTTGAATATTCTTTATTTTATTCCTCCCATTGAATATTTTCCAGGCTCTCCAATTATTGTCAGCTATGGAGTTATGTATATCTGCCGCAGACGAAGGTGTAAGAGTGAAGTGTATGAAGGATGTGCAGTCTATGCTCAAAGAGGAAGTGGACAAGGCACAGTCGCTATTGAATTCCAGTCACGATAAAGCAATTAAGGTAATTAGATTTTATTAACAACTAAAGGGCAGGGTTCCCATTGAATGCTGGCAGGCTGTTAAAATATTCAAAAAATTAATTTAATTTTAAAGTGCCTACAGTACTTTTTGGTGAAAATTTTACATATTTAACCCTTCCAAGACAGGGCTTTTTGTCGTCTTCTAGGGCTGAGCATGGAAAGTCTACACTGTAAAACATGAGAATGACACTTGGAGTATCAAATAATAATAGTACCTCTAAAGATGTTTCCTTTAAAGTCTGCGTTATGCTGAATGTGGCCATCTTGGATCTGCTACATATCTTGGATTTCTGGATTTCCCCAAAACTTCAGAAAAGCACCGAAATTGAATGAAAAGAGTAATCACAACCACTAAAGTAACACACTGTTTTGATTGTTAAATAGGTAGATATTAGAGAGATTTAGCTTTGTGTTTACGGCTAACACCAAACGAGAAACGTCAAGCCGCTGTTCGTTCTAAAATGCATAAACTTGCGTTTCTCGTACTCGCTTCTCTCTTTTTCGAGTTTGGTCGATAGCTATCGCCGACTTGGTGGAGATAAGCTTAAACCAAAATAGCTTCATTGTTTTTCATCAAAGAGAAAATTTCAGTCTGACGTTTGCCGTTTGCCATAAACGCGATGCTAAATCTCTCTAATAAGAATTGTGCCATAATGTTGTGTAAATGTATCTGCAATAGACCTTATGCAAAACTGCTCTGCTAGCCTCATTCAAGGTAAAAATGTTCTTTTGATTATTGAACTCAAGAATGAGGTAAATTAGTAAAATGTCAGCCATTTTTGTATCAGGTCTATGGACCACATGAAAATAATGTCTACTAAACTGTGTGGAGAAGTTGAATCTTATTAATTTTTATTTGAATGGTGTACTGTCTTTTCCAAGTGGTGCACCTGCCAGCTAAAGTATGCCTGTGGTGCCTTGGATGCTGCATTCAGTGATCTGACTAAATTCCTGGAGAAAAGCCACAAAAATCATGTTGCCCTTCCTGTGGCTGCTGCTGTGCATGCAAGGACATTATATCTGCTTGGTGTCGCGTTGAAACCTCAATTATTTCTGGAAGCAGAACGGAGAAAGACGTTTGTGTCATGGCCTCACAAGGAATACCGGTACAGTATGCGTTCGCTGGTGGTGCGGCATCATCAAAATAATATTCATTAATTAATCAGAAACTTAGTGAGACAACAATTAAAGGGCTGAGTGCATAAGCAATGTAAATTACATTTCATGGATCACTTTTTGTTGTTTTGGCCCAGATTCACCGGAGTTTTTGAATGTGGCCTTGAATTCCTTCAGGAAAAGTTGCTCCAATGTTTTATCCGCTGCTTTGCGCTTCGTTTGCAATAAAAAGCTATGATTATGGGTAAGGTTGTGCTTCAAGAGCTCAACTGGCCCACTCTAGAACAATGGAGAGCTGTTGCTCTCCTTGTTCTCCTGTTTAAGATTGTTAACAACCTTGTTGCAGTAAACCATGTGATAATTTGAAGAAACCTGTAAGACAAACTAGACACACAAAGGAACACTCATTCACAACTATCAAATCCTACTCAGAATACAGTATGTACCATAGACTCTCTTTTTACCCAAGGACTGTTCAACAATGGAATGCTTTACCTGATCATGAATCTGTATTTTGAAGGCTTCATTCAAGTAATGTGGATTTTTTTAGAACTCAAATTTCAAATTATGTAAACATCCTGCTGACTGCTCGACCGATAATCTTCATCATTGAGGGGTGACCCTATTGGAAAATAAATCAATCAATGAAGATTTCTGTTTTATCACAAAACAAAGCGCAAAACAGCAGATAAAACATTGGAGCAATGTTTCCTGAAGGAATTCAAGGCCACATGTAAAAACTCCGGTGAATCTGAGCTAAAACAAAACAAAGCAATCTGAAATGTCATTTAGGTCGGATGTGCTCTCAGCCCTTCAATTGATTACCATTACAGTTCATGCATACAACATGTACAGCTGTTATTGACTGTCATGGAAAAGTCAATATTTGTTTGAGAAATAAAAATTCTCTGTCTGATGTGTGCATGTATTTTTGGTGTTAAGGTTTGTAAAGTATGGAGTTATTTAGGTCTCAAACAAGCAAACAAGTCATGATCTGTAATCATCTTGAATGTAAAGCAATGCCATTGGCATACAGTACAATGTAGGAATAGTCTGGATCTTACAATTAAAATTGTTGCCTAGAACATGTAAACATCTCTGAAAACCTGAATCTATTAAATAAATACAATACAAATTGTAAAAATTATACATTTTGTGAGATCATTCATGTGTTTAAAACGTGACATTCATGCTAAAAATTTCAAAGCTACATTGTACATGTACGTACAGTTTTTCAAAAGTATTTGATTGTTTTTTGTTCTGTTTGAATAATCAATACAACATGAGTGTCAGTCATTTGTAGTGAAGTAATAATGACTTGTAATCAACTCTCCTGAAGACTCTACTTGTGATTTTTAATTAGTTATTTATATTTTCACTTGATTCATTCTTTTTTCTCATCAAGGTGGGCATATCCTGAAGCAATGGCAAAAGCTGGCTTTTACCACCAGGTAAGTTGCAAGGTAGTGTTGACAAAATATGCTGGTCTCTTCCTCCTCCAAACCCCATTACAAACAATACAATACAATAATTGAATGTAAAGAGGGAGGCATAATAACCTATTACAGTTTGTGGCCCTCAAGAGGAATAAATACATATTTGCACAATAAATTATTGAAGTCAATATGCTAAGAATACAATGGAACAACAATATTGTAACATTTGAATTTGCAAAATTAACAAGGGAGAATAAAAATATAATTATGTGGGGATAATGGTGCTTAGTACTAAAAGAAACACTAATGATATGAACTTGAGCAATGATGTTATTTTGTACTCAAAATTTCTCGAGAAACCGACTGTTACTAATGGTATCTCAAATACATGTAGTGTACATTTGGTATAATCTCTTACGGCTTTATCTGTAGTTTACCTTAAGCCTTGCTTCCCTCTTGCAAATAGTAAACTTGATCATTCCAAATGTTGTTACTCCCTTTCAGCCTGGCAATCGTGGAGATGACAGAGCCCTTTGCTTCACATGTAACGTGTGTTTAGTTTGCTGGGAGCCAACAGATGAGCCATGGTAAGTGTTTGCCCAGTGGACTTCCTACAGAATTCACCAGACTCTTAATCAGACAATGAAAACTGGGCATTCTAGAGTGCTCCAACCTGCAACTGTTTTGGTTGCTATGGCAAGTAGAAAATACCAGCTGTTAACTAAAATTATTGTCATGAAGGTCACCAATTTGGCAAAGTGAAATAACTAATTATCAGTAATTTTTGTTAATTTGGACCCAGATTTTGACTTGACGGTATACGCCCAAAAAATACAGTAATATTCAGTAGCAATTTCCTAATACGCATACTGTCGTGTACATGTGTACATGTACATGTACGTCTTTCTTCAGTTGCATGAAGTAGAGTGAACTGTACATGTATCTGTAGTCAAGTAGCAATCTTGAGTTTTTCATTAGCCCTGAATGTTTTTCACTGTCATATGTACATTGTAATTTGTGTCACAGAAAATCAAAGTTAAAAGTTACAGTTACTTTTAATCAAAATTGAAAATGATGTCACTGTCAGTTGTTTACATCTTGTGACCATTTTATCTTATTGAACCAAACCATAGTCACGCAGCTTGACTGTTTTATAATGGTTTATTTTCTATGGTAAACTGTAGGTCAGAACATGAGCGTCATTGTCCGGATTGTTCATTTGTGAGGGGGAATTACACAAAGAATGTTCCAATGGCAGGTTAGTGGCATACAATGATAATTCCACATTTTTATTAAGTTTTTACATTTTTCTCACAGAAATACATGTATGTTTTTAGAAAAGTCAGATAGAAATTAGTATGGACGAATGCCATCCACTATATTCCATCTTACGGACTGTAAAAGATTCTTTTTTCAGCCTTCATAAAAACATCTCAACTTCCTTTATACTAGTTAATACTGAGTGCTTAGATAATTGTTAACTATGACTTCCTATATTATGATTCAGCTTGAATTGTAACAGTATACTGCATAGTTATTTTTCTTTCACTTTCTTCCTTGTAAATATACCCCCAGATCTTATTTTTTTAATTAGTTAATTTGTTGATGTTTGTAACTTTTGATATGTCTTTTTTTGATTGAATAATGCTTACTACTATTATTATTATTATTATTATTATTATTACTATTACTATTATTATTATTTATTCACTCGTGATCTGAATGCCATGTGGAAGGAGACAGACCTTACATGTATAAGGAATAAACCATCATACAGTCTAATAAGAAGGAATTATAAGACCGTGTACAAGTATGAGGGTTTCGGATGTCAACTCCAAATTGCTAATAATTACATAAATTATTTTGCCTACAGAATGACAAGTTTAAGCTGATTTTGTGCTCTACACATTACATGTAATTTAGTTGTTGTTTTATGTGTAATCCTTTCCTTTTTTGCAGTATCACTTGCCACTTCTCCAGCATATGGCCATGAAACAACTCAAATCAAAGTAAGAGACTCAGACAAAGGTAGAAAATATATTACAGTTAAGTACTCAAGACTGGTGTGATGGTGATGTGGTATCAAAGAGGAGCCAACAAGCTCCTGTTTGGAAATTCTTGATTGAGTAGCAGTGAACCATTCTCCCATGAGAACTTGCTGACCTGACAATGATTAATTTATTATTATTATTATTATTATTATTATTATTATTATTATTATTATTACTATTGCTGTTATTAATTTATTATTATTTACTATTGGAAGCTAACAGGCCAAAAATAATCTTTGTGTTTTAGTTTATCAGTGAAAGCTCCTGTTCCCACTACGTAGCAACATGCAGCGAAAATGGACAAGTTATCATCTGGGATATTCAAGATGAGCTTAAGGTTGGAAGCAAGAAGCTTGGACAATCATTTGATTAAGCATTAATTTTTAGTGTAAAGGCTGATAATCAAAGCCATGGCAAAAGTTTTCCTTAAAAATCCTTGTATTGTACGATTGTGTGTGGTGTTTCAACACAAACACAAAACCAGTTAAATGCACATATAAAATCATGTACAGTAAAAATGGAATGGTATCAGTGGAATTTAATACTTGGAAGTTACCCAGTCTCCAGACCATTTTTGGGGTCAAATTAGTCCAACTTTTAGTGCTTGTAAAATCATCAATTCTCAACTTTGGAATCTTACATTTCATGCATTATATCTTATTACTGTGCAAAAATAAATTTTGCTTCATTTTTACCATTCTGTACATGTATTTTCATATTATGTTTGGCAATTATTTCTTGGGCTCCATGCTCAGTGCAAAACAGTGGAATGAGCTACCGGCCTGTCAACAAAGAGATCTTTTAAGAAAAAGCTTCTTTAGATCTTGACTGGAGTTTTGGAAGATGAAGATTCAAGTATAAACTTGTTTCAAAGTTATCTACTACAGTAAAAACCCGCGTGTAAGAACCTAGAAAATTAAGAACCTCCTGGCAGAAATTTGCTACTTTAATACCCCAAAATATAAGAACCTATTTAGCCAAAAAAATTCCAACAGGTTCTTATATGTGGGGTGAAACTATTTTATTTATAATATTTTACCAAAAAGGTTGTCCTTAGAGATCAAAAAATTGCACAGTGAAACTAAAAATGCACCATGTATGTTAAATGTGAACTGTTGTTATAAAACAATTCGGCTACAATTAAGAGAATGTATCATTTGTATGTAATCTTGGTCTTGGTTTAAGTGTTCCTTGCCTGTATCATCTTGAAACTGGTTTGTTCTTGATTATAAGCATTTATTCTATAAAATACTGTTTTTCAGTAACAGTTTATAATGAAGAACAAACCATATATTATACTACAGTATTTTCTACTCCATAAAAATTAAGAACCTAATTAAGAACCTACTTAGCCTAAAATGCCAGTAAGTACCCCAAAATATAAGAACCTGTTTTGCCAAACTCGAAAAAAGTAGGTTCTTACACGCAGGTTTTTACTGTATTTGTAGAATCCATCCTCAACCCTTGAAATCTGGTTTTCTTCTCTCTTTGATTTCTTATATACGTTTTAATCGCAGTAGTGTCTTGTCTTTATTTATTTAGTTAATTATTTGCTCATCGTTCGAATGACCTACCTAGACTTGCAAATATTGCTATTTGTGGGCCAGTTCCATTGTACATGTAGTGATTTTGCATGTTAGATTAAAGTGTTACAAGTGTTGTTGTTTCTGCTTATGGACAACTGATTATAGCATTTCACATACTGAGTTGGACACCTACAGTGTACACGTAACATCTCCACTGTTCATACTGTACAGTGCTGTACTGCATTCTGTCTTTGCCCTCTACTTTAGATCCACACTGAATTTCAAGTTAAACTGCCAGGTGAAGTTGCAGAAACCCAAGAGTGTGATTCATCGACAACCCTTGGTCCTCCCACAAGCTTTGTTGCTTGGGCAGAACCAGAGAGTGAAGAGGTAGATGCACTCTGCAAAGAGCAGGAAAAGGATTTGGAAATCACAAGTGATCCAGTGGAGAACAATCACGATGAAAGCTCTGAAAAGGATGTTTTACTGCCAGAGAATGCCAGTACAGAAAACCACAACAGCCAAGGTCTGTGTAGTTTGAATTTTTAAGCCTCAGTAGTAATTCACATGTAACATAAATTGTTTACTATCACCACCCTACATGTAGTTGTACTGAAATGAAGTGTACATGTATCTTCTGCACTTGTCCTTTTTGATCTGTGTTAACTTTATATTCATTTGATAAAGGAATTACATGTACAGTTGACTCCCGATAACTCGAACCCTTGCTAACTCGAACCTTGTGCTACCTCGAACCAATTTTCCCTTCGTTTCAGGTCATTTTCTATATAATTTTACCCTCGATAACTCGAACTCCCAATAACTCGAACCTTTTTCAATTTCCCTTGAAGGTTTGAGTTATCTGGAGTTGTCTGTAGTTTCTAAAGAAACTGTGGTGCTGTGTCAGTTGGGAGTGGAAACGACTGTTTGATGTTATCAGTAGAGTTGATAACTAAAGGTGATGTAGCCACCTTAAAGAGATTGGAGTGCTGATGTTTTGAGCATTGAGTACACATTGTAACCCTTTGCCAGAGCAAAGTACAGGTGCTAACACATCTCTGATGAAGGATTACACTGTGACGTTCCAAATGTCAACACTTGAGTTTCTTTATGGTGACCAGATCACCTTAGTGACTCTGTTGATAAGACTAAGCAATTGTTTATATCGCACAGCTTTGAATACATGTACAGTAATTACTATAAACTTGAGCGGCAACTTTTTTTTCTCCTCTGGTTAACCCAATCAGTTTGCATACAAGTCATTTACTGTGTGCAATTCACCAAGTGTTGAATGAGAAGCTACATGTACATGTAACTAGTCTAACAGTAAATAATTATACAGTTTCGTTTTGGGAGCTCTCCCATGGTGAGCAATCAATACACATGTAGGATGCCCAGTAACTCTGTACATTAATTGATTAATTTCATTAGAATAAGATACAAAACTGCCGACAACCAAGCTCCCCATCATCATGAAACAGCACATGATGTGGAAAGCTCCCATCATAAACCGTGCAAGCACATCTTCTGTAACTTTCAAGTTGATGACTACACTGTAGACTGATGGTAGACATACTACCTATAACATATCACCTTGTTAGTTCCCATCTCCCTTAGGCAGCAATGCTCCCGGCCCCAGGCAAGTCCCTTTTGTGGCTGTTGTGAAGGGCGTAAACTGTTACACCTCCTATGGTTGAATATCTGTGATGGCACTTGATGCTCCAAGTGATGTTATGACTGTTGCATGTTTACTTGGTGTAGGTTCATACTGATTACTTGCAAGTCAACAAGATTGTTACACGTAGGCTGTGTACGGTGGAACTCAATGCAATTATAGCAGGGGCTCAACATTTAATGACAGCTTTGCTCTCAACAATAAAATAATTCATTGTTTAGAACTGCAGAGTGACCAAAAACAAGTCATGGTTTCAATCAAACAAAGCACACACCCTCATTCTTTGGTTGTTATGCACGTATTAAATTTTCTCAACATACATTGTACACCTTATTCATAAATGGCGGGCAATTTATTATTCTTTTTGATACATACATGTTAATTAGCTCTACTAACCTAATTTTAGAGGTGAAAATAATTGTGTTGAACTTTGCGCATGCTAATGAGGCTAGTAAGGCTATTTTTCATAAAATAAGTTAGAGTAATTTACATGTATGAATCACCATTATTAATATTTTTATGAATAAGGTCTATACAGTACAATTTTCTATTTTTATTAAATTATTAATGTTAGTCATGTCTGTTATCTTAAGCTGAGGACAATGGCACTGATGATCCACCTGAAACTAAAGATCCTGAAGAACAGAAGAACAAAGAACAGTTGGCTGTTTGCACTGTTTCCATTGTTTGCTCATGTGGAAAAGATCCCACAACTACCATAGGCCAGAAATGCCAATCATTTGGACACACGGCAACTCTGTTAATTGCGTTATCCGTTAACAAGGACCACACTGTGTCAGCGGATGCTGCAAAGACTGTCAACAAAGATGACTCATGTTTGACATTTGGAAATCCACTTTGTCCGTACATTTTGGTCTATGACATTTTAACAGCAAACAACGAGACTACAGCAAAGCTGCCATTCAATGTAGATAGTAGTATTGAACTTGAGAAAGAAATGATGTTACAAGATCCCTACACTCCATCTGGAAGTGACGACGACTGGTTATATGATCAACTGCCTGTTCTTCCCCCTGACACCCTTCACTCTTCTGTGCTGCAGAAATTTGCCGAGGCCATCGCTGGCGAGGAAAATGGCAACAAAGGAAAGGCTAAGAAACCCACAGAGGAAAAAAATAAATTTAGAAAACTTATTCAATGCCTGGAATTATCAGGAGTTTGTAAAGGGCAGCATTGTAAGATCTCAGAAATAGTTCCTTTTGGAGATGGTCAAAATCTCTTGGTTAATTTTGTTTGTAGTGGTTCTTGTGGAGGTAAAAAGGAATTAGATAACATTGTCCTGAATGATGAAAATGAAGATACCGTTGAATTAAGTGCTGGCTGTTCCACTGTATCAGCAAGTATTCATCAAAGTACTCTAAGCCATGAACACAATTTTACTCAAAGCACGCTGGCAGTCTACAGAATAGAAACTAGTAATGGAGAAAGAACGCTGTCCTGGAAGCCTACAAGAACAAAACAATTTCCAGCCTCAGAGGGTATTGTAAGTAGCCTAGTTGCTCTTCCAGTTGAAAGTCGTGACCTCTTAGGTGACACAAATATCCATTTTCAAGAACCAGAAGTTGAACTTTCTTCACCAAATCAACTTTTGGTTGGTGCTGCAAATGGCAGCATTGTTGTCATTGATGCAGACTCTCTGAACATTCTAACCAAGTTCACTCCGTCAAATGAGAGTTCAAAGATCACACACATTTTGAACTGTCCAGGAATGGACTGTTTCTGTGCATGCACGGAGGATGGCATGATGTGTTTTCTTGGGTTACGAAACCAGCTGATGAGAGAAACAGATGTAGGTACTACAGAAGGTGACAGGACAGATGGCACTTCAGAAGTATCTTCAGGAGGTTCCTCAACACAACAAGGTACAAAATACAAAGCTTGCCATGAAATAAATGTACATGTACCAACTGGTAATTCCTCTGAAAGTAGCTCCCCCAAAAAGGTGCCCTCATCTCTGCAGCAAACATCCCTCTGATAATGCAGTAAGCCCACCTAACCATCAGCCTTTAGATACAGTAGTTTGTTAGAGGGTTACATGTTTAAGCTGTAGTATGAGTCTGTTACAGCTGCATGTTAAATGTAGATGTCCTTATTGTCAAGACCAAGTCATAATGTTAGTCAAGGTTTTCACTAATTTTTCTGGTAGGAAGGAATGGTAAATACACTGTCCCTGGGTACCACTTTTTTTGGACAGCTTTAAATCTCTCCAAAGGCAGGCACCATGTTCAGAGTACAATGGGGGCAGGTTCCTGTGTCCTGGCTTCTAATAAACCCCTGGTTAATGCCTTCTGATATTAAGCTACCCTGAAAAGAAGCCATTCAAAGAGAGACTGTTGTGAAGTGTTTCCTTGTTTGCTTTCAGCCCGTAACATTGAATGTTCCATGCACATGTAATTTGATATTCATGCCACCTCACATTTTTTCATTCTTGTAGCAGTTGCTCTCAGTCCAGATGAACCCGTCACTTTAGAGTCCCTGATATCTTTGGTTCAGCTGACAGAGTTTGTGACTTTGATGCCAAGGTTCACAGCATCTGTGCCTTCCTCTTGGGTGGAGGTTCAACAGGATCAGCAGCGTCTTCACCAACACACACTGTTAGACCCTGTGTTACACACCAGGACTTGGAAACTGCGGTCAGAAAACAGCAGGTAAACACACCAAATCCACTTGTAAGAGAGTTAAAGTTTTTGGTTTGTGTTAGAGTTGCATGGCATGCAGGACTAACAGGAGTATTGAGGAAACAGGATGGCTATAAAATACAGTGTTCCAGTTGGAGATACACTGTAACTTTCAAAGTCAACAAAGCTCTTAATTTAGGGGATCAATAGGTGTCAGTCTCTCCAAATCTGCTTCCGTTTGCAGTACCACTCATGCCAATTCAAACAAGAACAGTAAATAAATGTTATTTATACTGTGCAGCTGTTCATCCAAAGTCCTCTTATTTCAACCATCCTGCTGTATTATAAGCTCATAATTAATTTGCATAGTTTAGGGTTATGAGAATGACTCTTTTTCTTTTTTTTTTTTCATTCTTTTGTTTATTTATTTTTCAGCTTTCTGGCAAAGGAGCAGGTTGTTGAGCTTGTGCTTCCAAGATATTGCCACGTGGGCCACGTCGACATCAGATTCTCCTTAAGCCCTATGACAACACAACCAACAACAAATGTTTATCTCCTGAAGCCCCCTTACCCCTGTTCCCTTAAACCCAATCACAAGACCTTTGCTGTGCCCTTAGCAGAGCATCAAAAGAAAGGAATACTGGCCTCAGCACAAGAGCAAAACACAATTGTCTGTGGCCCTGTGAATTTGAAACTAGGGCTTGACAGCACAGGACGACATGGCCGTGTGACTCTGACAAGCCCACAGCTGATCAAGTCCAGCAGTAGAATTTTGCTGGTTGTATTTGACAGTTGTGGGCCTAGTGAAGATCTCTCTGAGGTGTCCATTACAGTGACAAGGTTCAAGAACAACTCGCCAGCAGACTGCCATAAATTGAGAACCAGTTTGCTGGAAAACAGTGCTGGTCGACTTCTTGATGTTGTTGTTGGATGTGAACCTGTGCTTGGAGCTGTTAGAGTAAACGATGGCAGGAAACTGGCCCTTGAACTCCTTTGTTGGATTGCTGGCATTTGGGTCAACTACAAGACTAGGTAATGAATGTCTTTAGTAAGTAATACCGATAAAATGACTGAAGCTGCAAGATTCTTACTATGTACAAAAAAAAAAAAAAAACTAGTATTTCCCAAATCTGTGAAAAACACAGGAAGTGAAGAACCTTTTCATCCCAAATACCAATTCAGGAACAATCTCAGGAATATCCTGTTCAACTCCATTATGTTTTTGCATTTGAGCCACTACCCTCCCATCTCCCCCCCCCCCCCACACTCACAGGCTATGAGCCCCCCCTCCCCCCAAAAAAATTCTGAACCTGTATTGTGCAACAGTCACCAAAATTTCATGTTATTTTTTGTGGTGAGTAAAGTCAAGAGTGCATTATTTGGTGTCTGATTTTTGAGCATCATTTTAAATAATAATTGAAGGGGTGCCTGGAAAAAGCCCTAAATGACTTCTGATAAATTGTTAGACTCTCCTTCCAAATTGCCTTGTATTCACTTTTGAAAAAAAAGGAGAATTTGATCTCACATCAAAAGTCACTTAGGGCCTTGTTCCACACACCCCTTCAATTGTACAAGCACTGCACTGGTCTGGTTATAATAGGTACTGTCAAGTTCTTGTCGACACCAGGAAGACACTGAGAGTATCAGTGCTTTGGATTAACTTCATTCAAAGCAAAGCACAGTGTTGCCTTAAAATGTACGTGTATGGAATTTCCCAGCATGCTTACGGTATACGGCAATAGTCCCTACAAAAGTTGTCTAATGTTTTGCTTTTTTCTTCGTAGGGATTACAGAGATACTGCTTTGATTCAAAAGGTAGAAGCTTATCTACCAAAGTTGATTCACACATGTTACCTTTGCTGTGGACGGAGTATAGCTCACAAGTGTAGCCGACTGCTCATGATGTGTGGAAGGTATGTACATGTAAATTACCTTTTCTTGGTGTCTATTTTATGCTTTACCATTGCAAACTGTGCCAACTGATGTATTAATGTACATACATAAATATGCATATATCATATTATCCACTCCCTCTTGGGATTTTCAGGGATAATTTACTGTACAGCACTGTGTGGGGGACTTTGCCAGACTGCTTGTGGCGCGGTTTACAATAATTAATGAAGTGATGAGTTTTGAATGCCCCCAAAGTGAATGTAAATTTTTGAGAGAGACCCCTAGGGGTGGTCACTGCCAGAGATTTGTTGTCTTCCTTAAGTGAGGGGCAGGGCAATTGAGGTCAGGATTATTGAGCATTGATTGTGCTGGTTTGTTTCCATCTTGTCTTCCAGGAAAGCGGCATCCCACAGGTCATCCTCAGTCTCAACATCGTCATTCAGAAGGTCTCTGTTGGACGCAATCCTGGATGTTCTGCGAAAGACACCATGTGCAGTCTCTTCTGGTGCAGTCCATTGGCTTTTTAAGTTGCTGACTGGGTTTGCAGCTCAGGCAGATTCTACTCTTACTAGCTTTGTTTGCTTGGAATTGCTAGAGTTTCTGTCAACTAAACTCAATGCTGCAAGATTGCGAGAGCATCTGTCCTTACGGTCAAGGTAGGAATTGAAAACTGCTAGCATTGGTACATGTACACTGTACATGTAGATTCAAGCTGATGAATTTTTGAGGTATTTTTGGAACAGAAATACCTTACAATAGTGGTGGGAAATGGAAGAGAGTCTTTTATTGCTCCCTCAGGTGCTGCTTTGTCAGGTACAAAAATGGTAAATTTTTTTAAAAAGGGCCAAATTTTCCACTCTGTTTGTCTTAAAAAAACCCTTTGGAATGTTCAATCCTTATGTGAGTTTTGGTGACAGAAAAGGAAGTTACGGGCTACATGTTATTTTTTATGGCTTGAATTTTACAATCATCACTTCTGTTTGGTCTTTTTTATGATGTAGATATGGACTTTATGGCTGCCCTCTGGACCCTATCTTGTTTGATGCTGTACCACAAGCCTCCACCACCCAGCAGAATTCACCTGTTGTCAGTCCTCTAACCACACCATCTCTAGCCCACAAAGGAGCAGCTGCTTCTACCATCAGTCCTACCCCTGAGCAGGAGTCCTGGACCAGTGTAAATTCATTACTGGCTTGTCAGGGACTGTTAGAAGTACAACCTCTTCATTTTGTATGCTGTTCAACCAGCGATGGTGCCAGAGTAGAGAGGGGCGACCTCCAGCAAGTTACAGTCAGTGTAGGGGCTTCAGGAGTACCAAGTGCTGTCCCCTTCATGTCTTCTGCAATGCCGATTCCTCCACCTGCAACCTTGCCAACAGTGTCAGCATCCTTGGCTGCTCTGGAGCAGGAGCTTCAGATGTTGAAGGTAGCAATATATTTTTATGAACTTAAACACTTATTTTGCATTATAAGATGTCTAGAACATAAGCAAAGGGTAGGTTCATCTATTGGTATACTAACATACTAGCTTTACAAAAATTGTCTTGATGCAGCAATAGAGAGATTTAGGATCTCGGTTATGACAAATAGCAAACGACAAAAGAAAAACCTCATAACTGATTGTCCTAGATGTTTGTCGCTCAGTGTTTTCTGTTTCTAACTGAAGTTGAGTTGTGTAGTTTCTTGTTAAGGCCAGAATTATTCTGCACTATTCCTATCTATTTAGTAAACTAATTCTTTTTGAGGAAACGTAAATGTGAATCTGGCATTTGCTCTTTGCCTTAAACACTAGTTTACAGTAAATCTCTCTTAATGTCTTCATGTAGAGAAGGTCAACATTAAGTAAAAGGACTTTCCAACAGTGGAAATGCGATTTATTTGCTTTTTTTATTTCAAATTTGTTTTAGTTTCAAAAAAATTTCAACTGGTTCCCTTAGTCTAGATCATGGTAATTATCCTGAGACAAGTTCAAGTTTATTGAAGTGTCAAGTTTTAAAAAAAAAATAGCAAAAAAGAGAGACTGGTCCACAGGTAGCGAGAGTTAATTTAGGCGGGCCAGACTTACAACTGTTTAAGGATAAAATTAATGTTATTACAGAATTGGGGATTGAGTTTCTAGTTGACACTGTCAACTTGCATTAATTTTGCATGGTACTGTATTCAAACAAAAATGATGTTGCTGCTAACATTTTGATGCTACATGTTTTCTTGAGATGCAGCAGCACCAACAGCAGCTAGTTAGTCTGCAACAACACAAGCAACAGCTGGAGAAGCACAAAAAGGAGCTAGAAGACCTGTCTATGTGGTCTCTGTTTCCTGGTAAATTTCTGTCTAAAGTTAGTGACCCCGCCGGTGACCCGTGGATGCCTCCGCCCACTATTCTACCACCATTTCAACCACCCATTGGAACTCCCATGACGTCCACCAGCACTCCCATTAACCTGGCCCAGCAGAAGAAACAAGTAGGATCCACCAGGAAGCAGGATAGAACCACTGGTATGCCTACTCCACAGCCAGTCCAACAGCATCTTATGCAGGTTAGATTGGGTTAGGTTAGAAATAAGTTGCCGCTTTCACTGAAAATTGATTTGGAGGAAGTGTGGCTTGGAAAATGCCTTCTTCTCAGCTACATGTACATGTACAGTGCTGTAAATGTAATTCATTTACCCACGAAGCACCAAAGTGCTCTAGGAACTCGTTCAAAGGCGTATGGTCTGCCAGGTCAAATTGGAATTAATTTTAGAACTGTTCGTTTTTGTGGAGGGAGGAAAACCTGAGAACCGGGAGAAAAAGCCTCAGAGTAAGGACGAGAACCAACAACGAACTCAACCCACGTATGACGCCGAGTCCGGGAATCAAACCCAGGCCACATTGGTGGTAGGCAAGTGCTCTCACCACTGCTCTATCCCTGCTCCCCTGTGCCGTGTACATACTCTGTCATCATGTTACATGTCTTATTACAATGTAGTGCCCCAACCTCTTTTGACCAGCATTGCAGCTGTTACCTAGGTAGTCCAAAATGAATGAAAAGTGAAGCGTCAAATAAAGAATTGTGATTATGTGAGGTTAAATGTTTCTTTTTCTTCTGCAGCTTCCTCATCCCCAGATGTTGGTGATTGACAGACTTCATGCAGGTGCTCGTCATCATGTTATTATAGACTTTGGCTGTGTTGTGCAGTTGACAGATGTGTTGATTCCTCAGTGCACAGACATAATGTCACTCTCTGTCGACGTCTGGACTCTATGGGATGACCCAGATGTACAGAGGATAGCAGTAGTGTCAGATATCAACCTTTGTGCTTGTCTTCTGAAGGACCTTTTGCCTCCCCCTGTTTGCCGATATGTTAAGGTTAGCTGACTTTCATTACTTCTGTTTCAGTTAATATAATTTGGATTGGTATGGTTTTTTAGAGGTTATCATGCATTCCTTTATCAGAAAATTAAATGATCTCAGGCCTTTAAGGCTAAAAAATTAATTATCATATGTAAGTGAATCAAATTTGAATGTAATATACATTGTATGAAACATATATTTGAACTGCAGATGAAAGATCAAATGGAAGAAAGATCCTCACAGTTAGTACGCAACTTAAGCAGTTGCGAAAAGAGAGCCTGAAAAAAATTCAAGCTTGAACGGGATTCAGCCCATGACCTCTGCAATGCTGGTGCAGTTGGTAGAGCAGAGTTCATGAGTTTGAATCCCGTTCAAGCTGGAATCAAATTAAGAAGTTTCATTGAAAATTTAAGAGTGTGTAAATTAATTATTTCTGGATTAGCAATTTGTCAGAAGTGAAAACTATTGAGACGCACAAAAACAAACCAGAACATTGCTTTTTCTATTGTCTTGATCTTGTCTCATTCAGCACAGCTCAAATAATGTAAAGGGCTGTCATAAAGGTTTAATTTACATGTTGCGTTGATGTAAACGTCCATGAGTAAAGTGCACCACGACAGTCAGCAAGATTATGTGTACCATCATGAGCCCATCATATCAAGCACACTCACGCATAGGTTATGACCAAATATGAAGGCATTTTTTTTACCTGCCCACCCATACATGCATGTACTACCTTAAGCCCCAATAGTGACTAGGATCTAAATTCTCCTTACTAGGTCTACTTCTTGAGAATAAAGGAAAACATCACCAAAGACAAAAATAATGTCTCCATTTTGAAGTGATTTCTCCCAACTGGTACCATAGGAAATAAAAAGAAAACAATGAGAGAATCTACATGTTGACATTGGGGCTTAGCCCTGACATGTCAATGTCAAATAAGAGGTCATGCCTTTTAGGTTTTTACAATGAAATAATAATTAATATTGTTAGAAAAGCAAAGCCAGAAATACATTTTTTAAGTCAAGCGACCAATCAAACAGTCAAACAGCCATATTTTCTCTTCTACTTTTCATTGATTATTTTTAAACCAGCGGTTGCAGGAAAACTGACTCAACTTTAATTTGACCTCACTAGTTGACAGTTGTTGGAAGGCCCAAGAACAATGCTAAGGCTCGTGTGAAGATTGGAGAATTCTATGGTCACCCACTGTGTGGTCAGACATCACTGAATGGAGAAACACAGCTTTTGGATGCAGGTTACCATGACCAACATTGTTTGCCGGTACTACACAATCTCCTGGAAGATATTCACTGTCACTACAATTTGACTTGCACCCAACTGAGGAACTTGTTACAGTCAACTGAGCCCAGGCATCCTAGGATGGATGTGCCTGGAAAAGGTGCAAGTCTTACTGAAGAGGAGAGGAAGGTCCAGAAAGTGTACAATGATTGTATGAACCTGCAGCATCAGCTCAACCTTGTAGAGCGGTCCATCAATAGGTTGACTTCTAACTCTGAATGCATTAGTGCAGTGACCTCTGTGGATGATGCCAAATACGATCATTTGCAGGTCATTTGCAACTGTTTAATAGACTCTGTGGTGGCACTTATGGGCGTTGGCCCTTCGTTAGATGGTTATCTGGCTAAATCTAAGCTACTGCTAGAATGGCAACCATGGCTAAGTCAAGTAACACCCGTGATGTGTGAAAATCTATTCAGGAATCTGTGTGTGCACGGCTCCCCACAGAAGCGCGAGAGGGTTGGTGCTCTTCTTTTGAATGCTTGTGGTAACAGGCCATGGTGGGGTGAATTTTTGTCCAGTGTCTTGAAAGAGTTCTTTTCTTCAAACCAGAAGTGTACTTTTCCACAAGAAAGGTATGGAAAGGGAAAATTGATTGATTCATTTGTTAATAAATAGATAGAAATGGTTCATTAGGGAAGACTATCAAATTGCTGGTGTTCAACTTGTGGTGGACTGGTGCTTCATCCCTAGTGGCCCGGGGGCGGGGGGGGGGGGGGGTGGAGGAAAAAATACAAAAATAATGGGAATCTCAGTGGATTCCATAGAGTGGCTCTTCCATCCACTGTTTTCAGGTCGAATAGGAATTTGGAAATGTTGGTTTTTGTGGAGGAAGGAAAACTGGAGAACCCAGAGGAAAACCCCTAGGAGCAGGGATGAGAACCAACAACAAACTCAACCCAATTATGACGCTGAGTCCGGGAATCGAACATGGGCCACATTGGTGGTAGGCAAGTGTTCTCACCACTGTGCCATCCCTGCTCCCCAGAAATTGAACAGAAAGAATGGAAATTGAGGGGCTGAAAGCATAACTATGTTGTCTAATTATATGTGTGGCCCTCACTTTTTCAAACAAAATTGTCCTGTTTTTTTTTTTTTTTTTTGCCTGTTTTGGCTGTCATTATTTAGTGGCCAAGGTACTGTACTTTTTAACAACCCAGTATTTTTATAATTGACTAATTTTGCATTACATGTACAGGTTATTTGCAGTACTCGTAAGTTTAAGCCAGCAATCTCCATCCATTGAGCCAGTGCTGACAAGTTTTCTGAGCCTCTTGGACGGACTTCTGCTGCTTAAAGACCTCAAAGTGGATATGGAGTCTGTGGATTTGACATTGGTTGGCTGGCTTTTACTCCTCTTGGCACATGTTCTGGACACGTGCATTGTTCAGTGTAAGCCGCCCACATCTGGAATAGGTTAGTCAGAGAATTTACCAATTGTTGTGCTGGTTACATACATGTACATGTACATGTACATGTACAAACCAATCACAGTGTAGCTGGTTTCTGTTGACATAACATTCCTCCCTTCGTTTAACTGGTACTTTATAACCTTAGACATACTTTGAATTGCTTGCTGAAAGGGTCAACTGGATTGTCTTGGCTATGTCTTTGACACCTTTCTTTGTCAAGGCATGGCGAGGCAGAGTACTAGACAACAAATTTACATCATTATACTTATGAAGGGGCCAACAGACTTGATCTTCAAGTTAGCCTTTTAGTCAATGACAAGTTTTTGGCACCTGCAGCTCTTAGAAATCTAGGTAAAATAATGCTGTATTGAAGACTATAATTATCCTTATACATGTATTTACATGTACGTGTTCATCTACATGTACTATAATATTTACGTAACCTTATTTATCACCAGAAAATGTTGAGAGTTCCAAAGGGTCAAATGGCAAGAATGGAGGGACCTCTTCTTCTATCAAGAGCAAGTCCTCCAAACCTTCAAAGAGTAGCAAATCATGCAAACGAAGTCGGTGGGACTTCATGCTCCCAATGCCTGCAACTCAACCAAGCAGTTCTACCAGTGATAGCAGTGTCTACCGCCTTCAGCGGCACATAAAGATGAGCAAGCTAAAAGGAAATGGCAAACAAGCATACAAGGTAATGCTGATGCTGTGACAATGATATTAATCCATAGCTGTTTGAACGCAAAGGTGTTGAAACAATCTCTCAGATAGCAGATCCACTGACAATCAAAAGGAATTATATTATTTTGCTGCCACAAATACTTGTTTTCTGACATCGCATCATCAAAATGCGAAGTGAGAAGCTTTCCATAAGGTTTCTATAATTATTTCGAACTCATTTCACTGCACTTACATGCAGCATCACATTTTAGATTTACGAATTATAGTTAGCTGCTTATCTACTGCTCTGACTCAGGTTTTAGCTTAGATAAGTTAATAAGTTGTATGTACAGCATCTTCATGTTTCATGGCTTTAAGTGCCAAAATAAACGCTTTTTGAAAAGTTCACATGAAGGATGTTGAAACACAAACAGGCCCATGAAAAGTTCTCAATACCAGTGATGCCAACATTTTTGTGATAATAAATTTTCAAGAGTTTGCATTGCATGCATGTTACGTGTTAGTTTTATGAAAATATATATTGTCACACTTCTTTTAAATGTGGTTCTGTCCTTCAATTGACACAGTTCTTCATTGTTCTTTAGCACATGAAGGACTTAGCAAAACTGCGGCGACATGTGGATGAGGGCAAAGCACAACCTGAGAAATCAACACCCCAACCAACTGTGTTTTTGGCAAGTACTCCTCTTCCTGCAAACACTACAGTACCTGTGATCCGTAAGATGACCAGCCTCATACTGAGTATGAGTTCTACTTGCAGTGTTGAGCTGTTTTTGATTTCTTGCAAGGTAAGTCCAGTCTTGCAAGTTTAGTGGGTCCCAAACACCATTTCCCATAGCCTTAACTAAGTCTATTCAACTCTGAAGTCATCAACTTTCCCATGATGGTTATAAGATAAGATAAGATAAGATAAGATAAGATAAGATAAGATAAGATAAGATAAGATAAGATAAGATAAGATAAGATAAGATAAGATAAGATAAGATAAGAGAAGAGAAGAGAAGAGAAGAGAAGAGAAGAGAAGAGAAGAGAAGAGAAGAGAAGAGAAGAGAAGAGAAGAGAAGAGAAGAGAAGAGAAGAGAAGAGAAGAGAAGAGAAGAGAAGAGAAGAGAAGAGAAGAGAAGAGAAGAGAAGAGAAGAGAAGAGAAGAGAAGAGAAGAGAAGAGAAGAGAAGAGAAGAGAAGAGAAGAGAAGAGAAGAGAAGAGAAGAGAAGAGAAGAGAAGAGAAGAGAAGAGAAGAGAAGAGAAGATAAGATCTTTATTTTACGTGGCACTCCACTTAGCTAAAAGCTACTTTGCAGGAAGCCCACAAATAAACAGATAAAATTACAAAAACAAAAAGAAAAACATTGTTTGTTTTTCTGTTGTGTGGTACTCGCTGTCTGTTTATACACAACTTGTCGTGGTTAAAGTGTCTACTGCACCTAATGATACACCCATGCACAAGGCAGGAATTCAACTACCCACCAACCCTCAGAAGAATACTCTTTGAGCTATTCAATGTGACCACCATGACAATTAAGCATGAGCATTCATCTCCTCTTTACAGGATTTTTCATTCAAAAAACACGAGACACAGATTTCCTTGTGAATCCAGCCCCTGAACTCTTTTGTGACTGTTCAATTTGTTTTTTCTATTTCCAGGTAGTAGCTCACCTGTCCTGTGTAAGTGAACCACATGTGTGCCTTACTGATGTGGTGACTGATGATCAGTTAGAACAGTTGTTACGAATGTGTGTGATGCCAAAAGGCTCTCAGTCAGTTCACTGGGGAGGACCTTGGGCAACTCATGCACTAACATCTCTGTTACAAGATCTTCTTCAAGGTGCAAGTGGTAAATTAATTATAATTGTTGGGATATCTGAAAATTTATATTGCTGTGCACCTAACTGTTGTCTCTTGTTGAAGTATTTCATAATCCAACAATTTATTGACATCTTGAAGACTCTCTGATGGTATGTGTTTCAAGAGGAGAATCAAAATTGCAAGAATTGTGTGGGAGTAGATTTTTCAATTGTCACAAAGAGAATGTGCAGCTTCAGCAGTCAATCTACAACCCCTCATGCTTGCATTAATTTTTGTTCACCAGGTTACAGTGATCACAAACTATCATGAAGTTGTGGAAGAATTAATAACAAAGCTTTGTCAAGAGGCAACAAACTACTATTAATCAACCACCTTTTTCTTATTATTTTGTATTGTGACAGTTGAATGTCTGTATTTTTTTTTTGACATATTCAAGTGTTGGTGCTTATTACTTGTTGTTATTTCTTTCAAGGTGGATGGGGAATCAAAACATCTGATACTCCAAAACCATCAATTGTTCAAAGTCAAGCAATTCAAGAAAATGGCTCAGACAGTTCTTCAGTGACAAGCACCATACAAGTAGATACAAAGGAAAAGAGTATTCTTGTCGACATTGAGAACAGTGATTTCTATGAAGACTATGAATTGCCTTCTGAAGGGGAACTTCAAGCTCCAGGCTGGATGGGAGAGTACGTAGATATAAGCAATGGTAATGAGCTACCACAGCCAACGCCAGTTCACGAGAAGCCAGTGATGCCAACTTCTTGGGAGGCCAAGATTGGTCCACCTCCTGTCAAGCTGTCGTCTGCAATTGACTTGCGTTTGGAGCTGGGCCTTGAGATGGAAGCAGAACAAGATCTTAAGATGTTGCAGTACCTGCAAGCTGATGCCATTGCTAAGGCTCTGAGCACCACAGCGCCACTCTTGAGGGGAACCACTGAGCAGTCAAGAAAGTCGTCAACTAGAAGTGGAAACACCAGTATGGTAGAGAGCACTCTGCAGTCTTCTTTTGGTAAGATATTCAATTGTTGCGACAGTCCTGAGGTGGATCTCGCTGCTCTTTTGGACCTGTGGCTGAGGATTCAACTTTGTTGTAACAGTTTGAAACTTGACACAGCTTCTCTACAAAATGTGCTATCCCATTTGGTGCATCACCCGGAATCCTCTGCTCAAGCCAACCAGCTTTGTTTGCAAGTCCTTACAGTGGTATCTGAGCAACAGCTGAAAAGCTGTTCCAGTCTTGAATTGTTGGCATTTCTCAGCAATGAAGATCTTTTGGAGTTTTTGGTGAAGCTTTTATCTCAGACTCCATCATTTGGATCGCACTCAATTTCTCCCAGTCCAAAACCAGTCAAAGCGTTTCTGATGTCTCTACAGTCAGCAGTTGAGGGCCACAGCGATTTAAAGCTTTCCCTGCTGTTCCAGGAGCTGTTGCTCAAGACAGTACTTGAACTATGTACAAAGAGGTATGGTATACTATTTGTTTTGAAAGCATCGATTAATGTCTTCACACACAGCACGTACCAGGCAGTAGGTAACCCACTGCGCAACCGCAAACCTGGAGAACCAACAGGCTATTGTTTGTCTGGCCCCTCCCCTGAGACCAATCCATCATGATTGAACCTACGATTGGAAATATTCCCCAACCATCTACAGTGTATCTCCAAGACAAGGTCGTTGCTTCACAAGAGTGCTAGTGCCAAGTCATAATGACTGTTTTGCCCCAAGCACCAATGATACAAAATTAATGATGGATCACAGAATTAACTCTGCAGTGTATGCTTAAGTGAACCAATGAATTTCCTACACAGTGCTAGCCCTAGTAAGGAAATGGGAGACCACACGAGGCAAAGTAAAAAATTTCTGACCTTGGCAGGAATCAACCCACTACCTCTGGATTTCATCAACCGTTGCTCTAGGGACTGAGCTACAAGGCCAATCCAGAGATTGTGGGTTCGGTTCCTACTGGGGCCAATTTCCTTACTAGGGCTAATACTCAGTAGGAGATTCATGGGTTCACTGTAGGCCTTAAGCATCTTCTGATCCATCATTAGCACCAAGTCAGTTGTGGTGATGTGCTGCACTTGGAGGCTCAAAGCACTTTACTGGTACATCCTTATGTTATAATAGCTGATCCCTTGACTGTTATTTTTCTCAAACACCTTACAGACTTTCCAACAGAGGAACAGTCCTACAAGTTCAACCAGTCATTGACATTTTATTAGGAAATTCTAATGCTGCATGGCATCAAGCTGAATCCGAGGTCATTGTGAGTCTGGTAAATGTTTCAGTCCAGCTAACGTTGGATCACCTTTCCCAAGGACAGAGTATAAGTCTTCTCCCCTCCACTGAGGTCCTCATATCACCTTCAACTGGACCAGGTGTGGACAAGCTCGATAACACTGCCTGGCTTCTTCAGCTATTGAGTTTAATCATTCAGATTTTACAGAATTCTGTACCAAAAATGCGTGAAAGCAAAGGGAACGAAACACCAGCAGCCTGCACCATGGGAATTAATCAGGATCAAGAGTCAAGTGACGTCCAAGAAATTGCTGGTAGTTGTTGTAGTAACTCTTCACCCACCCTTTCTGACAGACTGGTAGCCAGGAAGGATGTACTCATGTGTTTGTTGGAGTGTCTTAATCAGTGTCCTACTGATAAGCAAGGGGTGTTGAACTCATCACCATATTCATCTGTAGAGGAATTGTCTGGTGACGTGAAGGTCTCAGGGAAGCCTTCTTCTGTTGAAGGTGGAGTCCTACAACTTTTGAGTGTTATTCAAAGCAGTGTTACTGAACTTGGAGTACTTGTAGATGGAATTCTCTCATTTCTTGAAACGCCCGAACCTGGCAATGCGGAGTCGATGTCAGTGACGATAAAACGTCTCTCAGATCCACTTTTGTGGCTTTTGTTCAAAGTGTTGAACACATCTCAAGCAGTAACTCAGTTTTATGAGAAAGGTGAGTTTTAAATATACAGTTTAGTCACTACATCCACTGCATATTACAGTAACATGCCAATTCACAGTTTAGACCCAAATGATGATAGTCATCAGTGATAATTATAACAGCAGCCAACAAGCCCCGTAAAAGAAGTAAAGAAAAACAGAGATCAACCAATCACAGCCCATATGCATGGCCTCATGAACCTGTTGAAGGTTACCTCTGTCTCGATCTTGACACATAAGTAATAATTTATGACCTTCTACACTATGCATAGTACATAGACCTTGGTTAGGAAGTAATCATCAAGAAAGGATATTTGGGTTTTTGCTTTTTGTTTTGTAAGTGTTACGGATATTGTTAAAAATGTCTATTTGTTGCTTTATCTTACTCCAGTCAGACCAATTTCTTGTAGAGAAATTGTAGATGGAATTATACATTGTGGTTACGTGGTAGTACGTGTAGCTCATCTGTATCTTGCCTATTTAGGTGGTCTGGACATAGTCTCCAGGTCAATTGTATCTGGACAGAAAACGTCACTAGACAATACCTCCAGTGGTCTGTTATCTGTGATGCAAGAGTTATCCCGAAGGTCAAGCAGGAGAGAGCCCAGCAAGGGTGTACCAACTGCAACAGAGATCGACTGGGCAAAGAAAATCATCAACTTTGGCCCACACGGTAAGTGTTAATGGTGTTTTTCCTTATGTTTAGAAAAATATTGCATCCTGCTCCCCCCCCCCCCCCCTCCTTCTGCTGCTGTTGTTGCTGTTACTGTTTCTCCTCTTCTTTCTTGTTCTTTCTTGTTCTTCTTCTACTCCTCTTCCCTTTCTTCGCCTTTTAATTCTTCCTCTTCTTCTTCTTCTTCATTTTCCTCCTGCGCCTTCCTTCTCCTCCCTCCTCCCTTTCCTCCTTCTCCTTTTTTTACTTCATCTGCTTCTCCTCCTCCACCTCCTCCTCCTCCTCCTCCTTCTTTTCCTCTTCCCCATTATCCTGCTTCTACTTGTCCTTCTTGTTCGTCTTTGTCGGTTTCAGCTTCTCTTCCTAGTTCTCCTTCCTCTTTTCCTCCTTCTGTGTCTGCCCTACCTCCTTCCTCTTCTTTGTTGTCTTTCTTCGTCTTCTTCTTCTGCCTCTTCTGCTACTCGTCCTCCCCTTCTCCTTGTTCTTCTTCTACTTGTCCTCATCCTCCTAGTCGTCCTCCTCCTCTTCCTTCTTCTTCTTCCACTATTTCTTCTCTCCCTCCTCCTTTTTCTTCTTCTTCTTCTTCATTTTCCTCCTGCGCCTTCCTCCTCCTCCCTCCTCCCTTTCCTCCTTCTCCTTTTTTTTACTTCATCTACTTCTCCTCCCCCTCCTCCTCCTCAGATTTTCTTCATCCTCCTCCTCCTTCTCTTCCTCTTCCCCCTTATCCTGCTTCTACTTCTCCTTCTTGTTCCTCTTTGTCGGTTTCAGCTTCTCTTCCTAGTCCTCCTTCCTCTTCTCCTTTTTCTTTGTCTTCCCTACTTCCTTCCTCTTCTTTGTTCTCTTTCTTCATCTTCTTCTGCCTCTTCTGCTACTCATCCTCCCCTTCTTCTTGTTCTTCTTCTACTTGTCCTCGTCCTCCTCGTCATCCTCCTCCTCTTCGTTCTTCTTCTTCTTCCACTATTTCTTCTCTTTCACCTCCTCTTTCTTGTTCTTGTTCTTCTTCTTGTTCTTGTTCTTCTTGTTCTTCTTGTTCTTCTTGTTCTTCTTCTTCTTCTTCTTCTTCTGTTTCCCCTTCTCTTCTTACTTCTTCCTCTTTTTTCTTTGTTTTTGTTCGTCTTTTCCTTCCTCTGTTACTCCTCATTCTCTGCTTCTTCTTCTTCTTTACATCTTCACGGATTATTCTTGCGGAATGTGGAGAGCACTTGCACCTCTGTCTGATGTTAAGAGTTGATCTTCAAATGAAGGTCTGAAATAGCTACCTGTATTTGCGATTACATCCTGCAATCATGAAATGCCTACTTTTGGCATCAGCTGGTATCAATTAGCACAAAATCTTGTTCTGTTATGTGCTGTGGTGCTAACAGAATCTCAAGTCTATATTTTTATCCCCAACATTGGTTAACATTGTTTTCTTTCTGTAGGAACTATTACGTGCCCGTCCTCACCAAGGCATCCTCCTGATGCTCTGTTGAAAGCCACAGCTCAACATCGCCGTGCTAGATCTGCAGCATGGTCATATCGCTTTCCTCTAAATGAAGAATGGTGCGACCTTGTCATCAGTCTTCCCACAGCCATTTTATTGCACGAAGTACACATTCAGCCACATACAACTGGACTTGCAAGTAAGTTCTCTGGCTTGGTGTTGTTGTAAGATAAGTATTTGTTTGCCTCGGGTGGATTAAGCCAGTCAAACTGGCTTTATCCAGCAAAGGTCTGTAACTAAAATCCAACCCCTTGTTGTGGATGCCCTCGTAATGCAGGCACCTCACAAATATTCTCACTCTGTAATGATGACAGTTTGCTCCATGCCTTCTGTGTTTGTGTTAGGGTCTCCATTGTCTCTTTGACTTGGCATTATCTGTTATCTTTTCAGCATGTCCTTCACATGTGTCCCTGGACATCAGTAATGATACTCAAGTCCTTGTGCCTGTTTGTGGGCCAGTTCTCACAACTGGTATAACTGTCATCAAACTTAAACTTCAGCAACCGCAGCTGGCTCAGGTAAGGTCTTTGCTTGTTTCCCTTCCACATTGTAGATGAACTGGGTTTGGCGTTTTGGACACAAGTTAGCAAAATCGTTCTCGAGAAAGTTTGAGCAAACTCTGAAATTAAAGCCAATTGTTTCTATTCTTCCACTTAAAAAACCTCAGGGACATGAACTTAGCTTTGTGTAAACCATTACATTAACTGTGAGACCGAATTAAGAAGAAAACAAACTGAGAGTCCATTGCGTAGTATCAACCACATTTTACATAAAAAAGGTTACTGTTCTCGAAGATATTAGCTTAATGTGTAAGCTACTCTGAAATTTAAGAGTAAGTGAAGTTTACGTGTGTTTGTATGTATGCATGCCTGCTACACCTCAGCTTTCTTGAGACACTGGTTATACTGAAATGATGTCTGTCAGTGAGGTACCTTCTCTTTATATTAAGCCACAGAAAAACTTGAATTACTTTTAGTTGTGACTCTTTCCGATGATGTCTTCTTTGAATCCCCAGCATGTCCATATTCACTGTCACTGCCCGCGGGACTCGCATGTTTTGGGACTATCACAGATCAAGGTTTTAGGGACGTCACTACATGGCTCTAAGAATTTAGTGAACCAGGAGCTCCAAAGCTTGAAAGGCCAAGCAGCTAGGTATATTTGTATAAAATTATTTGTCTCAGTTTCATAGTTGTTGAGTTCTGAATGTCACTTCTGTCTAGCCAGCAGGTAGATGTACGTGTGATTTTAACATGACAATCTGTTTCAATGTTAGCCATCCATTCTCATCGTCTTAAAACATAAGCACCTTTTGATTTTTGATATGATTCAGCTGGATAATCATTCTCCTTATTTGTCAGCCATTGCAAACAGGCAGAAGTAATGATCCCTTGAATTTGCTCCCCATATATACAGCATGAAACATCAAACAATTACTTCAATAATCGACGACATTACTAGACTTACATTCATTCTCTGAATTCAGTATTATTCCTCATTTCAGTCTTGGATGGGTACGATTACTTGGTCACTGCCTCTCAAAAGGATGCGATTTGTATCAAGATGCAAAGGAGCCTTCAACACTAGTGACAGATGTGTTCAACACTTGCACGTCTTTACTTTTATCACCACAAAGGTAAAACCTCTTCTTTGTGTTTGTAAAACAAAGATTGTGTTTTGTTGGCCAACCATTTCAACCTTGACGTTGACACTTAAAACGGTTAAAAATAATCATCAATTCAATCAACTAGACATGGTTCTCCACGCAATACTAAAAGAAAGAACAACTACAGGTAGTTTTTTTCTTCTGTGAGTATTCTTTCATGTACCATGAGATTTGCTGCCAGAGGTCCTTCTATAGAACATGACCAAAATGACATTCATGCACACTTTCTTTTTCACTACATTTCTTTGCCAGATAGTTATAAATGTAAGACCAGACAGTTAGTTTGTTTTACTTTTTTTTCCATTTTAGTGAGGCATATTCCACCTGCCTGGAACTGGTGCTCATGAAGTTGTCTGTGCGGTTTCCAGAGCTGGGAACAATGTTGTTGAGAAAACTTCTCAAACGTCCAGGTGTTAAGGATGGAACAAGAGGACCAGTTGTGAATGTGGCGACAGTGGAACTTATTTACCAGCTTGGCAAGAAACAGGATTCTTCATATGAAGATAGGTGTGGTGCAGCTATTTATAATTTAACAATTCCTGCAAAACAGTTGAATTTCATTTTTTACACTGGTGATATTTTGGTAAGGTTTTTCTGTCAGTATCAAGAGGGAGATTTTAATCGAAATAGCCCCAACATCGTGTTGATGTTTGTGTCTCTCGGCCTTGCACCTTGGAGAGGTTTAAATCTGATAAAAGCTGAAGCGTGTAAAAGTAGACTGCAGATTACTTTATTACTTTCCCTTGAATTAAAATATGACTCTCTGTGAATGAAAAAAATACTACTTTTCTTGATACATGATATTGTGTACAGTTCAACCCCTCCCTCCCCACCTCTTTCTTCCTCAACGTTTTCCACTTTTTAACACTTGTCAACTTCAGTTCAGTTCAGTTTATTGATTTTTTTACATAAATGTTTTACAAATGTTCACTGCCCGCAGGCAAGCGGTGGTTACAAGTAATATTTACGGAACAAGAAAAAAAACATTAAGTTAGGTATACAGATGATGTGAAACAAGGCTGTAAGGAGCCTGTCAAGTGAATTATTAGTCAATTACATTTTGCTGATGGTCAATCATTACATTCATTTCTCTGTCAGGTTGTCAGTCATGTCGTCATGGTTAGTCTCCCTGTGTGGCTCCTCTGCATCAGTGCTGACAGCACCTGGCCACATGCAGGCCATAGCTGCAGTGATCTGGCGTGCCAAGGAAACCGATTCTGAATCCAGAGTTAAAGAACATTTTCCTGAGACACTCTTCAGGTTTGTCGTAGTTTGATAAGAGAACTGAACGTTGTCTCTCTGGCTGTTAAGACCAAAAACTACCAACAGGGACAGCCATCACCCTTTATTCCTTCACGTAGGTCAAGTCAAGTCAATTTTATTAAACTCACACGAACATTTACAGAGATGATTTGTTTTTTATAACTTTATGTCTGCTATGTTAACAGTTGGGTGACGAAGCAGACTGAATGGGTCACTTTGTTTTGTCAAATCAATCTTGGGTCACTTACATATAGTAATTTTAATCTTATGAAAAATTATCTGACCTGGCATTACCTAACTATATAAGTAAATCTTCTGCTGTTCAATTGGTTTTGGTTTCTCCTTCGTATTGTCATATTGTGAAACGTTCAGAAAGAACATGCTTAGCAAAAGGATGTGAAGGGAACTAATAGGGGATCTAATAGACTGTGCGTAATGCTGTCTAGTTCATAATCTGTCCATGATCTGCCTTGTGTCATTGCGCGAGATTTTTTACAGCGTCTGTTCCATCAGGAGTATAATTGCTGCCGGAAAATATCAAAATGCAAGACTTCATTGATATTTGATAACCTTGGTTCCGTGATAACTGCTTAGGACTAACTATACATGTCACCTTTCAGTTCGTAATATTTACAAGTAAGAAATGTTAGAAAGTGGCAGCCCCCATCCCTGAGGAAAGTAACAGCCACAGCTGTAGCCTGACGCTTTTCAAAGGTGGTAGAGGAGAGTAAATATTGCAAAGAAACAGCTTGAGAGGGATTAATCTCTAGAATTTTATTGCAAAAACCCACGTTGTAACTGTCTTACTTTTAAGTCTTAATTTTTTGCCTTATTGACGTTTGTCATGATTTTGTTAAGGTTACCCGGTACCTTCAGAGGTGTCTTCAGAGGTGTCTCGCGTCCAAGCGATGTAGCGCGTCCGCTTTAAACTGTAGTTACCTGAACTCTTATATCAAACTAAAGCTTATAGAGCTGGCTATCCAACTAAACCAAGAATTTTGAAATAAAATGAATTGCCGAATTTTTAGCGCCGTTTTCTCGAATAAATTTTTTTCACTTGGAGGAGCCACTTCAAAGAGCTAAAACTCGAAAGTAATTTGTTCGTTTGCCTTCAGATTTGGACAGTAGCTAGTTGAACATATAAACAACAAAAAGGTGTCTGCGAATTTTTTCTTTCGAAATATTTTTTCTCCGAGAGCGATTTTTGTACGATTACTCCACATTTTTTTCATCCTATTTCGAAAATGCTCTATAACTTTTCACTGCGATTGAATATGGCAAAACGCAGACACGTTTTTTTAGCGCTTTGGGTCTGGAAACTGAGGAGCAAATTAAATTAGCAAAAAAAAAAATCACTTTGACTTGTAGCTTTAAAAAGGTGATTCGGACGCTCGCAGGTCGTGAAAAATTCGACAATTTATTTTATTTCAAAATTCTTGGTATGGTTTGATAGTCAGCTCTATAAGCTTTAATTTGATATAGGGGTTTAGGTATCTACAGTTTAAACTGGACGCGCTACATCGCTTAAAAGCGAGACACCTCTGAAGGTATCGGGTAACCTTAAGGTGGATTGGCCCAGATACGTTATTTTATTTTTATTTTTATTGTCTTGCCACACAGAATAAATTTCAAATAGAATAGAAAAGATAATAAATAGCTAATTAATATTAAATTTAAAGTGAACATGCAACTTGGAAACAGTGACTGTGGCAGGGAAATCTCCGAGAAGCGAAGCTAATGAGGAATAGAGATTTCCCCCCACGGGCAATTTAAATACTACTAGGCGGCATTTAAAAGAAAAGAAAAGACGTATATTTTGAATATGTAAGTGTGCTTAGATAAAAAGATAGATACAAAGTGTTACGGTATTTAGGTTGTATCTTGTCTGGCCCTTAGAAAAGACACTTTTTTACGTTACACGTTTTAGTTAGCCGAAAGTAGTGACCGTAAACGTAGTTGAAAGTAGTTCGGGTCATTACTCTCAAAATGTTATTGCACAAACCTCGTTTTGTTAATATTGGTTTTCTTTTTTTCTATTTAGGAGTCTGTATGAGTGGTCCCAAAGTGTATCCGATCAAGATGCATTGAAACAAACCATCGATCACCTCATTGGTGCCTTGTCATATGTTTGCCCATCATATTATGAAGTTCTCCTGGAACTAACTGGAACTGTGAAGGTGCTTCAGGAGAGTCTTAAGAAAGGCAGCAGTACTGATAGTGCATTAACGAGTCTATTGTCATCTTCATCACTTTCAACCCTTGCAACTGCAAGTCAGTCTGCCATTACCAGCCAGATGCTCATAAACTCTGGCTTACTTGAACTGATGGTAGATGGCGTTGTGGACTTCTGTCGTGAAGCCGGCGAATCTGAAGAGCAAGTGCAAGATTCATCTTTGAGTAGTTCACAGCAAAAGAGAAATAGTATTCATGTTAATCTTCTTCCACATTTGTTACGTTTTCTGACGTCTTGTTGTAAAGAACCATCCGTGACAGATTGGATGGGTGATGAGGGATACCGATTTTGGTTCCCACTTCTATCAAAGCTCAGCGAAGGGCCTAGCGATCTCAAGAACAACTCACCTACTTCTATTTCGAGCTACAACAGGTTTGCTATTGAGACTGCAACTGTGGAACTTCTGTGCAAGTGTGTACGTTTTCATCCAAGAAATCAAGAGCAAATGGCCTGCCTTCTGGTCGATACCATTGGGTGGCAGGACTCGGAGAGTTCTTCGAATATCTCAAAGAAAGCAACTTCAATCAGCAGCTTTATCCGACAGCTGATCCTGCAAATGTTGCTAGAAGAGGAAACAGTTTCTATTTGTTTGCATGTTGAGAATGATTTGATTTTACAGACATTCAGAGGAATTGATTTCTTTCACAAACATGGCTGGCATCCCCGCTTTGGAGCAGGACACTCATTCATGTTACTTTCTGCTAAGCTCTCCTCAAGCCTTCAGGAATTGACCAAGCAGTTCCTGTTGCCTAAATCAGAAAAACCGGTTGAACCAGTTCCAGAGGAAAAGACTTCAAAGCCTCTGGTTGTAGAAGGAGTAACAGACCCAAATGATTTTGGCCTGTATGAAGGATTTGAATTTCTGGAATCTGTTAGTCTTGCTGCAGGGTTGAATGTGAAAAGCAAGAGAGCTGAAAAGAGCGAAGCACAAACCACAAAGGAAAGTAACCCTGGTACCGTTCAAAATCACAACCAAAGAAATAACTTGTCATGTTCATTCTATCATGAAGCTTTCGGTGACACGCCTTTGCCACAATCTTTGACATTGGCTCAATTACTGCAGTCTCTAATGGACAAAGGATTCCCTTGTGGAAGTTCTTTTCTTGAGCTGAATTGTAGAACACAGGGAGAAACGAACTCACAAGACACTCTTTCAACTGCTGCATCATTGCTGACTCCACTGGATGTCTTTGCTAAACAAGACGGACTGGCTCAGTTATCAATGCACTTGCCTTGCCATACTGTCGTGCCTCCCTCGGTGAATCCTGGTAGTGAAGCAGAAGGTGATAAGAACAGCAGTGGGGGTCGCTTGCCCCCTTACCCCACTCACCTCCCATTACCACTGGTATCACTACCTGCTTCAGTTTTGAGTGCAGTTCCAGCTCATTCACTTGTAGCGTTTGGGTTGTTCATTCGCCTTCCAGGTTATGACAAAGTGTTGCTTCAAGATCGTCTCAGAGCCCGCTATCTTCTAAGACTGCTTCTGGGTACCAAACAGGATGGAGATGGAGGTAAGATTGCGCATCGGTTTGTACAAATAACCCCCCCCCCCCCCCCCCACCTTTGGAGTGCAATGCTGCACGGGGCCAACGTTAAAAATTGACGCGTACTTTGAAGCTGATGGAGTTCATTCCTGGTCTCTGCCAAGACGGTTTTTTTTTTCTTTTTTTGCTTAAACAAGTATGTTTGTTCCACATTCGGTCTCTCAACCCAGTTGGAGAAATGACTATAAACAATTGATTAGGGAAAGCTGACAAGGTAATTGGGCCTGCTGGGACGAGAGATGTCACTTACAATGGATTAACAACTTATTTGGAGGGGTAGTGATACATGTACCATTTATTAGGTTGTGTTTCATAACAAAGCTAAGTGCCTACACGTTTAAGCCTTCTACAATAATGCACGTTAACATCCTTGGCTGAATTAGTTTTACTCATTGTTACATTTCTTAGGTGTTTGCAGCTATTACTACTTGTGAAAGTCAGATGAAAACCCTTTTGAACATTTCCTTTTTTTGTGTTGTTCTATTTTGTCTCCAGAAGCTATTTTGTCGTCACCAGTAGCCAGCAGCCTATCCACCCTGCCATTCCAGGTTTTACGGATCCTTTTCCAGAGCAGCGCACTCGCACCACGGGAAAGTGTGGTAGTGCAGAGAGCAGCTCTGGAGGTTGGTGCCATCCAACTGGTGTTACTGTGCCTGGCAGTTCTCAGTCATCACAAACCATGCACAACGAGCCACTCCCATAAGCTGGCACTACAAGCTCTGTCTGCTCTGACTGGAAGGTAGGTCTTGAGCTTAGAAACGCATTTCCGTGGCGAAAAAACTTTTATTCTCTTACTGCTGCCCTTAGTCCTCAGGACGTGCCCTTGATTTTTCACTTCTCCTAAACTACAGAGCTGTTATTCCCCACAAGAATAAGAAGTCAGTCCAAGAAAATTTTCTGGATGTGTTCTGGATGATGTGGTGGCTCTAAACAGAGCGGGTTTTGAGTTGGTTGTTTTGAAACCTAAACGAAAGTAATCACTTGGCTATTTTTTTTTCCATCACACACAGGACAATTGGCCAATCGCAATGAGAACCAAATGCTTACGGATGCAAATGTGAAAATATGTGTCCGAGCAAGACAGTATTGGTTTTAGTTTTTGATCTGGCTACCAACTGAGAAAGTGGGATGAGATTTTACCAATGACAGAGGTAGAAATACAACGCCACAGAAAGGGTTAACCACATTCGATGCAAAAAGGAATCCTCTCTTACTTCAAGTTCCTTTTGTTAAACTGCAACACAGTGGCATGTTTTTTCAAAAAAAAAATAAAATATTGGTACGATGGGCATCTTACCAGTGTTTTTATCTTTGTACATTTGTGTTGTATAGCGGTTTCATGAAAAAGACAGCAACTTCTTATGAAGACCTCCAAAGCAATGGTATTACACTTAAGGTTCTTGAATAACACCATTGGTGAACATTGGTGAAAACGTATGCCACTTTCTTAGTCGGAAGCCAGATCAGAAGCTCAAAAAAAGTACGCTCGCTCGCACACATTGTAAAATTTGCATTCACATGCATTTGGTTCTCATTGCGATTGACTGCATCGTGTAATAGTTCCTCTTACATGTGGATGTATGTGCATTTGGTTTCAGTGTGTGTCGCGACAATGATACAGGGTCAGCCAGTGAGAGGAGTTACTGGGCAAAAGGAACAGGGTTTGGCACAGGCCCCACCTCATCTGGCTGGGACGTTGAACAAGCCATGCTGAAACAAAAAGCTGAAGAGGAGCACGTCACTTGTCTGCTGCAGGTAAAGGAACTTAAACTTTAGACTGGGAAGGATCTCACTCTGTACTAAAGGGTCAGAGATGAGTAGGGATTGGGGATGTATGCAGATGAAGATACACATATGTCTCTACGTGGTAGCCCTGCAGAAGCCCCTATCAAGTCGGTGTTTGAATTTGAATGTCTTTATTTGATTATTTTTCAGGTACTTGCAAGCTACATTAGGCCTTTTAGAAAACAAAGTGATTCTCGTGGAAAGGAGCATTCTCAATCAAGCACTGAAGGACCTTATGACCTTGCTGTGGCACTCCTTGAGTTATTGGAAGAATCGTGTCTGGTTCCTGCTCTCTCGTCCTACCTGAGGAATGATTCAGGTGTGTAGGGGATTTTTGTTTCCTTTCATTTACTGCACTTTCACTTTTCAACAACATGCAAACTCTGAACTTCAAAACCCAACTAACCACCTCGCTTAGTGGCTGCAAATCGTAACTATATTAGTAGCCAATGGATTACTAACATGGGGGATCGTACTCAACCAATCACAGCATACGAAGAGACTCTTTCGATCCCGTCAAGACGTCTGTTACTATGATTGCTTGCAATGAAAAACGTAGCCTTTGATTGGGCTTTGAACTTCAGAGTAAAACGCCTTTCATCTTGGATTCAAACCAGTTATGTGATGTAGCTCTACTTTAAAAATCATCCAGGCCCCAGTTGTATAAAGAGCGGATAATTTTATCCACTGGATAGTTCGCTATCTGGCAGATAAAATGTGTGCAAGATTTTCCCGATAGCCCCATAATTTGTGGATAGAGTAGAAGCATATGTCAAATTTAAGTATGGGATTGTGTGGAAAACTTGCCAAAAGCATTAGTTGGAGTACATCTGCTCCACTGGATAGTGACTTACCCAGTGGATAAAGTTATCCGCTGTTTGAACAACTGGGGCCAGGTCTGCATCGATCGGGGAATTATGAGATGAAAACAAGGAATGCCTCAAATATACCCCATTTGAAGTTTGACTTTGCTTTGCGTTTGAGATATTTTCATATAACTTTTTGCGTGTTGGATGAAACAAAATAAGCAATGCGCATAAAATTATCATATGAACTAAATGGTCATTCAGAGAATAGTTCGACCTCCATTGCATTAATGGTATTTTGATTTGATTTCCCTGACAGTGCTGGATATGGCCCGCCATGTTCCTCTGTACCAAGCCGTACTAGAAGTGCTCCGCGCCGTTGCCTTGTGCCCAGTCCTCTTGCCTCTGTTACTTCCTCGATCAAATGGCTCATCCCCGAGTCATCGAGGCAGGCCTTCAACTGATACGCCTTGCATAGCCAGCCTTCTGGACAAAATGAAACAGTGTGTAGACACCTACTCCAAAACGTTACGGTAAAGTGCTAGAATTCTGTATGTTTTACGATACCTATAAGAAATCAAAGGCTGGATTTTTGGAGCTCCCCCTTGTAATACAAGGCGTATTGGCATCCTAACCTACGAATACACTCCATTTTGCCTTGTGTCAGAGGCGATGAATTTAACAGCGAGATATTGCATAGTTCTGTTGAACCTCTTATTAGGGAGCTTAAGCAACGACGACGGCAACGGCAACGAACACATCACCAGAAAATATACCTTTATTTCATTTGTGCTACTTTGCGATTATTTTAACTCGCTCAACCTTTACAAAAATGGCGAACTATCCAGGAACCAAATTGGTAGAAGTGGCGTACAACTTAAGAAAGTGAAATTAAAAATTCACCGTTGTGCGTTCACGTTCTCCACAAAACCTTAAATGTGGTCATTTCACGTTGTTGTTTTGCAGAGGACGGCAAAGAAATGTACCAAAATGTAAAACGCTCGTATAGAGCGATTGTTTTCGCTCATTAAACCTATTGTTTTGCGGCGTTGTCGTCGTTTCTTAAAGGGGAAGTATCACGAAAATTTGATGTCATTTCAAACCCCAGAAATGTTTGTCTGAGAACAGAAACAGAAAATTATTGTCTAGTTTTGTTATAAATTATCACCCCAGTGCACTAAAACTGTCGATTAGTGCCTCTGGCTAGAGACAAAGTAGGCCGGTATGGATTGAAACTTGAAAAATATTAGGCTAATGTTTTTCAAGTTTTCGTATTTTTGTTTCCAAAATGCGCTAGAACAGAGTACGTGTTGTTCCTGTCAGGAATTGAGTTGATTTCTCTCCTCTCGTTGTGCTAGAATTATTTTGTAGGAAAGTGAAGGTCTTATTTCACCATTTTTAACAAAAGAGGTCAAAACCCTACGATACTTCCCCTTTAAGCTCCCTATTGACGATGAATTATTAACGCTAAACAATTTTTCTTGCCTAATTGTCATGTGTTTGTTTGCATTTTTTTCTGGTTACGAGCTTCAACTAATGGTTTTTTGAAAAAACAACAAAGAACAATGATCAAACTTGTATCATTCAACAGCTCAACGCAAGGAAAAAGAGAAGAACCCACTTCCAATGGGGCGGGAACAACTACCATAGCAGTACCAAGCACCACAGCAGGGCCAAGCACTGCAGGGCCAAGCACCGCAGGGCCAAGCACCAAAGCAGTACCAAGCTCCACAGCAGGGTCAAGCACCACGGCTGGCCCAAGTACCACAACAGGACCAAACCCAGCAACAGCATCAGAAACTGCAGCAGGATCAGGTTCATCAGGCCAAAGGGTTCAAACACAGGGCACTACTGGAGAAAAGAGGGACCCAGAAGCTGAAGGGCTTGCACTTCTTATACCAGACATCCAGGAAACAGCCAAGTTACTGCAAAAAGTAGTTCAGGAGTTTCACGAGCAGCAGGCCAGCTGCGGCAGCAGGATGGTGGAAGGAGCTGGAATAGTGTCCGTGGAAGAGACTACTTCGCTCTCTGCTGAGCAGAGGTACTTGGCCAGTATGAAATTCCTGCAGTTTGGTGAGTGTTGTAATATCCTTGAATCAGTGAGTAGAACGATGAAAGTAGTTGAGTTGCATGCATGTGCTCAGAGTTTTGAGGTTGATTGTCACAGATGTGGATGGTCGCGAGCGTGCAATAGCTACTCTTCTTGCCTCGGTTTGCTTATCTTGTACATACGCTTTTAAATATTGTACGAATGATTTGTACTTGCAGCAAAATGTTGAACACGGCTCGCTGATTGTCGTAGACACTACGTACACAAATCTTATAAATTTATAGTATCCCTTCATTCAAAGAGCTGTTGAACGGTGTAGCCCTAACTTTTGATACTGGAAATTTCTAGTCCTAGAATTTGACCATCTAAATGAAAGTTCTTTAAGCAGCTTCTTTTCCCTGATTTTCTTGGGTGCTTCCAGATATGACAGGGTTTAAGGGATTTTCTGACCTGGACGATCACAGTAGAGCAGCTAATTGTTTTCTTGTGGTTATTCTCGTGCTCTCCCTTTCTTATCCTTTCCGCGTTTTATTTGTTCTGTGAACAGGAACTCACAAAATTGTCCTTGAGAAAGCAGATGGGAAACTGGAGTTTGATTCTGGCGGCTACCACTTTGCGTCGTCAGTGCGGTCAGCGGCCACCAATGGTGGCAGTGGTGGCATGGTACGAGCTAGACGGTTAGCCCAGGAAGTGTCCTCACTAGCTACATCACTTCCGCTTTCTTTCAGCTCAAGCGTGTTCGTACGCTGTGATAAAGAAAGGCTTGATGTTATGAAGGTACGTTCCGTAACTCTCTGGGGATCCTTACACTCACCTCTTTCTAAGGTAGACATCCTTTGGGATCAGCTCTATCTTTCCGCCTTAGAGAAGTATACGCCCTAATGAGATGAAACGCCAAACATGACACGCCAATTTGACCGTTCCGGCTTAAAGATGTGTCCGCCGTACAGTTGTGTCCATTTTGAGAGGGGCGACTCTAAGTCGTTTTTAAACCTTTCTTCTGAATATTTCAGGTCCTAATAACGGGTCCGTCAGACACTCCGTACGCCAATGGATGCTTTGAGTTTGATGTGTACTTTCCTCAGAACTATCCAGATTCCCCCATGTACATCAACTTTGAAACGACTGGACATCACAGCATTCGCTTCAATCCCAACCTCTACAACGATGGAAAGGTAACTGACCAATCACAACACGCTCAAAAAGTACATTCACCCTATCAAAAGATTCTATTATTGTGGACCAAGCACGGGAAAGTCGTTTATCTCGAATTGGTATTTGCCTAGGTACGGGGGCCCGTATAGCTGGTCCACAACCCTGGTTTCATTAGCTTGAAGCAGTTAAGAGTCCAACCACCATCATTGTGCTCGGTCTCCCTAAAAGCCTATTTCAATGGCGCGACTTTGATGGGGATTGTGGTATGCATTCTCTGTATCACAACCTACTCACGCCATGCCATAAATGGTGCACAGTTCTTATCAGGGAACACTGTTTGCACCACCAATTGTCGTAGGGTTAGGGTTACGGCGTTTTGCGCATCGTTCGCGTAAATCGTTTTGCAAGTTATGGGTATGATTTACACGAAATCATTTGTTCTTGATGACTATCTCTGAATCGTGCAAAAAATCAGTGTACTTGATTGGCTTAACACCTCTCGAGATCGCTTAATTCATGTCTACTTCTGCTAATTGTAAATATTCTTTTTAACAGTTGGCAACATAGGTAAAGAATCGTACTGGGTTATCTCTGTATTTATTGATGTGTGCCCTTCCATCGCCTCGATTAAATCTTTTTTCGTTTGCGGTTCAGAGGCTAAAATGTATTGAAGTATTGAAGCTTCAAACTCAATAATAATTTATGAAACAAAGGAAAACACTACCCTGAAGGAAGTTTTAAAATGTAATCTTATCATAAGATTTGTGAGCTTTTACTTTGAATTTCTCTAAGATTATAAATGGTTTGAGAAGTTGAGTGTTTCATCCGATTTCCAAACACCTCGAACTTGGCTCAAAAAACTCGACTACACCAGGTTTTTCAACCTGCTTCTCGGTGTTTAGAATCGGATAAAGCACTAGTACTCTTACTCGTGTTTGATATATTACATAAAAGCTGTTTCTTGCCGTCAGCCTGTGGCATACAACAAAGTTGTGCAATCCGCATTGACAGTTCCTTAACGCACATTGTGTGCACATTTAAACACCTGACTGGTGAGAGAGATTTTGTGGAGCAGTTTCTTATTTAAGGACACAATGGGCCAGTTAGTTAAACAGAGTCTAACTTAGACCGCGGCTTAAGACAATCAGTGGGCCTCCAAATCTGTTTATAAGTGGTTTATTTTACGTAGATAAATAGTTTTCTAGTCTGGGATGCAAGCCTTCTTGTTACCGTCAGCAGCAGACAATGTTTAGTTATGACTGTTAGCAAAATTGAAAATGGCTTAGAAGGTGGTTTTGTTAAAAACCGTCTTAACTGTCTGTTAATAACTGACCCAATAACTTTTTAGTTGCTAATGTTCAGGTGTTCGTTGTGGAACAGGTGTGCCTAAGCATTTTGAACACTTGGCACGGCAGACCAGAGGAGAAGTGGAATCCACAGAACTCAAGCTTTCTTCAAGTAAGTCACAGAGCTCTTTTATTCTAACGAGTCTGTAGATGAAACCCTGAAGTGTGACCATTCAACTGAAAGCTACTGAGCAGTGCTTTCTTGTGGTGCTGTTTGTTATGCTGTACAAGGTGGTTCTAAATTTTGTGTTTATAGATATCCTGAAGTGTGGCCATTCTAGTGAAAGCTACTGAGCAGTACTTTTATGTGTTGTTGTTTTTTTCTCGACATCTCATAAAATGAAGATAGATTGTTTTTATTTTCAAAGTATGTTTTGGGCGATTTTCAATGTGAATGCGCCATGAAGTGTTATCAGGAGAGACATGGAAACCAGGAAGGTAAATGTGTTTTTCTCAGAGCTTCACCTTAGCTGTTTAATTGAATACCCAGGTACTGGTGTCAATTCAGTCACTCATTCTGGTGCACGAGCCATACTTCAACGAGCCTGGGTACGAGAGGTCCAGGGGTACACCCGCTGGCCAGCAGAACTCGCGGGAGTACGATGCTAACATTTATCAAGCTACCGTCCGTTGGGCCATGTTGGAACAACTAAGAAAGCCATCACCTTGTTTTAAACAGGTCAGATTATAGGAATCATGTTAGTTGGTTACTGCTTAGGCCTTCTTCTCCTATGTTGAAGTATAGGAGGGAAGAGAACTCATCTATCGCCATTTATTAACAACTGGGTCATTGTATAATGCAATTCCAGGGATTCGATTGCCTTAGTGGTCATGGTATATGAGCCCTTATACTATGCCTGATAAATAGCGACCTTCTGGTTGCCCTTGCAAAGCGAAATCAGCAAGATCTAGAAATATTTATCAAAAACAATCATTCCACTCGCGCTTGTTGGATATGAGGTTATTATATCCAACGCGCACTCGTGGAGCGATTGTTAAATATCAAACCGGAGTTTCTTTAGAACAAATACAAGGAGGAATGTACAATAGATCGACAGAATAGATTTTGTAGATGGGCCATCACACAGTGTTCTACCAACTGAGCTATCAAGCCAACTTGGAGCTTGTCATTTTTTGAGTTCGTAATAAACCCAAAGAAGTTGAATAGCTAGAAGTAAAATATGTGAAGTACCATATATTTGAACATGCCACTGGTATCGCAGAGGTTATGGGTTCAAATCCCGTTCAAGTCTGATCTTTCTTTTCTCAACTGTTCAAGTTGCGTGCATAACTGCATGCAATGGTCTTCCACCTATACAAGTCTTTAATCGACAGTTCAAATGTATGTTTCATATATTCAGTACCATATTTCGAAGCTCTGTTGTCTTGGAAAGCTCGGTAGAAACTCAATAGTTTTTTGCTTTATGACAGGTTACCGTTTTCAGGATGGCAGACTCCATTTTGTTTTTCCTGTCTTATTTGAATTTTGTAATCCGAGCGGTGTAAGCAAATACTAGTCCCAGTTAGCTTGGGAAAACAAGAACAACAACAATGACCGATTCTGGAAGCTTTAGTCAAATGTCCTATTAACTTGATATCGTGATAACTTCACCCCACCACGTTCCAGTGGTCTCACTTCTTCTTGCCCCAGAACGATCCCGGAAACGAGGTGAAATTTTTAATGGCAATTTTATACTTCCGTTTTAAACAACCAGGTTATCCAAGCCCACTTTTACTTCAAGAAGGATGAAATCCTGGCACAGTGCGAACGGTGGATCAAAGAAACGGAGGGTTTGTTGTCAGGACGACCCGTGGGACGAGCTATATCGCATCACGTGCAGTCACTAAAACAGAACACGGCTCTACTGAAACAGGAACTAGCCAAACTAGAACCACCTCCGCAACACGTCCCAGAGGAGGATAGTGATGAGGATAGTGATTGACAATGTCACTTACTCAAAATCGTCATGACAACGACTGAGTGAACTGGGTTTGGTTTCGATGGCTGCAAGCGTTAAGCCTTGAAATGGAGTGTACGGCGTCTTCGTACGCTGGGTAAATTTGGCACTGTCAGGCAGAAGTTAAATTTCTTCATTCATTCTTCACTACATGAAAGATTCATGGCAAGGACCAACTGAATTTTCACTTGGAAGAAAATAAACTTTCTACCAGCGAAATTCCAATCTGACTCGTGTTTGGGATGGTTTACGTTGTTACCTCACGGGTGTTACATTAACACGTACTTGATTTACTGACCACACCAGTGAAGAGCTGAAAATACCCGGCAGGGACCGGGTAAATCGTCATTACATTGCAGGCTTGATTTCTAACTCTGGAGAGATAGTTAAGACTCGAGCTTTTGACTTTCATCGGTTACTGAATTGCTAATTGTTTATTTAAACCAACTAAGAGTTCCAAACTCTTGAATGACTTTTTTCGCTTAAAGAATTGAGCTGCATCTTGAAAGAAACAAGGGTTTTCTTGACCAGAAGATTACGAATTCGAAGATGGCTCACATGATTTGTGACAACTCACAAAGAAGTGAGGCGACAGATTTGGGAAAGTCAGGGTAAAGGACTTGAAGCGGCAGAAACGTTTATCAATCGCCTCAATTTGCGAACTTGAAAACTAGTTTATTGGTCTTTTATAGTTCTTTTGCGTCCACATTGTCTGGCGTTTAGTTAACCGCAATATGTGCCAGAAGTTAATGCATTCAGTTGAAATGGCTGTAATGGTGACACTTGGCTTGAAACTTGTCATTCTCATTGTGTAAGTTTTACGTGCGTGTACTTTAGGCGTTGCCTGCAATAACTTAAGCTTGTTGTACGAGCATCCTGAACTTCAGTAATTGTATAGTATATTCCAGTCCGATGCGATAGCATCTATTGGAGGGTCAGGGCATTCATTTTTTCTTAAGTACCAAGTTAATTACCAAATTCTGTCACGGCTCGGGGGTGCTTTGATTCAGAATTGGTTTATGTCAGTGTATAGCTTGGCCTTAATAGTCTTATCCTAAGTTTAAGTTGGAATGTTATTTTTTTTATTATCGACCGTTAATCAGTGTATATCTGTTGTTAGTTTTTCTTGTTCTATCAGCCGTGCGTGGTTGATTGCTTAGTTCACTTTCAACCTAGTTCCTTTTAAGTATGTGAAACCATAAAGTATGTAATGGACGTTCTTACTTACGGCTAATTATTCTTCGATTACAAAGGCGCTCGGTACAGGGGAGATTGTAAAGTTTAAACATAAAAATTTCCGTGTTATGTCTGCCCGTTATACCTGACAAGCAAAAGTTGTCAGTAACGAAATTTCTGAATTCCTTATAGCTAGTTTGTATGGCAGTCACAATGTTGTATGGCTTAGTACCACGGCGTCCTCTTTTGGTTTCCTGTCTCGGCAGAGGATGAAGAAGTGTATCTATTTCCTAGGAAAGAGTAAAGTGTTCTCAAACGGCAACTTTAAAATAAAATGCATGGCGTAGAGATTCGCCAGAAATGAGTAAGCGGAAAGGGTTTGCTTTGGTGCAAGGCTGATTTATTGCACAGAAAACAAGAAACGATTGAATGAAAACAGAACTTAAGTTTTAAAAGTAGTAGCTCAAAGTTTTACAGCAATATGACCGCCTTTTTGGAACATGCGAATGCGCTTTTATTTTGAAATAAGTACTGGCACATAATTTGGTCAAGACGAAGTAGTGTACTTTTTATCCACTGTAACTAATCGTAGGATGTCTGCAAACTGTCTTACGTTCTCTTTTAATGTGCTGGGGGAAAAACTGCTAACAAAATGTGAATTGTGGATAAGCTCTGCGCTGCGTGATGCTAGTGTCTTACTTTCAAAGTGAAACAGTTTCCTGTTGAATGTTGTAACTGTAAAGTAACATCTGACCAATCGCAGCAGGCACTGGTGACGCAATGAACCAATCAGAACTCAAAGCAGAAACATGGTGGCCGAGGCCAAGCGCGGGAAAACGTTCCAGCTGCTATTGGTTTTTGCTTTGGTCCTGATTGCTTGAAAAACTTGTTTGCTTTGATTGGTGAGAACCCTAAGCACGTGTTGAAGAAGTTCTTGGTTGTATACCATTTGGAAGACAAACTGATTGGGATCGCTTTGAATAAAGGAAACTTTTTTTTTTCAAAACAGCACACTAACCGAGAGAGATGGTGCTTCCACTTAAAAGGACACGGGATTCTTCGTGATAGAAGTCTGGAAACGGCAGAAATGACATGGAACGGAGTTTTCCGGCTTGCCATTTCCCACGCAGTCGTTTTTAGGGGACTCGTATTACCTCCTCCCCACAAACGCCTGCTTACCCAAGCGCCACATTCCTCCCATTGTTTAACTCTCCAAGCACCCTAGCCAATCACAATCGAGGCATTGGCTAACGATATCAAATCAAATTGCTGGTTACAATGGCGCTTCCGTTTCCCGCGAGCTTTGTACAGTCTCTGGTACAGTCTAGAGAGATGCGGGAGTTAAGTTGGAATAAATATATTTTTTTCACTTCTGGAATGGCTGGTCATGGCTGAAACGCCCAACCAAATTTCGAATGTCAATACAAGCGGTTCTTGTGCGACGCTTTGACACCGTTATCTGCTGGGGGAGTCAATATCTTCGGGAAAATGTAATCGATCTTCCCAATTTCCGCCTGATCGAGTTGACAGTCGGTGAAGATATCACCGGTGCGGAAACTCTGGAGCAGATTTGTTTGTTTGTACGAAGTGCTACGAGAGGCTAACTCGATTCGAGAAAGCAAAGAAGAATGTACAAGGTATCACGGGGAGATCTGCAGTATTTATCAGTGCACTAAAGACTATTAAACGGAAAGTTAAACGACAAAGAGCCGATCAACTTGTGGGCCTTGTGGAAAATGTCGCACATGCCCCCAAACAAATTGCAACAAAGCGAGTTTCAACTGCAAAATCTTTAAAGTTTACCGACATATCGGGTAATATTTCGGTTTCCTCCACACCGACAAGGTCGACAAGTTTGAAGGCAAAGCTTGATAAATGTTAAATCAACTTTGCGTAACAATTTTGCGTAACCAGTCGGCAAATTGACGAAAATATCGCTACTTCCCGTCAAGAATTCTTTGATTGCAGCCACTTGATAGGCATTTAAACGAGAAGTTTTGAACGTAGGGCACACCGTGCTGGAAGTTCATGTAAGCTCGGTTAAGTCCGTGATGTTTTTAGGCGTTCTGAGGTCAAGGTCAACCTTCTAGATTTTAGAAGGTTCACTGTGATTGGCTTAGCGGCGGAAAGGAATGTGGCGCTTGGGTAAGCAGGCGTTTGTGGGGAGGAGGTAATACGAGTCCCCTAAAAACGACTGCGTGGGAGGCTATTTAGAACGCGAAAAGCGGAAAAACGCTTAAGATGTGCTGATTCATTAAAGGTTCTGATCCGTTTGATTTCTAACCAAGATTTCTGCATTGTTCGTGAAATGGGTAACGCCTCTTTCCGCCGTAGAGTTCAGCCACGCAGAATCGGTCGCGCAGACCCGATGTTCCATCAAAACATGGCCATATCTGCCTTCGCGCACCTGTAAATTTTGTCTGCAAATTCGTTAACTTCTTCAATTTCAGTGGCCGAACCTCTTTATCCTCTGATGTCCTCTCATGCACTTCCAAACTTTTAAGGGGCGCATAACGGGAATGTTAAAGCAAAATACTGAAACTGTTGTTTCTGGTTATCTCAGATAGTTTTATGACGTTTTAATAGCATATTGTATAAGCCAACACGGTTCTATCTGTTTGGATACTTTAACTGCCAATCTAATTTTGTGCGTGTTGCCGAATTTCCGAGCTGCTATCGGTTATCCGAAAATGCCAGCTGGCCTTACTTCATACTTTTGGAGAAAATCTTTACGTCCCCGAAAACAAAAGGAATTAGTTTTCCATTGTGATGTTTCTGCATTTTCCGGCACCACTTTTCCATGCCAACAAGTATGTTGCTGTCCTTGTCTGCTGACACAACAAAATTCTATTTTACGCCTTTCGTTGCATCGACGGTACTCAAATTTGAAAACAGGGAGATATCGCTTTAGGAATATCATCGGATATATACCAGTTTATTCGAGGCACACCGCTTCGCTGGACCGGCCCTGTCTTCCTTATGGATGAACCCATGTTACCGAGGCAGCTGTTGGGGAGTCGGTGTCTTGGCAGTCGAAATCAAGGTCGCTTAAAGAAAAAGAGGTTCAAGGACAACCAGAAGTTCCATATCAAGTGTACTGAACTGTCTCCAAACCAAGTTGAGTCGGCAGGACCAACTGGAGTGCTTTGATCTGAACTTCGAACAGGACCGTCGCCATCGCCTCGCAGCTCGACATTAAGCTGCCTCCGCGCCCGTCCCAACCTCGGGCGTTTCAAGCCTCGCCTGCAACCATTTTGACAGGCATTTTTTTCCAAAGTAGGTATATTCCTGTTTTTAATGCACAAAAATTGACTTTCTTACAGTAATTTTCATGTTTTTAGATCAGTTTAGTGTTCCATTGTTATTGCTTTGCTCTTTGGTCAATTTTGGTGGTTTTCTGAAGGCTCGGAGAAATCCAAGATGGCCGCCGTTTGGAAGTTACTACGTAACTCCCATGTTACATGACGTCATCACTTTCGTTCCGGATCTCGAAAACATCTACCATGGAGGGTGATTTATACAATCAAGTTATACGACTGTTCTGTGTTTTAACATCGCACAGAACATACTATATGACAGGACTAATATGACTAAAAGATAAGCTTACATGTACCCGGTTTCACCTTTCTCCAGATTTCAAAAGGCTATCTTCAAGAATTGTGAATCAGACGTGAGCCTGACCCTTTTTGTACCTTAGACGCACGGAACATGCTTCAACTTGAAATTCGTAAATGAGTAGGCTCGTAAATTTGGCTATTTCCTTGCGATTTTGTGTTCTAAATCGCGAATTTATTTCAAGTAACACTTGTCAAGGGAATTAACGGAAGAACGACATAATAATAATGAATCTATCTACCGCTATTCCAAAAGTTCATAGCGCTTTAAAGAAGAACGGCAACGGCAAATCTGGCTGATTGAACGAAGATAATCAAATAAAAAAAATATAAGAATTGGATTTAATGCTGGAGTACTACAGTTAGGCTTGTAAACAAACAGAACTCTGAACTGTTGAGTATCTCTTTCCTAGAGGCGTATAAATGGGGATAATTGTAGCCGAAAAAACTGGGGAAGGGGGGGGGGGGGGGGCAAAGGGCTGCCGCGACAGCGACGTGGGGTAAATTAAAATCTTTGTCATCAACTGGGTTTCAGCGATACCTTTTGGAACGGCCAGAGAACCTGTGAGAACCTTTAAATCTCTCAAGGAAGACAAGTCCAATACCGGTTTATCACTAGTAACATGGCGACTCGAGGAGGAGTGGTCAACTGTGTTAACTACGACATTCGCTAAGATTAAAAGGAAACGTTGATTTCAGCCTTGGTGAAAGAAGAACCGTGTGTCCCTTTAAATTTCTCTGAAAAGATTTTTAAATACTACAGTTGAGATCCTTGTCACAGTTTGTGATTTCAACGTGAGGAGAAGTTACATTTTGTTATTTTGCTTATGGACCAGACATAAATACTCGATAAAGAAATCCGGTACCTCATGATACGAGGTATTTTTGCGCGGCTTATGGCTATTTAATAGGGAAAAGAAAATCTGAGCAAGGGCTCTTAAAATCCAGAATGAAATTCGGGGTAACAACTCATTTTTCAAAGATAATTAAGCAACAATAATTGTAAAAGGCTTTAAAAATGCATAACAATATATGGCATTTCTTTTCTCAAAATTGAAGTTTGATCGTCTCTGCCAGTGCAGTGTCTCTCCCAGAATAACCATGCCACGTTTTGAACTCCACGGCTACAATCTCTTCTTGACGTTTAATTAAGATCTTTTGCCTCAGACTCTTTAATGCAAAGAAGGAGAAATGGAAGAAGTGCGCAAACAACCAGTCCACCACCGGCAAAATAGAACGCTGGTGCATAAGACTCTAATTCATCTGCAAGAAAACCTGTGAAAAGATACAATATGTTAATACTGGGAGGAGACGAGGGGGCCACGTCTTATTTTTGTTGTCTCGTCAATATTTAGAATTTTGTTTTTGGGGAAGGGAAGTATTTTTTCGATTTTGGTACGAAATGCGGAGGATTTCTGCGGTAAAACAGTCTAAACCTGAGTATGAGACAATAAGGCTATTAGGCTAATAGTATGTAGAAATTACGTCATGTTTCTGAAAAGCAGCCATCTTGGAACGGCCATCTTTGATTTCTCGTTTTCTCTAAAACTGTGGAAAACGGTACAAATTGACTGAAAATAATAAAAAACCAGCAAAGAAACGTTGAAAGCTTTTCATAAAAGGTAAAATACAAATTAGCCAAAACACATGGCAGTCAAAATCTTGTTGCCTGGGAAAGCCCCATGAGCAGCGAAGTTTTATACCAAAATGTTACAGGAAAAAGATTAGGAAACGTCACGACGTTTGATGGTGTTTGCTATCATATTGAAAAGAATACTGAATGATCATAGGCGGCGTGCGGATACATTCTGCAGCTAACTTTCTAACGTTTTGTTATACCCAGTAGTAGTAGAATGATAAAACTCCGCAACCAAACTTACCAGCAAAAGGAGGAGATGAAAGTATGGCCAATGAAGTCAAACAGCTGCCCAACCCAAAAGCTGATGCTCTCCTTTTATTATCCACACAAGTTAGGAAAATGAGATTGCTTGTTGCTGTGACAGCTCCCTGTGCTACACCGAAAAGCGCGCTGAGAAAGACAAAAAGACCATAACTGTGTACAACGGTGAAAAGAATGACAGAGACCGCAGTAACGAAAGAACCAACTTGGAAAACGTAGCGAGGATTGATGAATTTTAAATTACACACGAATCCTGCGACGAGCCTACCGATGCACGACGCGAGACCAGTGGTCATCAGAAGATGGTAAGACCTGTCTGATGAAATGCCCTGTTCCTGGGCATACTCTACCTGAAAAGAAAATTAAGAATGAACTAAATAGAGAAACAAGGTTTGAAACGTAAAAGAATGGAGAGAGGGAGTTTGACAACCGTTATTTAACATGTCCCTCAATTAACTATGATATAATCAAAAAACCGTTTTGTTCAGCTCGGTCCATAAACTTGCGAAAAAGCAAAAACTCGACCAATATTTTCCCAACAGTCGGACGGAACAAGCCAGTTCTGTCCTGGCCTACTGACGAAATAAGACTAAAACGTCTACGTCTTTAATGGAGATGGTCAATCTGGTATATGCATTTTAGAGTTCTCGCGTTGGTCGTTAGTTTGGTCAAAATTCCATTACCGGATTGAGCAGATTTTTCCTAATTTCGAAGCTCAGTTGGGCGCTTGGGAACGTTCCCCAGATATCAACTAGTAAAACCCAGCTAAAAACTTTGTACCAAACCGAATATTCGGAGGAAGAATAGACACTGAGATGGTGCTCTTTGCATAAACTCTATCTTGTTGCGATGATTTCAACAAAATTTATTCGTTTCTCGTTTGATAAACTCGCTCGTACTCACAAGATCGCTCGCTCAACTTCTCCTCGTGTTCTAGTGTCAAAACCGGTCCTGACCGGTTCGGCTTACGTCACACACGCACCACAGGAACCCCATTTCGGGTCCGACACTCTCCCCCTATTTGATACACGCAAGTGGAGCAAATATAATCACACAGCTCCATGCTTATATAACAGCAACAGTTTTAAAGAGTTCTAATAGTTCGTGACTCCGCAAGTCCCTGGGTCTGTTCACTTGTTCTCTTGCTCTGCAATCTCTCTGATCCGCTTCGCCGCAGCTCTAGGGGCGAACTCTCTGGCTCGAGGATTGAGCTGCACCGAGTTTCTCAACTGTGTGTCCCGTACGTCGCACGACAGCTCCATAGGACAAAGCTGTTGGATTGCTCGCTCCAAGTAGGACTTCCCCGCTCTCAACCTCGCTGCTCGGACGACGCCGTCACGCCCCTTGATGAGTTTCACTACAACTCCAATGTTCCACTTTCCACGGTTGCGCTCCTCACTTTGAATTAGCACCACATCTCCAACTTTCAGTGTCAGCACCTTGGTCTTGTGTTTGAGATTGTGTCTCTCCCTCAAACTTCTGATGTATTCTGTAGTCCATCTTGACCACAGAATGTCCTTGCAGCGACGGAGGTATCTTGTCCTCTTACGTAGCTCCACATCCTCCACTGACTCTGCATCCTCCTCTGGCAGGAGGTTAGGTAGCCCGTGCATCATGACGTTTGGCGTTAGCACCGGAAGTTCAACATCATCTTCAACATAGGATAACGGGCGGTTATTGACGGCCACCTCCACCTCAAGCGCAACTTCTTCAAGCTCTCCGAATGTCAGGTACGCTCATCCCATAGATTTGTAAAATGACTGTTTCACAACTCCAACCAACCGTTCAAATTGACCCCCCCACCATGGGGCTCTGGCGAGGTTAAACTGCCAAAGGATGTTGTGGTGGGCCAGATAGTCTTGCAATTTCTCCTTCCTCATAACACTCTTGAGCCACCTGGATGCAGCCACAAAACTTCTTCCATTGTCCGAATAAATCTTTGTAGGCCTCCCCCGTCTCGCAATGAAATGTTTCAAACACCTGATGAAACCAGCAGTGGTCTGGTCAGTTAGTAACTCTAAATGGACCGCTCTCGTTAAACTGCACGCGAACAGTAAAATGTATGCCTTGCCTTCTTTCTTCTTTGAAATCTTGTAAGTTATGGGCCCGGCGTAGTCCACCCCTACTACTTGGAACGGAAATGTCCCCTCTGTACGATCCACTGGTAAGTTTCCAGGCGGTGGATTTTGGAGCTTTGTCACATGGAACTTCTTACACCCATAGCAGTGGTTAACCACGTTCTTCGCCAGTTGCCAGAGACGGGGAATCCAATACTCTTGTCTCACATGCGCCATCGTTAGGCCGACTCCCCCGTGTAGCGTCAAGATGTGGGCGTCTTGCACCATTTTTTCTGATAAGACTACCCTGGGCGGCAAATACACCGGATAATGTCCTTGAATTCTTCCTCTGCACACATAGATTCCTTGGTCATTTTTCTGAAGGTTGAGTCTTTCTTGGTCTTCCAGAAACTTGTCTGTGGTGCTGTGTCTCTGCTGCTCCCGCCTTATCCACCACTTGACCTGTATCTCCGTCTCAGCTGTTGTCAAGGGTCCGCTTACTCGGTTCCACTTCTTGCTCCCGCAATTTTGAAGGAATCTCATGACCCATGCACTGATTCTGATCGTTCGCCAGAAGGTATGCCTTTCCAGCACTTCATCGAAGTCGTCCCTCGCCTCCACTGCCACTGCAAACACCTCCTTAGTAAGCTTAGCTTCTGCTTCCGTTTCTTTGTTAGGCTCTGTCACTACGTCTCCCGGCCACTCCTCTGGCTTGGACAACCATTGTGGTCCCGGCAACCACACATTACACAGCTGATCTGCCTTGCAGCCTCTGCTTCCTATGTCGGCTGGGTTTATGTTTGGAGTCGACATGTCTCCATTCAATGTAATCTTTGTCGTTGATCTTGCGGACTCTGTTGGCCACAAACTGTTTGTAAGTACCTCCCCCCTTGATCCAGTGGAGTGCGACAGTACTGTCACTCCACCCATGGACTGACTTGATTGGATATCCTTCAAGTGCAACTCTCACGTTCTCCACCAGGTTAGCGGCCATGTGAGCGGACACAAGTTCCAATCTTGGAATTGTAAGATTCTTCTTTGCTAATATTGACTTTGCTGCTATTAAGCTCTTGCTCACCCCGGAGGCTTGCGTAATCACTGCATAGATGGCCGCTGATGTACCAACTCCACTTGTGTCACCGAATACATGCAACTGGACTCCTTCGATCGGCTCCTTGAACCTAGGTATGCTCCGCAGTACTTCAACCTTGTTGGGGAGGCTCCTCACAAACTTCAGCCACTCTTTTCCAATTCTGTCTGACAGTTTCTCATCCCACGGTAGTCGACTGTCGCATACTTCGCGGTATAGGAGTTTTCCCACTAATGTTGTGGGCGACGCTACACCAAGCGGGTCGTACACCGCAGCTAAGAATCGTAGCATTCCTCTCTTAGTGTTATCAACAGGTTCCTCAGGGAAAGTCACTGCAATTGTGTCCTCTCTCTTGTTCCACGGCAAACCTAATATCTTGGATTCACCTTCCTTAACTCCCAACTGTTGCTTTGCGTAACTCTGCTGTTCATCAACAGCAGAGTCGGTTCTCACCGTCTAGCTGAGGCTCGTGGACCGGAACAACATTCTCACTCTCTAGCTGAGGCTCGTTGGAGTTCCACTTGTGCATGGTAAACTTAGCATCCCCAAACACTGATATGATCGTCTTCTTCAGGTCCTGAACCTCTTCTTTGGTGTTGCCCCCCGTGATGACGTCATCAACGTATAGACTCCTCAAGATCTCGTCTACCTCCACTGGGTATTTCTCTCTTAGGCTTTGCAAGTGCAACTTTAGTGTTCCCGCCAACAAGAATGGCGACTGGACCAACCCGAAGAGCGCTCGCGTGAATCTCAAGGCTTCAATAACTGAAGGGTCCTTGTTCTTGAGCCAGTGGAAACGTAGTGCATCCCGGTCTTCAGGTCTTATGCGTACTTGTAAGAAGGCTTGTTTGATGTCAGCTGCTAAGGCTACTGGCTTTAGGCGATTTCGCACAAGAACGTTCCACAACAGATTCTGCAAGGGAGGCCCCGTTTCTAAGCACTCGTTTAACGACGGACTATCCTCACTTGGCTTAGCCGATGCGTCAAATACAATTCTGAGTTTTTTGGTCACGGCAGTTTCCTTTTTCACAGGTTTGTGAGGGATGTAAAATACTCTCTCGTTTGGCTCGTCTACAACTCTCTCAACTATCCCTTCAGTGAGTTGCTCTTGGATGATCTCATCGTACTTGTCTATCAGACCAGGCTCTCTCTGCAACTTCCTCACTAGACCTTGTAGTCTCCTGATACTTCCGCGTTCGTTCGATTGCAGGTGATCGTGACCCGGCTTCCATAGCAAACCCGATTCATACCATCCTTCGTCACTTCGGTTCAGTTGCTCAGAGAATTCGGCAAACACGTTTTGCTGGTCTGCTTCTGGTCTATCTGCGAGTCCTTAAACATCTAAAGAGCAGAGTTGTTCGTAGTCCGCTGCCGATGTTTTCGTCAAATAAACGTTGGATAGCGCGGCTTCTCTCCCTGTGGACATCATCGTCCACCCCAGCATAGTGAACTCAGCAATGGGCTCAGACGGCTGACCAATTCTAGGTTTCGTCTCAGTTTTGATCCTTGAGTACTCGCTGGCGCCGAGTATTACATGAATGGGTAACTCACTCTTCTTGTCATCGTCATCCATGACCACTCCCTGCAGGTGACGATACTTGCTGATCAGTTCTCCATAATTCGGATTTGGGACTGTGAGTAGAACACCCTTGTCCACCTTATTGATCTTCGTCATCATCTCAAACTTCCCATCAACACTTTTAACCGTTACTAAATACCCTTGTACCTTTTGAACTGTTGAGCAAAGCATCATGTCAATCTGTCTATGTTCGATATGAGTTGGTCGCTTGTTAAACCGTTCAATCAGAGCCGCTGACGCATAAGAGCTACCCGCAACTGTGTCTAGTAATGCTCTGCATTTGATCCCATCGACGAACACCACTACCACCGGATAAATAACAGAACCCTCACCAGTTGCCAACATCATTTGACTGTTGCTAGGCAGCCTGTCACAAATAGACGTGTGATGTCTGCCACCGCAACGTGACAAGTGTACTTGCTGTGGCACTCCCGTGCTTGATGTCTTGTTCCTGTACAGTTGAAGCATAGTTTCTTGTCACTCAAGATCTGCCTGCGCTGGTGCAAGCCAGGGACTTTCTTGCACTGGGTGGAGCTGTGATCCTCGCCATTACAATAGATGCAGTTACGCCCCGCCTTCGCACTCTCATCTTTGGTCTGGTAAGCAGGATTTTTCCTTGCTTGGAAGCGATTTCGCGGGTCACGGTTCGGAGGATAACGACTTCGCAGGTCAGGCTTTGGTGGTTCAGGTTTAAGGTTTTCGCTGACAATAGGGTTACGGTCACACCACTTCCTCAGGGATTCGATTAGCTCTGCAAATCCCCACTCTTGCCAGTTATCGTCTAGTCGTACCAGATCCGCTCTGATTCCAGGTAATTTATCAAGCGTCGCACGCACAAACCCTCCTATTTCGTTAACCTTGCCCATGGTCTCTAGCACTTGTATGTGACTTGTTAGCTTCTCGTAGAAATCATGGATTTTTGCTGGGTGTCCACCATGAACTGTGGATAATCCAATTATGCATTGCATATGTGCGTTTGCTACCTCACTGGGTTTACCATACCTGGTTTTCAATATGGCTTTGGCCCTTTCGTAACCCTCCGTCGTGAAAGGGAGTCCGTCAATGGACGCGCGGACACTGGATACTAGTAACTCCTTCAGGTAAGAAAACTTAGCAACTTGAGTTAGTTTAGCCTTGTCGATTTCAGTTTCGAATTGATTCCAAAACCTCATCCAATCCAGGAAAGTCCCTTGAAATTTAGTTATCTCCAGTTTTGGCAATTTCGCTCCGACACTGCTCAAATTCCCAGATTAATATTCCTCCGTGGATGCCTTCGCCGTTTTCTCAAGACTCGCTCGCGTTTCGTGTTTAGCCTTTTCAAGCTGGATCTTTTCCTCCAAATTCCGTTTCCGTTTCTCTTCCTCGCGTTTTTCCTCTTCGATTGATCTAATACCGGCAGCTACATATTCCACTTCTTTAAGAATTCCCTCAAATTTACTGATTTGGCTATCTAAAGTTTCGGACCAAAGTCTGGCCTCTGCAGGATCATTCCCACTTTCAATACGCAACTCCTGAACTTCCAATTTGAGCTGATGTGTTTTGTCAATAACGTGCTCCAATGCGCTTCCATGCCTCTCAATTGTCTTCAGGTCTCCGGTCTCGATTACTTTCGCTGTATCTCCCGCTGTAAATTCAAGCATTTTCAGTTTACCTTGAATCTTCTCCTGCATTGTTTTGACTTCACCTTCGGCGCTCATGTTGTTGACTTCGGTGTTTCTTCGCTGTGTTTACATGTAAAATTCCTCTCGTCGCTCACTTCTCGCCGCTCGCTGTTACTTTCTCGAATCACAGGTGTCCTGGCAGGGTCGCCACCTTTTGTTGCGATGATTTCAACAAAATTTATTCGTTTCTCGTTTGATAAACTCGCTCGTACTCACAAGATCGCTCGCTCAAATTCTCCTCGTGTTCTAGTGTCAAAACCGGTCCTGACCGGTTCGGCTTACGTCACACACGCACCACAGGAACCCCATTTCGGGTCCGACAATCTAAACCAAGCAAGGAACAAATCTTGTTGTTCAGAGTAAGCTTATGAGGCAACTTGCGGTTTTAGTCGCATACTTGCAAACGCTCGCCAAGTCCATTGATATCCCGTACCAGTCACAACTGAAATAGAGCTCATTTGGAACAATTTGGATTTTCAGTAAAAGTTGTCACTTACGCCCCTTATAGCCCTTTAATTTATGAACCCAAGGCAAGTGATTGTAACTTACCAAGTGAATGAAAGGGACATATGTTCCTGCACAATTCAACGTAAAAACCAAAGAAAAGACAGTGAATGTCGGAACTCTCCACACGGAACAGTCAACTATCTTCATCTTGCCTCCTGTTTCATTATTTTCATCATCCAATTCTAATGTAGCTGAATCTTTTGGATCAGTTTCCTCCACATTGGGATCATATACTAGCGCTGAAAACCCACTAACAAACATAATTCCTGCCAAGAACCTGAAAGTGTTGTGTAAGCCAAAGTTGTCCAGCAAAGTTTGGATTAGCGGCGCTACCAGAAACATGCCCATTCCAGAACCAGCCGTTAGCATCCCTGTGGCCAATGGTCTCTGTCTCTGAAAATATTGTGCAACCACTAGGAAACTTGATGTACGAATACAGCAAGCACCAAAACCCACAATTAAACTATATGTGAAATAGTAAATGATGATGCTTTGAGCAAATGATGTCAAAATGAGGCCTACAGTGAACGTTGCTACTCCAATTATGCTGACTAGGCGACAGCTGAGTTTCTCTGTTATACGAGCAGCCACAGGACCGGCAAGAAAGACAAGTCCCAGGCACAGGGAACCAATCCAGGCTGCAAAAGGAAAGTACAATAAATTCGATTCAAATTAACCTACTATTGATTGTAAGTAAATTTGTAATAGCGGAGCTCCGCGCGCCGGAGGCGCGCGCGCGGACTCCCATTGATAAGAGATTTTGGTAAACCCATGTATGCGAAAAATTTTGGTTATGACGTCACTGTCCGACCGTCCGTACAAACGTCTGCCCCTCTATGTAAGCCACCGTGAAATGTCACACTCAACCTGGGCGGCAATACGCGTTTTTTCGGTGGGAAGTGGGATGGCTTACTTCTTTTAGAAAAACAAGCGATTTTGAAGAAGAGTTATTTCTTGTATGCGTTGAATATGTTGTCAAACTACATATGTCGAGAAAGCAGGCGACTAATAAGCAAATTTGAAACCCGAGAGCGACGAACAAACAGGCAAAATGTCAGTTAAAAACAAACATATGGTGAGCTGGGTGAGTAAGCAACTCCAGGTCCCAAGGAAATTAAATTCAATTTTATGGGCAACTGTCGGTAATTTTCCATATTTAACATACTTCAAATTATACACAAATACTTAAATCGTGGCCATACGACAAATATTCGTGGATAAACTAATTTTGAACATTCACAGAGCTATTCACAGAGTTATGTTTTGTGTTGGACTTGTGTAATTCAATCGCAGCGCTCACTTGTAAAAACGCAGTAAACGTTTAAGGTTACCCGGGACCTTCAGAGGTGTCTCGCGTTTAAGCGATGTAGCGCGTCCAGTTTAAACTGTAGATACCTAAACCCCTATATCAAATTAAATCTTATAGAGCAGGCTATCAGACTAAACCAAGAATTTTGAAATAAAATGAATTGTCGAATTTTTCACGACCTCTAACTGCGAGCGTCCGAATCACCTTTTTAAAGCTACAAGTCAAAGTGAATTTTGTTTTTTGCTAATAGGCCTTATCACGGTTTCGACGCCATTTTGACGGGTAGGCAAACAGGCTTGAAATAACAGTGTTTGTATGGAAATCCGATGTCAAATAATTTTCATAAAACATCGCTTCTAAAAAATTCATGAATTGGAAACTTTTGGCACTATAAAAAAGATTTTAAGAACAAAATTGGAGGGTTGTAGCTGTGACAGAAAGCGTCCAGTCGTGTCTTGAACTTTCCATACATTTGTCTGTAAAGCGAACCAGCCGTGAGCTGCTACTAAAAATAGTTCGCGGGAAAAAATACAGGGAAATGTATGAAAAGTTCAAGGTTACCCGGGACCTTCAGAGGTGTCTCGCGTTTAAACGATGTAGCGCGTCCAGTTTAAACTGTAGATACCTAAACTCCTATATCAAATTAAAGCTTATAGAGCTGACTATTTAACAAATAGATTCCATTTTGCCGTGCGTCTGTACTCTGATAACGCACAGATGACGTCAAAACGTGGTGAGAACAAAGAAGTACGCTACGAGCCTCAGGCGAGTAGCGTGACTGATGTTCTCACCACGTTTTGACGTCCTCTGTGCGTTATCAGAGTACAGACCCACGGCAAAATGGAATCTATTTGTTTTATACAATAACCAAGACATTTCAACACATTTCGTGAGCGAGCATCGCGTTGCCTGAGCTGAGTCGAAAACTTTCCAGCAAACTCACTTTTGGACTAATACACACATGCAATTGTGATCTTCTAAATTAGAGTATAATCCGAAAGAATTTCGCCAACAATATTTTCAAAACTAACCTTTATTTCAGAAGGAAATCCTGACCTCAAAATATTTCAGCACGTAAGTCGCTTCACTGCGACTTGTAATCGATTACTCGCCATTACCGGATTTCTAGTGGCGACATGTTTCGACAAATATTTGCTTCCTTTTCACGTCACAACAAAGTTCTAGCTTTCCTATCTGGTTGAGGTCACTCTCAACGGTCTTTGTCCAATTTTTTATTGAATGGTTTTCCTTTCCTGAGAAAATTTGGCTGTGTTTGTCCGCTACTCGCAAAAACAGTTTGCAAAACTTTGTTGACCAGTCGCTCTGGCTGGACTCTAGACTCTGATCACGTGCGCCGGTCACACCACTCGATGACGTCAATCGTGCGTCTATACTCTAATCACACACTCCTCTAGACCAATCAAAACGCGAGTTTTACACAGTTCATTGTATAACAAACCATACCAAGAATTTTGAAATAAAATAAATTGTCGATTTTTTCACGACCTCTAATTGCGTGCGTCCGAATCACCTTTTTAAAGCTACAAGTCTAATTGAATTTTGTTTTTAGCTAATTTAATTTGCCCCTCAGTTTTCTGCCCCAAAGCGCTAAAAAAACGTGTCTGCGCTTTGCCATATTCAATCGCAGTGAAAAGTTATAGAGCATTTTTGAAATAGGATGAAAAAAATGTGGAGAAATCGTACAAAAATCACTCTCGGAGAAAAAATATTTGGAAAGAAAAAATTCGCAGACACGTTTTTGTTGTTTATATGTTAAACTAGCTACTGTCCAAATTTGAAGGCAAACGAACAAATTCCTTTTGAGTTTTAGCTCTCTGAAGTGGCTCCTCCAAGTGAAAAAAATTTATTCGAGAAAACAGCGCTAAAAATTCGGCAATTCGTTTTATTTCAAAATTCTTGGTTTAGTTGGATAGCCAGCTCTATAAGCTTTAACTTGGGTTCAGGTATCTACAGTTTAAACCGGACGCGCTACATCGCTTGGACGCGAGACACCTCTGAAGACACCTCTGAAGGTCCCGGGTAACCTTAAATATTTCGGACCACAACCAAACATTATCTTTCCTGTACTCTCCTTTTGTTAACGTTTACTTATAGACTAGAATTATTTTTGTAGGAATAATATTTACAGAGTTATGTGTTGTATTGAATATTTTGTGTTGGACTTGTGTAATTCATTCGCCATTCTCAGCGCATAAGTTTTGTAAACACGCTCTAATTTTAAGCGCTCGCTGAAATATTTCGGACCACAACCAAACATTATTTTTCCTGTATTTTCCGTTTGTTAGCATTTACTAAGAGACTAGAATTATTTCTGTGAGAGAAATATTCACAGAGTTATAAATTGTTTCAAACATTTTTTGTTGGGCTTCTCTAATTCATTCGCCATTCGCAGCGCATATTAGTTTTGTAAAATCGCTCTAATTTTTAATTAAAGCGCACACTGAAATATTTCGGCCCACAACTAAACATTATTTTCCTGTATTCTCCCTTTGGTAACATTAACTTAGAGACTAGAATTATTTCTGAAGGAAAAATATTCTCAGAGTAATAAATTGCTTTGAACATTTTGTGCTGGACTTGTGCAATTCATTCACAATTTACAGCGCTTAAAAGTGTTGTTAACACGCTCCAATTTGAAGCGCTTACTGAAATATTTCGGACCACAACCAAACATTATTTTTCCTGTATTGTCCGTTTGTTAACGTTTACTTGAGGACTAGAAATATTTCTGTAGGAGAAATATTCACAGGGTTATGAATTGTGTTGGACATTTTGAGTTGGACTTGTGTAATTCATTCGCCGCATAAGTTTTGTAAACACGCTCTAATGTTAAGCGCTCACTGAAATATTTCGGACCACAACCAAACATTATTTTTCCTGTATTCTCCGTTTGTTAACGTTTACTTAGAGAGTAGCGTTATTTCTGAAGGAAAAATATTCACCGTGTTATGAATTGTTTTAAAAATTTTGCGCAGCGCATAAGTTTTGTAAACACGCTCTCATTTTAAGCATTTTAAGCTGACGCTTAAAAAGTTTTGTTTATATGCACTTAAGATGTATACATGTATAACTCAAGACAGGATGAAGAATTTGTAACGTTATTACGTTCAAACAATAAGCAGAGTGGCATGTATATAAATGCCATTAAAAAGAAATTGTGGAGCTCCGCTTTTAGGCTTGGCTATATATATATATTAGTGATTTTTAAAAATTAAGTCCTCATTCTCTCTCTCTCTCTCTCTCTCTTTCTTTTTTTTAATTGAAAGATAATAAATACCCATTAGATTCCCGCTTGCTGTGTGACAATCGGCCAAGAATATTAATATCAAAAGAGTATTAAAACAAACACAACTTTCTGAAACATCGCTACCATTGACACAAAAGATCAATATGGTTGTCTGAGCAAGATGAACAGAGCCGTTCATTGCAGCCGTGAGAAAGATGGGTGTTTCTCTTAAAAATTTCTTTAGAATTATTTTCATATACAGTCGAACCTGTATAAAGCGTCAGTTGTCAACTCAAGTCAGTTGTCAGTTGTCAAGTTCCCAAGTCGTGGGAAGGCTCCAGAATTGAAAAAACACATTTACATTTCTGTAAACGCTATTTAGAAATACATAATAAGTCATCCAACGTTGCATGTAGAGCTGAACTTGGCAGATTTCCTCTTATCGTTGACATAAATAAAAAGATACTTAATTACGTACACTATCTCCAAGGAAAGGATGAACATTCTATAGCAAAACAATCCCTGAGAATATCTGTTGACCTTCATTATAGCGGTCAAACTTTCTTTTACTCCAGTCTCATGAAGATGAGTGAATACTATAATTTCCCCAACTTTAATTATTACACATTGAATGAAAATAACATCAAACAATATATAGATCTTATGAAAAAGAAATATATCTCTTATTGGCACCAAACCCTTCAACACTCACAAAAACTCATCTTTTATTACACCTATGCTTACCTAGATCTCACAAGGAAAAACGCTTCTAGGAAAGCATTAGTGAAACTAAGAACAAGCAGCCACAAGCTTTTGATTGAAACAGGAAGATACGACAACATACCCCGTAATGAAAGGGTGTGTAATGTTTGCAACCGTAAAACCATTGAAGACGAAATTCATTTTTTATTAGATTGCACAAGTTACTCTTCTTTAAGAGATATGTTCTTTTAGTAAAAGAAACTTTACTATCGCATATAATGAACTCAACAGACTATTTTATAAACACTCAATTAATTTCATTTGTTTCCTCGTGCTTCGAATTGAGAGATAAACTTCTCTCCGGAATGATTACTTCTACTGTATGAAAAGTTTAAAATAAGCAAAGACTTCAGTTACTTTATTTGTCTATTTTATTTTATTCTATTTTAAGTTATCTTAAGAATTAGTTAACGAATCAATAATTAGCTATGAATAGCTTTTGCAATGCTGTATTTGTTATAGTCATGCAAATAAAGCTTGTTGTTGTTGTTAAGTCCCGAAAATTACGTTCCTTGACTACCGCCGTAATTTTGACCTGCTACAAGCGGTCGCAGTCACCCTTAACTAAGTTCCAATGAGCTGTTTCTATTGTCTTGACCTGTTTTAAATGGTCACTTTGTGAAAGTAAACTTCTCAAATACGGTTAGCAAATAGTGTGCCAGGCAATTGAATTACTAAGCAACTACAATGCTGACTGTAGTATCTTGGCGTTAATGTTTTGTAGTCCGTTTTTTTCTGTATTCTGCTTTGTCGTACCATTTTATCGCTGCAGTTTTTTAACAAAGTAAGTAATTTTGTGAACGCTTTTGTGCATAACGTGTACACTAAGTTGTCAAATGTTACACAAAATGTCACTTTGTTGTGTTTGACATGTATTCTGTGCAACCTGTATTAAGCCGTCGCTTAGTCATTCCCCGAGGGTGACCGCTTAATACAGGTTCGACTGTACTGCAGCTAAGATCCTCGAAAAGTTCCACATTGGCCGGCTGCCATCTGTGAGTCTCAACGCGAAAACAATTTGGTGGCATTTTAGCTTATTATTGAAGCTCAGCAATTAAATATTACGGATCATTCACACAGTATACGGCAAATATGAAGTTGTCTAGATAAAAGCAGTGAGGAAATTAATTTTAAGAAAAACACGACACTCCTGAGTTTTACAACGGACATGTTTCAGCAGTTGCCTCTGCCATCTTCAGTGTGAAATGAACAACAAATTACAGTGGAATATAAATGCTAAAAAAATTACAATAATAATAGAAATAATTAAGACCATAACAATAGTAATACATATATTTGTATTTAAAACATATAATTGTATTGTATTTAGAAATTTTTAACACAATATTATATTCTTTTCAAAATCTCAGCCTCGGGTTTATTCTTAGAATATTCTAAAAATTTCGCAGATTTCAACCTCGATATTCTTATATTCTTATAAATTCTTGTAAAAAAAGAGTGTAATCAAATCCGTTCCGTGACGGACAAAACGTCAGTGTATATACAACTGAAAAACATTTTATATGACAATTTTCACATACCGGTCTCTTGCCTGCTTGAGTTAAACCGTTTTATGATAACTGGAAACAGAACTCCAAAGTTGATTACAACGCCCATGTTTACCGCTTGGGCGAACGTAGCACATGCACACACCAAGTAAGACCAGCCACTGTCCTGTTGTCGGGCGGGACGATTCGAGGAAGAGCGCATTGCACTGAGCTTTATAATACACCACAATAGTTTTTATCGGTGCACTGTGTGTATCACTCAGGCTTTTATTCACAAGTGGAAATTCGGCATCCTAGTATCGAGTGTTATTACTCAACGCTTTGTAATCCTGTCCAAATATGGTTATGGAACGCTCAATAATCGTCGTCTGCACGAACAGATATCTGACAATTCTTTAAAGGGGCGCGCGTTGGCGGGATGCCAGATGATGGACAGCTAACGTGGCACGCTGCCCCAAGGTGGCTACAATCATCTCATATCGAACAAGCTCGGGTGTATTCGTTTTGTATTTTTTGTTTTTGTTTGTTTGTTTGTTTGTTTTTCTACCAACCACGGAAAATAATTGAATCTTGCTGCTTTACTGCTATTTTCTTTCTCCCTGACGTGTACTGTTGCCATATTTGTGGGGCATGGTGTAATGCCTCTTAATCATGGCTGTTAAACCAATCAAAACTCTGGAACTGAGTTTATCTGAAGAGTCCGTATCTAATAATCTGCGATATACGTTATTTCGTGTGTAGGGGAGAAGAATGTAACAAGTAAAGACAGCTTTTCTAAGTAAGGCTGTACTTTGTTTTCAAGATGTTAGAGTAATAGATCAAAAACGAGTGCAAGTGTTTCCAAACACCGAGAAACAGATCAAAAGCGAATTGTTTTTAATGCACGCAATGTGACTATGTGTTGTATTTTGTCGTAGTATAAAGTGGCGGAATTGGGTAGAACTATTTAATAACAAGAGTGAATTAAAAGCCGTGGACAATTTGCGATTGTTTGTTTATAATTTGGTAAATAGTAAATGAAATGACGGACATTTAGCGGCTGAAACAAGCAAACAAAAAAAAAATGAAATGAATATTCAATTTGTATGTGAGTTTTAAAGGTAGTATGTTGTAGAGAATTTATATAACGCCGCATGCTGGCGCTCGTGTCCGAATCAGCACGATTTCTCGTTCCCAAGTCGTGGTGAATGAAGCCATCCCAGCTTTAAATAAACGTAACAATAAGTTGGCCGGCTCAATCTTCCAAAACACCGCGTGATTTTAGCCAACTCGGCCAAACGGCTTCCGCGTATCAGGCGATATTCCGCGCGCTTTCCAAAGATAATTATTGAACGTTCATGTTTATGAAATTATAATTTTCAATATAATAGTGTCAATGAGAATCAAAAAGTGTCGTGACGTGATCAAAACCTGCTTGCCCGGGTATCCAGTGCTGGCAGCACGCATCCACGAATTAATTAGCGGCGGTTATTTTGAGGCAGTTTATGATTTGTGAATTAAACTTTCATATATAAAAACCTTTGTTATAAGGACGTTGAGGCTGAGATAAACTAAAATTTGAGAACATACGAAGAATATTACCCAGGCTGAGATTCAGTAAAAATCATTTTTATTACGACCAAATGTTTTTGAAATGAACAGTGTAAATACCGATAAAATAATACATGTTAAAATTCAGTCTATATTGTCCAATTAACGCAAATAACAGGTGTCTTGGTCACGAGATATTATAACAGAACGTCTCAAGAACTGTTCAGGCTCAAATTGCCAAAAACTTAATTAAGAACGTTCAGCCTCGGCCCCTAAATTAGACGCATCTATTAAAAAACAGTGTAGCCTCTTTGGTCCTCAGACTGATGTGGTGCGTTTTAGTTTTGCCGTTTTTCTCCTTTCTCCTGGACTAGTTTTAGAATTGAATTGTGTTCAAGTGAGCCCTTGAAAGAGTTTTTTGTTCTTCGATCGTACGCATATAAGACGTAAGTTTCAGCGAGCAAATTTCATGTCAAGATAAGGCTAGGTAATCCGTAGGCGGCATATGTTAGCGGATAAAAATGATGGGCTTTTAGCTCGAAGGTTATACAAAGAAAAAACTGTAATATCCATCTTTAGTCAGCGTTGTGTCGGTCTTTTGTCGCCCCAGTTCCAAAGCAATCATTTCAACTAACAATTATTATTGCATCTGATCAGTCGATTTTAACTCGCTCAGGACCAGCGAAGATCACTAAGAAGGGTCTGAGGGCAAATCAAGGTCAACCCACCGTTTTGCTTCAAAGATATAGATGTACGAATTACTTGCTCTGGACGGAAAAATTGTTCAGGTATCACTCTTAAAGTACAGGGTGTTTCAAAAGTTCGTTCCGATTTAAAGTTGTTCATTTCTTAAACAAATCAATTGTTTGTTAGAACTTTTTCAATAAATTGAGGTAGATTATTTATTAAAATGGGTGGCAATAGCAATTTTAATTGTCAACTTGATGCCTTTGTTTCGATTTTCGCGCCAAATGTACACACGCGCGTTTTCCCGCCATGATTTTTTTCCCGAACTTTCTGTTTTCTCTGTTACGAAAATGAAGTCAGGCATTGTTTATGCAAGAGCGCAAGTAGCCATATTACGATCATCTGGTCATTCAGTCAAAGAAATCGCTAAATTTTTTAACAAGACTGAACGTTGGGTGAACAAGTGGTCGAAAAGAGAGTGCTTCGAAGACAAACCAAGACGCGGGCGACCGTCTGTTTTGACGAATTGTGCTCGAAAATCAATCGAGAAAGCAAATAATATAAATAATATAAATATAATAATATAAATTTCTATAGACTCTCTTTAGCAAAGAATATCTTAATGTTTATTGCCTACGTAACTCGGCTGTACATAGAAATTTCTATAGACTCTCTTTAGCAAAGAATATCTTAGTGTTTATTGTCCACGAAACTTGGCTGTACATAGAAATTTCTATAGACTCTCTTTAGCAAAGAATATCTTAATGTTTATTGCCCACGTAACTCGGCTGTACATAGAAATTTCTATAGACTCTCTTTAGCAAAGAATATCTTAGTGTATATTGCCCACGAAACTCGGCTGTACATAGAAATTTCTATAGACTTCCTTTAGCAAAGAATATGTTAGTCTATATAATTCACGCAACTTGGCTGTACATGGAAATTTCTGTAGACTCTTTTTAGGGGAAAATATCAGTTTTTAGAAAGAACAAGTAATTTTTTATTATATTTCACGTTTTTTTGCGTAAAAAACTATTCCTGTGTTACAGTTGGTGTATTGGTTTTCATTTTACTTAGCTGTTTACCAACAGCAGTTGGAAAGGTCCGCGCTGTTGTTCTAACAAAGTAGCTGTTAAAAGATACTTAGATGAATACTACTGAAAAACATTTGAAATAAACTCAGTCAAACAAACAAGAATGTGGTCAATTGTATAGGAGTAACAGCTGATGGGGTTTTGGAACTCAGTTCAATAGACATGATATACTAGCCGTGATATATCTTTTTCCATCTTGTTGGAAAACGTGCTTATACCACAGTTCCCTTTTTTCCAAATTACTTACTTCAGAAAATGCGTACTTAAAAAATTACGTGTTAATTGCAAACGGAACAATTCAACAAGGAAGATTGCCAAGAATCTTCAGCGGAAAAATATCCAAGTTTCGAGCATAACGGTGTGGAGATACATGACTAGGAAAGGATGGAAGGCTTTCAAGCGAAAGAAAATACCTCTGTTGAGCGAAAAGCAAAGAAAAGCCCGTTTGAGATTTGCCAAGAAATACGCGAAGCTGACAGCAGAGGATTGGGACCAATTTTTTATTCACAGATTAATGTCCTAAATATCGTTTCCAGTACCCAAATCCAAAAAACGATATTGTATGAGGCTCGCAGGAATGTGATGTTCCTCCAGCTTTCCAAGTGAAGCAAAGTGCAAAGGTGATGTGTGGGGTGGCATGACGGGTCGTGGGCTCACAAAGTTACACATGCTACCCACAGGCCAGACCGTAACTTCTGAATACTACATCAACCAAATCCTTGAGAAAGAAGTCAAACCGTTAAAATCAAGGCGCCAGGTTACAGGTGGCCCGATAGAGAGGAGGCTGTTTAGCTCAAAGAAAGAGATGACATTCGTTCAGGATAGAGCACCGGCTTACAACTCAGAGATGGTGTCAAAAGAATCTGCCAAAGTTTATAGCCAAGGATGGCTGGCCAGCGAACTCTCCTGATCTCAATCCCATTGAGAACATCTGGAGTATCATTGACGAGACAACGTTCAAAGATCCAGCCCCCAAAACGATGAAAGAGCTGAAGAGGCGACTACGCTTTGCATGGAAAAATGTGACTCTTGACACGCTAAAGGAACTCACACATTCTATGCCTAGGCGATTAGAAAATGTCATTAAAAATAAAGGCGGGCATTCTGGTTACTAATAATTTAAACGATCGAATGAAAAATAAGCAAAAAATAATATACCTAATTTTTAAAGAGGTAGTTCAAATAAATAATGAAACGTTAGAACAAAACAAATCGGAACGAACTTTTGAAACACCCTGTAAATTAAATTGTAGTACTAGGACGAAAATTAGAGCAAAATCCATTGTGTATAGTATTAAGATGAAAATTAGGCCAAGATCCATAGCTTATAGTATTAGGATGAAAATTAGGCCAATCTCCATAGTGTATAGTATTAGTATGAATATCAGTTCAAAATGAATAGTATATAGTAGTAGGATTAAAATTAGAGCAAGTTCATAGTGTATAGTGTTAGGATATAAATTAGTCCAAATCCATAGTGTATAGTATTGGGATGTAAATTAGGCCGAAAACTAGAGTGTATAGTATCAGTATGAAAATTAGGCCAAAATCCATTGTGTATAGTATTAGGATAAAAAAATAAAGAAAATATCGAGTTCCAATAACAAGTTCACGCCCAGGTACCCTACAACGGAAAAGATGAACGAAGGACTTTTAAAAGTCTATCCAATCGTCTCTCGCAAATCGTCTTTGTCCATATCTAATAACAACCCTCGGTGCTTCAAAACGAGGGAACTTGGAGATCGAAAGCGAATCAACCATCTTGCAAAGGGTCTCTCTCATTCAGGGAGTGAAAGGAGGAGAGACCCTGAAAAAAAAGAATGGAGAGCGTACATTTAATGAATATGAACTGGGGAAATTGACTTAAGATACGTGGATTTAATTGAATGAAGATTGTTAAAATTTAAAAAAGCGATCTCTGGCTAAAATGATTAAAAAACTACGAGCTTTCGACTGTCCGAACTGCAGTCTTCGACGGGTAAAATGAGTGATCAGAAAGCGCTGAGAAAAAATTTAAGGAGGAGGAGGGAGGGAGGAGGAGGAGGAGGGAGGAGGGAGGAGGGAGGAGGGAGGGAGGGAGGGAGGGAGGGAGGGAGGGAGGGAGCTTTCAATACCCGAAAAAAAGAACATTTGAGGAACACCAAAACTGCGGCCAAAGGTTCTGGAATTGCTAATCACGCCGGGTCCAACAACCATGTCATTGATTTTGAAAACGCGTCAATTATTGACAAAGGCACCTTCAGAACCAGAAAAACATTAGAAGCGTGGCATAACAAGTCTTGCCCGTTACCTGGACAATACAACATTCTTTTAAAGAAACATTCATAACTATTTAAATTTTTGTTATTTCGCAATTAACATTTTTTGTTTAATTTTTTTTTTCTCAGCGCTTTCTCATCACTCATTTTACCCGTCGAAGACTGCATTTCGGGCAGTCGAAAGCTCGTAGTTTTTTAATCATTTTAGCCAGAGATCGCTTTTTTAAATTTTAACTATGAATGAAGATTGTTGGATTCAATCAAGAAATTCATAAGAAACAACCACTAGCCCCGACCACTAAATTTTCCATGAAGTACTGATATAAAGGAAATAGAAAACAGCTTGTCCGCAGTTCGCGAAAACTCGAACCCGGCAACAGCAAAACCATCCGCTTACTTCACTTGTATTAATATCTCTATTGCAACACCAAAAAATTGATGTTTCGTGCTCCTTATATTTGGACGAAATGATTTGAATGAATAGGGAAAGTTGAAATTGAATAAACATGACCGTTCATGTATATTTCAAATATAAGAATTAAATTTAAAGCAGCAGTTTTATAATTTCCATTTGAACATGAAAAATTCTGACCTCCTTAATATTTCTTTCCCAAAGGCTTATATAGGTAATTGAAGAAATAAAACCAAAAGCTAGACACGAAAGACAGACGTGATAGTGAGACAGCAGCGTGGCCTAATTGAAATTCATTGCATGTCATCAACTCGAATTTAGCGCTCACTTGAAAGGTTTCAACTTAGAAAGCTAACAGGGATATGGAACCTATCTGTGATATCCAAAAATGTTTCAAAGATAAGAGCCGAAGGGGTGATTGATAACCAAGCTCGTAAATAAAATTTAATGGGCTGAGACCTAAAACAGTCCGAAATTTCTATTTCTAGACTCACTGTTGACGTTGCAACTGGTAAACGGTTTGAAATTAATTAGGGCATTGAGACCATCATTTCTCCAGAAATGTTTCATATAATACAGCGTAGATCCTCGAAAAGTTGCACATTTGCCGGCTGTCATTTGTGGCCTCAAAGCGAGAAGAACTTGCCGGCATTTTAGCTTATTCTTGAAGCTCAGCAATTAATCTAAAATTAAACATCACCAATCATGCACACTGTAGACGCCAAACACGATGTTGCAGTTTGCAAATTATCCCAGAGGTCCATTCTAAATCTATCTTCTCGTGGTCAGATACTAATCAAATCCGTTCCGCGACGCAAAAAACCTCAGTGTATATACATGCTTCTAAAAATCATTTGAGATGACAACTATCACATACTAGTCTTTCCCCTACTTGAGTTAAATTGTTTTATGATAACTGGAAACAGAACTCCAAAGTTCATCACAAGTCCCATGTTTACAGCATGGAAGAACGTAGCACACGCACATACCAAATAAGACCATCCGCTGTCCTGTTGTCGGCCGGGACGATTAGAGGAAGAGCGCATTGCAGCGGTATAGTACACGACTTGTAACTTAATTCACAAATGAAAATTCAGCATCCTTTTATCTTGTATTCTTATTCAGTGCATTAAAACACTGTCCAAATATGGTCATGGGGCACTCAGTAGTCGTCGTCCGTAACCAAAGAGACGCGCAGCGCCCGGGGGGGGGGGGGGGGGGGGTTATTTTCCCCTGACTTCTACTCTACTTTCCTAGGATCTTAGCTGTATAATATGAAAACATTTCTAAAGATGTGATAGTCTGAATGCCGTAATTAATTTGAAACCGTTTACGTGTCGTTACGTCAACAGTGAGTCTTGTGATCTCTGCCCATTTATTTACCGGCTTGGTTTTCAATCGTCCCTTCGACTCTTTTCTTTGAAACATTTTTAGACCTTATAAGTTGTATATTCCTGGTGGTTCTCTAATTTGAACGCCTTTCAAGCGCTTAATTGGAGTTGATGACATTGAATTTTAATTAGCCCACCCGCTGTCTCGTTGTAGCCTTACTGTCTTTCGTAGCTAGTCTTTAGCTCATTTCTTCAATCACGTACATAAGCCTTTAGAAAAGAAATATTATAAAGATCATGTCTGTATGGCAACCGTTTACAGTGCCATATACAGTACTATTAATGTTACCATCTACCCTGCAGCCTTACAGTTGCTTTGTCTACCTTCTCGCTACAGTCCAACCTTTGCTCTCTGTGCCCTGGTGCTATTGATAGCTCTTTGGAAAGGAAAAACTGAACTGATTTGTTCTGTTGGAGTCACGTTTATTTTGATATAACACTAATTAATTATCTCTTTACAAATCGCGTTATGTTATGACTATTTTGGCCTATGTTCAAGGCGAGTATTCAAGGGGTGTAATCCCGTTTCGGAGATCGTTTCTTTTACGCATGAAAAGTTCTTTGTATAGAGTATGAGAGGATGTAGATATAGTGATTTTTATGTTATGCTGCAGAAGGAGACCGAGACTCGAGTGCAACAAAAGCTATTGTTCTGGCCCGATCACCCGCAATAATAATTTAAATACGTTCGCTCTTGGATGGCCAATAAGAACACAAAGAACTCATGAACATCAGTCAGCGACATTTGATTCACTACCTAATGTTGAGGACAACATTCTTTTTTGCGGGGAGTAATGTAGAGAACTGGAACTAGACACTAAGTTTACCATAAAGGACTGGCACTAGCCTGAAAAGAAAAGCTGAGAGAATGTAAAACTACTGATCGCTGTAGAGCGAATAAAACAGTTCTTTGTTGGATTTTTGTTGCTTCATGGGCGTTATGGACTAAAAAATTCTCCTGATAAACTGATGTCCAAGTTGGTCGCATACTTTGACCCTAGGTTTATAATGATAAAGAAGGTACGGAGTACTGACGCAAAAACACAGTGGTATAATGAAACGCCGTTTTATGAATAATTTGCTTGTTGTGTCTATCTGTTGTCGAGGCTTGTGCATACTCTTTAGAATAAATTCATACTGATGAGTCTGAGGTTTCACCCTTGGAAGACCCTAAAAGCAAATGAACCATTTGTTGACACTTCGCATCTAGGCGTGATAGCGATTATCAAAGGACGCTTATAACAGTCGGTTTTGTTTCGACAAGAGGCTGAAATAACAGTCAGAATCATTCTCTACGTAGATATCATTTTGTGTTATCAACGCTTAAAATGAAGATCGTGTGTGCAGGATTTAGCAAAACGGGGACAAAATCTCTGGCCGAAGCTTTGAGGATCTTAGGATTCACGGTCTTTGATCATTTGGAGCACTACGAATACCATTTCAACGAATGGGTTGATCTCTACTGCGAAGGAAAAAATCCCTGATTTCGTCGCCATGTACAGAGATATCGACGCTGTCATTGGCCTACCAGCATCGTTTTGGTTTGAAGAGATTCGCGAAGCTTTCCCTGATGCAAAAGTCATTCTCACTTTACGAGATAATGAAGATGTTTGGGTCCAGAGCTGGGCAAAACAAGCCGAATTTTCCACGCATTCAGGCGGGTTTTTAAAAAGATTTGTCCTCGACTTCCTGTTTCCAATATACACCAGCCATTACTTCTCCTTTCTCTACCCATTGGTTATTGCAGCATTCGGCAGCATGAATCCAAAGTCCGCGCCAGTTGCCAAGAAGAAGTATCGGGAGCACAACCAGCGAGTTCAAGCGATAATCCCAAAGGAGAAACAATTGATTTACAATGCGAACCAAGGCTGGAAACCTTTGTGCGAGTTCGTGGGGTGCGATGTTCCAGATCAAGACTTCCCGAGAAAAAATGTGGGATTATCACTAAGTAAGAGCTTTTATTCAGACCAACTTCAACGTCCAAAGCGTAATGTATTTTTCAGTATGGCAATTTTTGTGTTGCTCCTGGGAATGTTGTATTTGGTGTACTAGTGGGGATACGATAAACCAATTAGTTTTGCAACTAAAGGCTTAATGGTTCGATCTGATTTTCCAGAGGACTAAGGCCGAGAATTTTCGATAGAAAGGATAATAGATTCTTTGCTTTCTAAATCTTACGTGGATAAAACATATCCGTTGGACGAACCACAAAGACTACTTTTGATTACAAAGGAAGCTTATAGAATAGAAGGCAATTACGAAAACCAACAATAGGTTGACACAAGTATTTGCGTTGCAAAATGGCTCCATACAGGATATACTTTGATTATTGTAATAAACAATTGCCTACTACGACTGAGTTGCTAAAGGACAGGACATCGAGACGTCACTCCGCGAGGTGAGTGAAACAACTGCCACAAACGGCAAATTAATGTCCCAGTTTATATAGTTAAACACAAGCAAAGTAACGAGGTCTTGACAATCTGCGACCCAGCGAGCCAGCGAGGCATGCGAAGCAGACGTGCGAGGCACTCAGGTTAGCCTAAAAAATACTCCGGTTAGCCTAAAAAGCACTCCTGTTAGCATAAATAGCACTCAGGTTAGCTTAAATAGCTCCCCGGTTAGCTTCACGGTTAGCATTTTTGTTGAGGGCTGTTCATGCCTCGCATGCCTCCCATGTTTTGTTCATGCCTCTCACGTCTGCGCTGACTCACATATCGTATACACTCAAAGTAACGCCTCAGTGTATTGCTTAATTCAGTTGAATACAGGTAAATAAATGCCCCAGCGTATTGCTTAATTTGAAAGGACGCAAATTAATGCCCCAGTATATCACTTAATTTAAACACAGGCAAATGAATGCCCCAGTGTATCGTTTAATTTAAACACAGGAAAATTTATCTATTGCCGGTTTTTCACTGTCAATTTTTGTCACACCATTGAAAAAAAAAATCGAAACCATTCCATGAATGAAGTCAAGAAATTGACATGTTATAGATGATAAGTAAATAAGAAACCTGTTCAAGGGTCAGGTCTGTGCGGTATTCCGTACTTGAGTTATCAGACAAAATATTTCACACAAATTTACAGAGCTTTGTATGCAGACGACATGTTGGTGTCCCTCCGAGGAACACCAACATGGCAGCTGCAAATAGGGAAAAACATCTGGAGTTCACTTTTGCCAGAAAAGAGGTTTGTGTGCCCTTGTGAATTTTCGAATGTTTAGATAAATATTTCTCCTCAAACTTAAATAGTTTAGAATGCTGAAAATCACGCAAAGAGTCATTTTTAAGATATAGAACAGCTCTGTCACGGCCGTCCTCATGATGTCACGCATGATGAAAACTCGGAAATTGAAACTGTTCTATTTTCAAAAGGAAGAACGACATGGAGCTAACAAAATTGTGAAAAGACTTATTTTTATGTAATCTTGCCTGCAATGAAGTTAAAACTTTTTGTAGGACTCCTGGTTTTGAATTCTAGAATTTGGTGACGTCACGTGAAAACCAAGAATAAACACAGACAAATTAATGCCCCACTGTATTGCTTAATTTAAACACAGGCAAATTAATGCCTGGCCAGTGTATCGGTTAAATTAAACACAGGCAAATTAATGCCCCAGTTTATCACTTAAATTATAGACACAGGCAAATGAACACAGTAAATGCCCCAGTGAATTGCTTAATTTAAACACATGACAAATTAATGCTCCAATGCATTGCTTAATTTAAATACATGCAATTAATGCCACAGCGTAACGCTTAATGTAAACACAGGCAAATTAATGCCCCAGTGTATCACTTAGTATAGGTAATCGGATTAATATCACTTGTGTTTCCAGAAGTTGCAGAAATTGCCCGAAATTGCCAGAAATTGCCCAAGTGCCAGAAATTGCCCAAGTGATATTAATCCTTAATTTCAACGAGGAATCATGTGATTACTTGTTTATAACATAGAGGGCAAAATTTCTTTTATTTCTTAAAGCGCGCGGCCTTACGTAATTTCTTAGGAAGCCATTTGTGTTCATTTTGGGTCAAAATCAACCATAAACGCACGAATGAGCTGAATGAAATTTTATTTTTTCATAACGATGCCGTCTGGAACATTAACAACCAGGCCTGCTATCAAATTTCGTCATTAAAAATATAAATCAATGCCTTTTCAAGCAACGTCAAGCCGTTGAAAATGTTTTCAAAGCGTTGAAAAGTCACTCAGAATCTGATTCTTCAATGAAGATACGCTTGTGTCGACGGGTTATATCGCTTGAACTCCCGACAATATTCAAAGTGACGCTACAGTTGCTGAAATTGTAAACGTGGCCCGGAGCACATGCAAGTGTGGAGCTGGAAGAATTTGCAGGGTACAGCTGACTCAAAATGCCTCTTGAAGGACCTGCACCATTGTTATCAATGATTCTTGAAATCACTTGCTGTTCTCGCTCGTCCCCAGAGTCGTAATCGTCGAGTCCTTGAGCCGAAGCGTGGCCTGTAATATTCTTTATTTCACACTTCGGGACGCCGGAACTTTTTAGCTTCTTGACAACGGTTTTCCTGGCACTGTAATTAGTGATCTTCTTTTGTGGACAAAGTTCCTTCAGAGGTGAGTTCTCTTTCATTTTCTTCATGATAGTGTTTATAGTGTTTTTGCCCATTGGTGTTTTCTTGAACCAGATGTTTGAAACGGGTTTGTCGATTACTGAAAGGTAGAATGGACCGCTCGTTTTCATTTCTTTTGGACGCTTCTCCAGATATAGCTTAAACAGCATGACTGGACATCTTTCCTCGTGGCCTGTGGCAAACATTTTGGGGAAAACTAGTCGGTTTTTGACGCTTAGTCCTCCCTGCCTCGTCTTTGTGAGACCTTCTTCAAAAGTTAGAAATTCAGTTCCATCGTCGTTGTGTTGCAGGGTAAAATCTTCCACTTTCATCTGATGATGCTCTTGTCTTCCTCGTCGGCCAAAGTGTTGGGTCATCAACCGCCACATCGTGTTAATAAGTGCAGGAGGAGTCCCACCGCTACCAAGCTGGCCGTTCTGCCATAGGACCTCTTCCTCTTCTTTGGTCAAACTTTTCGATCTATTCGGTCGCTTTCCTTTTCCTTGCTCTCTTAGTTTTCTGGCCTTCCCTTCGAGTACTTTTCTGGAGTTAATGAACTCTCTATCTCGGATAATGGATTTTGGGTACGACTTTGACTTTAAATATCTTTCCATTGCCGCCTGCATCACTTTGAGGGAATCCGATTCGTAGTCATCCCCGTTTTCTTTTCGCAACTCGGCATAAAACTGTGAGAGCGTTTGGTCGAGGGCATCGCACTCATACTCTTCTAGATTTGCATTCACATTTCTTTCAGTCGCCCACTTTTTGAAAACGTTTTTCCAATACTCTGTGCTCTTTTTTGTGTTTTCGTTTTCCCTCATTTCTTTTAGTTCTTCAATAAATTCATCGTCAACTTTCTCGAAACGAGACGCCATTTTTGCAAAAATTTCGCTTGCAAGCCGTTGCTAGGCAACTTGCGGGCCAATCATTTAAAAGTAATTTTGCCTTCCTTTGAGCGAAAATTAACAAAAAATGCCCTCTGTCTCGACCAATCAGCATTCAGTAATTTTGCCCTCTATGTTATAAAATTATAAACACCGGCAAATTAATACCCCAAATTTTAGTTGCCTTTTCTTCTTTACGGGCCCAACGGAAGTTGAAGACGCGAGGCTGTCGGCGAATTGTAATCCCACGGCGTGAGTATTTGGTGTAGTTTCTAAGCTAGCCGCACGAACGAACTTCAACGTCCCGTTACTTTTCCCCGATAGATCGTTAGTTCTCTTTCGAGAACTTTGATTCTTCACGATTTCGGCGTTCGATCGAGAGCTTGTACTTCGCCAGGAAGGCCTGCATCACCGAGTTCTCCGATATCAACATTGTTTATTGTCTCCACAACTCGCTTGCAAGCATCTGAAGACAAAAATCCATCACAGGTAGACAACGACTGCTTTATTAATACCCCCAGACGCCAAACAAAGTAATTCTTTCTGAAACCAGTGTCTCGGAACGTGCTCTCCATTTTTCTGCCACAACTCGCCGACCTGCACGCGACAGATCTCGCTCGCCGACCTGAACGCGACAGATCTCACTTGGAAAAAGCTCAAAGGACTGTGTCATCGTTTTCTCCTGCTCGGAGGTGATCCATAAATCTGATGAAGCGAAAAATTGTTCCGTTCCTCTGCAATGGCACCATTGTTTGGGCGCGCGCACAAATTGAATTGGATTTGTCTTTCCCTCAAAATTCATCCCGCTTAAAATGGTCATTCGATAAAACATAAACTATTTTGTTCTTCTTATCATTAGTTAAGTTAATTTCAAATACAATCCGATCGATCCTAAACACATTAACACTTTTCTGAACACGAAACACCTTTCGCGGTTAGCTAATCGCCTTCTTTGATGGATTTCTAGACCGCAACTTTAATTTTCGTGTGACGTTAAGAGACGTCCAGTCGCGAATTGCTGAGCATGAATATAATAACTTTTGTATTTTAAGATTGAGGAGGCTTAATATTCATAAGCCCCATGGTTTCTTTTAAGTCTCTTTTCCACTACGTCAGTGTATTTTTTTTGTTTGTTTGTCTGTGTACGTGTTGTAAATAAATAAATGAAAAGATTTTTGAAGTACCTCTGCATTTCGAGGTCCAGCCTTATTCAGTATTACATGTATCTACACCTGTTTTTTGACTGGTTAAGTTGGGTGGCTCTTCACTGTCACAGTGTGTTGACTTTCTTGCAGAAAAGATGGTTGTAAGTAACAGACAACAAGTCTTTATTCTCAAATGCCCCTCTACTTTAAAAATAAACTTCAAATCTGTATGTACTATTATATTTGAGATTAAACTTTGATCTGAAGGTCACCTTTTAACCACGGCCTTTTACACTTTTTAGGAGAAATAACTAATTGACTTATTTTGCATGAAATATGAAACAAGGAGAGCAAAATCTGACAAAATCTTTCAAAAGATCTCTCAGAACAAAATCTCTAAAATTTTAAGAAAAATGTTCCACACAATTATAATGCTTAAAATAAAATAGACTATCTCTGCCTCTCAGTGAGAATTTTTTCTGAGCGACCTGAGTGGCTAGCTAGGCTTTGGCAAGATGGGCCATGACTGAAAAAAGTGAAACTTTTTGCTCTCGTGTGCGGCGTTTGGTCATCTTGGAGATGTCTTCAGCGTTGCCCTTGTGGCAAAACCGAAGGGGAAACAGCAACCTGAGATGGACTCCGCTCCACAACAGATCTCTTCATCTCCAAATTTTCATCCATAACAAGGTTTATAGACGTTGGAGACCTTGTCTATTTTTTTCATGATAACCCTCACTAGTGAATAATATGCTCGACAAACTTTAGTTGAAACGACACCTATGTTTAACGTACTTGCGAAGGCCTGGGCTTCACCAATACCTTCTCCTACGGCATTTACTCCAAAACTGACTGATATAATTATTTTTTCCGAAAATCATTTTTTTGCAACAACGACAGTAATCAGTTTAAGCTGCTTGCATTTTGCCGTTTTTTACCGTCGTATGACAGTAGTGGCAAACTTCCGACGCTAAAACGGCTGATGTTTTGTCGGCTAGAAATTGGCACTGACATAATTCAAAACCCGTCTTTGAATTACAGTCGACTCCCGATAACTCGAAATTGAAAAAGGTTCGAATAATCGGGAGTTCGAGTTATCGAGGGTAAAATTATATAGAAATGACCTGAAAGGAAAGGAAAATTGGTCTGAGTTAGCGCGAGGTTCGAGTTATCGGGGGTCGACGGTAGAGTGTTCCTAATTTTTGGAATGCTTTAAGCTATGGGTAAATAGAGGCGATAGAATATAATAATATGATAATAATAATAATAATAATAATAATAATAATAATAATAATAATAATAATTATTATTATTACTATTATTATTATTATTATTATTATTATTACTATTATTATTACTATTATTATTATTATTATTATTATTATTATTATAAAAACCGTGACACACTTAAAAATTACAAAACCCCGAGTTTGACATTTCAAGACTTATCAGCACTGAGACACACGTACCATCCCCGTTGTATCGCCAATACCGTACGCATGCGCACAACCATATCACCCGGGCAGTGGCAGCCATGGACAGCTGTTTCGCCGTTATTGGGGCTCATCAGCATGGCATAGCCGTCGGGTCAAGAAGCGGGCGTAAACCCGCGCATCGAGACCCTTTACTGCCGAGGCGAGCGCATAGCACTCCTTTAAGCGCCAGTTCCACCGTAGGGAAGTGGTAGCTGTTGGTTGGGAACCGCAAAACAGTTCTCCCACGGCAATGCGTATGGGGATGGGATCACTACAGACCTGTGTGATCAAAATAAATTGTAAACAAGACTTATCAGCGCTGAGACACACGGCAGTAAAGGGTCTCGATGCGCGGGTTTACGCCCGCTTCTTGACCCGACGGCTATGCCATGCTGATGAGCCCCAATAAGGGCGAAACAGCTGTCCATGGCTGCCACTGCCCGGGTGATATGGTTGTGCGCATGCGTACGGTATTGGCCATACCACGGGGATGGTACGTGTGTCTCAGTGCTGATAAGTCTTGTTTGACATTTCACCCTTCCAAAACAAGGAAGTTTCCGATTTGGTTAACTTCGGCAAATGAGCAACGGACTTCCTATCGGTCTTCCATTGTTATGCAGATGACCAATCAAAAAAATTATATTTTTCCTTTATCCCAGCGTCTCTACTGGCGACCACCCGCTGACCAAAAAGCCAGAAGACTCTGGGTAAGAGATTGCGGCCATGCTCAAAGCGCAAAACACAATAAATACGTTAAAATCATCCCTCGTGTCCCAATTTCTTTATAGAATCAAAGTAGAGAAGTATACTTATCCTACCAGCGTTATTTTTGATTGGTCGATCGAAACAATGGTTCATTGACGGTCTTGACGAAAAGGACACGAAGGGACCCGGGAACAAATCTGTTTACCTGTCGACAACTGGCCGCTGACCACTTGTGCCAGGGGAATTTTGTTACCCAGCGTGCTGTTCGAACGTTCAAAGTGTCCATGGCGTTCTTGCCGCGGTTCTTTCGAAGAAACGAGCTGACTTGAAAGAAAATCATTGTCTTTATTTACAGCGCAGATGTAAATACGTTCACAAGCCACCATTGAAGAATTATATTTTTGCTGAGGCACATTTAAATATGAACAAATTGCCCTCTGCAAGTATTTGAATTTTTCCCTAAATTCAGTCACCTTACTCGGGTTAAGCTTACAGGAAGCCGTCTCAAATGCTATTTGGAAATTAGGTTTTCAACAAACAGTATTTTTCTTAATTTCGTGATAAAACGTAGACGGGTCAAGTGTTGGTCTTACTTCACAAAGGAATGTCATCTTTTAAATTGAAGCCATTGTTCTCTTAACTGAAATACCCACGCAAGTTCATTGACACTACAATCACACAGCTTGTTGCCTCGACAGCATCTAATCCGTTTAAGTATTCATTATCTAGAGTGCTTACGATGTGCTGCGTTCCATCCCCCAAATCAACCCATTGAAAGACGAGGGCTCTGCAGATATCATTTTGTGTTAACAACGCTTAAAATGAAGATCGTGTGTGCAGGATGTAGCAAAACAGGAACAAAATCTCTGGCCGAAGCTTTGAGGATCTTAGGATTCACGGTCTTTGATCATTTGGAGCACTACGAATTCCATTTTAACGAATGGGAAGACATCTATTGCGAAGGAAAAATCCCTGATTTCGTCGCCATGTACAGAGATATTGACCCTGTCATTGGCCTACCAGCACCGTTTTGGTTTGAAGAGATTCGCGAAGCTTTCCCTGATGCAAAAGTCATTCTCACTTTACGAGATAATGAAGATGTTTGGGTCCAGAGCTGAGAAAAACGAGCCGAATTTTCCCCGCCTTCACGCAGGGTTTTAAAAAGATTTGTCCTCGCCGTACTGTTTCGAATATTCACCGGCCAGTCAGTCCATCGCCATTACTTGTCCTTTCTCTATCCGTTGGTTACTGCAGCATTCGGCAGCATGAATCCAAAGTCCACGCCACTTGCCAAGAAGAAGTATCGGGAGCACAACCAGCGAGTTCAAGCGATAATCCCAAAGGAGAAACAATTGATTTACAATGCGAACCAAGGCTGGAAACCTTTGTGTGGGTTCGTGGGGTGCGAAGTTCCAGACCAAGACTTCCTGAGAAAAAATGTGGGATTATCACTAAGTAAGACCTTTTATTCAGCCAGACTTCAACTATTAAGACGTAATGTATTTTTCAGTGCGACAATTTTTGTATTGCTCCCGGCAGTGTTGTATTAGGTGTATTACCGAGGACCTTCAACTTGGTGATAGGTGGTATTGAACGTCTGTATTCATCTCGGTGATGCCTCAAGAGTGAATGTCAGTAAATATCAAAGAAAAATTTAAAAAATCGCAGTCACGGTTGGAAATCGATTTGGCTCATATTTTGTCTACAGCAATTAGTTTAAGGTTCTAAAGAAAGCGATATAGCGATATGGCATTAGTTTTTCGAAATATTTATTCTAACAGGAATAATTGGTTGAAAACGATCTGATCGAATTTGGCTGAGCGCGAACTCGAAATTTTGCCTTTATTGTCAGCTTGCCAAGAGGCAAGGTAACAAGCAGACTTCTATACTTACAAACATACAGAATGGCTTTTGTTTAATCAAGAAATGGAGATAGTTTTATTCTGTCCTCATTCCTGAATGAATATGGAACAAATCAGGATTTAACATTGTCAGCCGAAAGGATCAGTTCACACAGATAAACCCTGCCAAAAAAGCTTAGCAGAAATATTTGTGTTAGTGCCTTAAAATCTCTAAAATTAATAACAAAGCATCTTTAAGCACAGTTCTAAAAAGTTACGCTTTTATTTCTCTGGGACCTTCAAATTTTTTGATGCGAGCGCCAACCGAATTTTTCTAAAATTTGGTAACCAATGCCAGAGCGGAATATGATAACATAAGCGCTGGCAAGGTAGACAAAAGGAAGGAAACAAATCTTTCCTTCACTTACAACCAGTCTGCAAACAAAGAACGCTTACCTAGGTAGAATTAAATATCTAAAATATTTTTATGTTATTCCTAACATTAGACTATAATTTCATGGGGCTAATTCCTGAACGGTTGCACAAATAGGCCATTTCCGAGTTGCTGTGAACCTCATTATGAAAACGAGGCTTAGCGCAAAAGCTTTTCATATGAAAAGCTATTTTTGTTTGAATATGAATAAAAGCTAATTTTCATAATAAAAACTTCGCACTTAGTTTCGTTTTCATGATGAGGTTCACAGCAACTCGGAACTGGCCTATTGTTGTGTTTGATTTTTCTAATTAAAGGCATGATTATCTCAATTCTTGTTCCTTAAAATCTGAAACATAGTTTTCAGAAAAAGATATGTTAAATAAAAATTTCAAAATGAATAGGATGACTTAAACATTGCTTGTTGTCTAAATGTTCATTTGAGAAAGAAAACCGAACATCGACATAATTAAAATTTCTAATATTCGTATTGAAATCTACAAATGAACACTGATTAACGCACAGCTGTACGAACGACAACTGTTCATTCTCACATTGAAAAAAAACTGTCCTTCTAATAAAAAGGCGGTTAAATATATATATATTTTTTTGCAAAATCATTGATGTAGGATTAATTACCGGTGTACTGAAAATAACAACACAACTTGATAATTATCCGGACTCGCGAAGTACGTTCGAGCTTCCAGCTGTTGACGAATTGGGCGAATTCTTGTTTGTATTTCCCGTTAATTTTCTGCAAAGGCGGTTATTTTAAAGGGTAGGGGGGGGGGGAGTCACATTGCATGAATGTAAATGTTTTTTTTTCTCTTTCTTATCAACTTTATGGCCTTAAAAGTTCCACTCACATGTACCTAAGTAATCACATCCTATAATTAGTCCAAGCAAAATGACAAGTGGATTGTACCCATATTGTCGATATTGAATTTAGTGTTGACCCGTAGGATTTATTACACGTTTGATGTGTTTACAGTTATTTGCTTTTAAAATAACGCAATCATATGAAAAAATTACCACCCGAGTTTCCTATTCATAAACAACGAATTAAATTAAACAGGCTTGGGTCATAGCGAGTAAAGGCGAAAAAGTATTTTGATTCATGGATATGCGCAGAACCGTGAACCCCTCCCTTTAATAACGCTAAGGAATTTAGTTGACTATTATCCATCAGTAAGGTGCCAAGAAATTAAACGAATTGCATTTGAGAATGTTTTGCTGTGTCCTGCTTATAGGCTTTTGTACATTATGCTTTTGTTTCACTAAAATGCTCCACCTTAATGCTCCATTTTCCCACTAAAATAGTCAGTCTACCTCAAAATGGTCACTAAAATGCTCGGATAATGCTCATTATATAGAGGTTTTAACAGGGTGTTAACGCAGCCACTAACAAACGAAGGTTTCACAGGGTCACAGCAAACAACAAACGTGGCCGCCTTTGAGGCTTTGACTTTAAAACCCTGACTTCTCCTCAGTCTGCACTCGGCTGTATTGGGGTGATATTTAAATTTTTTTTTAATTTCAAGTAGAAGTCTTCATTTTCTCTTAATTATTTTTATCTTTATTTTATCTGAAAAAAGAATCCATTTTCCGGGAAAATCAATATACTGATCAAGATACGTCCGATTAGTTCAAAAACTGATCAAGACAGTAATCAAGACCTTGCTAATTAATAGCATACAAATTCCCTTTTATTTCATTACTTCAAGAAAGCAACATATTATTCAGTCATATCATGCCATAAACAGTCTTGGGAGGATATCTGTGCTCGGATTTTTAGCTACAACCATCAGGGAGTAGAACAACTAATAGTGCAGCAAAATTTGCTCTGACGGCTTCAAGCTTGTGCATTGGAGGGTTACCAGACTTACCTGAAATACTAAGCTAGATCACCCAGTTTTTTATTTAATTTCTTGAATAAACGCAAAGGGTTTAAACCTGATAAGCCTGGTTCTTGAAGATTCTAGAGTCTGGTTAAACCCTGGTAACCCTGGTCATTTACGAATACTGGGTTATCGGACTTACCGGGTTACCAAGGTTACCCCGGTTGACCAAGAAGTCTGGCTAGTTATTTGCAAAACCTTAGGTTACCAGACGCTACCTGGAATACCAGGTTTAACCAAACCCTTTGCACATAGGGTTCAAGCCTGGTAAGTCCGGTTCAAGAACAAGGATGCCCTGGTTTTTGAACCAGACTTGAACGAGGGTGTAACCCTGGTTTTACCAGGCTCTTGGTGCCAGGGAATAAAGTACTCTACTGATGAAGGGAACCCCTGATGAAACACTGGCGCTCGTTTTTGATCTATAACTTCTCGAACTCAATAATAATTCATCAAAAGAAAACAATGAAAATCACTACCATAACCGTGGTTTAGATATGTGATCCTAATTACCATAAAATTCTACCAACCTTATCCTCGAATTTTGTCCAAGAATTATTGATCCTCGAAGTCGTTTAAAAAAACGCGGCTGCGCCTCGTTTTTTCAACCAACTTCTCAGTGTTTGGATATCTGATGAAACACGCTTTCTCGTGTTTGATATATTACTTCAACGTCTTGAAAACAAAGATAAGATAAGATAAGAACTTTATTTTACGTGGCACTCCACTTAGCTAAAAGCTACTTTACAGGAAGCCCACAAACTAACAGATAAAATTACAAAACACAAAGAAAGATAAAAATTAGCTAACAACCTAAAATCTAAAAATTTAAAAATTTAAAAAATCTAAAAATCTAAAAATTTAAAAATCTAAAATATCCAGGAAATCCAATCATTCATGTATCAATACATGTGTAAGTACAAATTAAAATTTACAAATTCAAAAGCCAACTACGATAATAACAATTTTAAAATGCGGCATGACGAATACTTGTCAAAAATTCCCTTGTGCCGGCCATGGCGCGAATCGAGTCCGGCAGCGCATTCCATGTCTTTGCAGCGAAGTACCGAAAAGACCTAAGACCATGCTTGGTGCTTCTTACTTTGGGCAATGAGAGCATGTTTGTTCCCCTTAAGTTATATTTTGTGTCTTTTACTTTAATAAAGTTTGCAATGGGGGTCGGTGCCCTCTCCTGGAAGCAGCTATTTATTGTGATCAACATGTCCTGGATACGACGTCCCTCTAGTGTGCTATGCAAACCAATCCAACTTAGCAATTTATCGTAAGAGTTATTCTTATCCTTATATACAAGTCTAAGAGCCCGTTCGTTTACTCTCTCCAATTTCTTGGTGTTCCTGGCTCCACAATGGTGCCATATCTGGCTACAATAATCGAAATGCGGTAAAATAAAGGCACGAAACAGTGCTTCCTTGGTTTTGCAAGGTAGAACATTCTTAAGCCTATTTAAGGCATTAACTTGTCCTCCGACCTTTCGGCAGATAGATGCGACATGAGAATCGAATTTCAGCTTATTATCTAATGTTACGCCTAGTAGCTGTATCTCACTGGAAACAGGTATGGGCCTTTCTTCGCATTTTTTATCGAAATCGTAAGCCGTGTTTCCCAGCACCAGAGCCTGATATTTATCTGGATTTGCTATCATGCCATTTTGTTGAAACCACTGTGTAGTGTTAATCAGATCTAGATTTATACCGTCTTCCACAGCTTGGGGATCCTTGTGCGATAGATGGAGTTTAGTGTCATCTGCGTAGCTTATCAGCCTACAATCTCTAATGGCAAATGCAAGATCGTTCATGAAAATGTTAAACAATAGTGGTCCAAGTAAGGACCCCTGTGGCACTATTGCTGACACACCCATCCAGATGGAGAAAGTATCAGCCCAACTTAACTCGTTGATATCGGCATGATAAGTAATTTCGTAAGAGTGCCACTGAATCGTCATTCACACCATAGAACTGATGGTGGCTTGTAACCGCATAATAAAGAAATATGTTGTTGACCCACTTGAAAATCCACAAGAATGGCCTCCCATCTCTTTGGTTTTGGTTTTTTAACGATAAGACGGCAAGGACTTGCGAATATAGACCACTATACCGCCTCCACCTTTCTTCCTATCTCTGCGGTACATAATATAGCCTTTGATAGCAAACTGGGAGTCAGGAAAAGATCTGTCGATCTTTGTTTCTTGGATGCACAGAATATCGAAAGCCTCTATCCATTCCTGAACCTCGTCGAATTTCCCGCAGAGACTGTTAATGTTCAGACTACCAATCACACAATGTTTGGCGCCGTGTCGAGTGAAGGTCTCGAATGTTTCCGAACTCGGTGTACCAGAGCAGTTTTCAGGGTCAGAAACGTTTAATAAAGAGCTTGACGACTCAAAAAACGAGTCGCTAATCTATGGCAAACTGCAGGCCAAACAAAGCCACTGCTCTGTTGAAGTATTGCGTTTGTTGAAAGCATCCTTTGTCAGTCCAGAACACTTGGCGTGAAAACACGAGGCGCAGTTGAGTTATATTTAGAAAAGCCGACTTTATCTGTCAAATTCTTCTCCACTAGACACGAAATCAAACCAGACAAAATCAAAAGAAATACGCTGACTGGTCCCATATCGAAAGGTGGCCTCAATATGATTAATTTTCTGGATGTAGAAAAATCATTGAACGCTGCCTGGGTGGATCCCTATCGTTCGTCGGAGAATAGTGACTGGTGTGCGTTCCTCGATTCCATGCTCCAAGAGTAAGGAGGTTCGTTCTTGTTTCAATGTAACTACGACTTAAAACTGTTGGGTCTGACAGATCTTCCGCCTTTTTACAAGAGGTTTTAAGCTGCCTGGCAAGAACTTCATTCCGAAACACCCCTAAATGCAAATGAAATGAAAGACGAAATACTTTGGAACAACCGTTTTATTAAAAAAGATGGAAAGTCCATATTTTATAAAGCCTGGGCAAACAAAGACATCAGAAATATCAACGACCTTTGAAAACTTCAAACGCAGTTTTAGAGTTCGTTGTACCTTTCTCGATTACGCCGGTCTTCTTGCCGCAATTCCTAAAGATTGGAAAAGCGCTATCTCATCAAGTAACCAGACAGCTACCAACGAATCATTAGAACCGTCTCAACTTGCTCGCTTGTTGCTCGCCCAAAGGTCTTTTTGTCTTCCACTAGCTGAAGCTTTTTTGAAAGAACAAAAATTAAACCCGGTCGCTGTTTATGAACTTCCTTTTAAAATTACCATTGAAATAAACTACAAAGCTTCCAGTTTATGCTTATACATAATATTATTCCCACCAATCAACGCCTTTGGCAAATGGACATAAAGACTTCACCCCCAATGAGTGGAGTGTAACCTCCCTACTGAAACTACCATCCATAAGTTTTACGAATGCCCCGTTGTCAAACTTTTCTAGAAGGATGTCTTAAATTGATGGAACTTCAAGCGTTCTGATGACATAAATCTTAGTGCTACAGATTTTTGTACGGTAACAAACCACAATCCACCCATTTTCACGCTTTCAATCATTACCTGCTATAATTGCCCGGTATTATATCTACGTAGCAAGATACTTGTCCGACACCCCGAAACTAGAGATTCTCATCGTTCTCCTCGAAACTAAAATTAAGTGTGAAAGAGAAATTGCAATAAAAAACGGCCACTATACTAAATATAGGAACAAGTGGACCTCCCTGTGCATTCCTGATACGCGTTGTGACCTCTTAACTTAATATAATCTCGCGAATGTGTGTTTCCTTTGTTTTCTTTTACATGCCTTTTGTTTGTTCTTGTTTTGTATTGTATGTAAAGGTTTGTATTACACTGTAAGAAATGAAATGTTAAAAAAAACACAAGTAGTGTAAGTATTACAATGTCTTAATGCAGAAGTCATGTTGTAAGTAATGTATGTATTATATTGTGAGTAGTGTTAGTTTTATATTGTAGTTAGTGCCAGTATGTTTATCATTATAAAAAAATCAGTGAGAAAAAAAAGACACGAAACAAATTGTATCGCAGATTATAAAAACTGACTCATTGGATAACTGAGTTCCACTGTTTTGATCGGTTGAGAAGCCATGGTCTATGAGGCATTATACCATACCCCAAAAATATGGCAAGAGAAGACGTCAGGGGGAAAATAAAAAATTACTAAATCAGCAAGATTTAGCAATTTTTCCTCGCGAAGCGAGGTTAATAAATTTGTCGCGCCGAGCCGGCCCAAGCGGAGCTAAGCCGCGCGAATTCGAGCGAAAAATATATTTATATATATATATATGTGTCTATATATGTTTATATCTTTAAAGGTGTCCGCACAATGACGTCAGACTGTCTGGCGTCGTCTGGAGCAAAATTTGCATACATCGAAAAAAATATGCGTGCATGATCAAATTTCAATTGCAATGTTCATCAATATTCACTGGATACAGAACTATCTCTCCAGAATCTTTTCCCTTTCTTTTAGAAATCTTTTTTGTGAAAGAGAGCATTAAAGAAATTACACGTTTTGTGGCCGCGGTAAATAATTTTCCGTAGGAAATAAATTCATCGAACACGACAGCGCTGCACGCCCGTTGTACATTACGTCGCGACAGAAATAGATTTTCAACCGCAAACTAGCCCGTGGAACTACGAAAACACTATGCTCATCAAAAAAAAAAAAATGTTATGCGCCTTTTAATCTCCTCGTTTGATGCTACAATACGAGTAAAGAGGGCTTTCCACCCAGCCCCACCTTCGCGAGGTTTTGCGAGTCACGTATTTCTAGTTTATGGTCGGTTTTAATCAAACATGTTTCCACTCGCGCTTGTTGGATTCAAGAAACCCCGCGGGCGCAGCGCGCTTCGTTGGCTACGAACGACAACTATTGAGCGCCCCATGACCATATTTGGACAGTGTTTCAATGCATTGCATAAGAATACCTGATAAAAGTATCCCGAATTTTTATTTGTGAATTAAGGTACAAGTGGTGTACTAAACAGCTGCAATGCGCTCTTCTTCTAATCGTTCCGGCCGACAACAGGACAGCGGATGGTCTTATTTGGTGTGTGCGTGTGCTACGTTCTCTCAAGCTGTAAACATGGGACTTGTGTTCAACTTTGGAGTTCTGTTTCCAGTTATCATAAAACAGTTTTATTCAAGCAGGGGGGAGACCGGTTTGTAATAATTGTCATCTCAAATGATTTTTAGAAGCATGTATATACACTGAGGTTTTTTGCGTCGCGGACGGATTTGATTAATATCTATGCACGAGAAGATAGATTTAGAATGGACTTCTGGGATAATTTGCAAACTGCAACTTCGTGTTTGGCGTCTGCGTGTACATGATCGGTGATGTTTCATTTCAGATTAATTACTGAGCTTCAAGAATAAGCTAAAATGCCGGCAAGTTCTTCTCGCTTTGAGACCACAACTTTCGAGGATCTTAGCTGTATTATATGAAAATATTTTTAGACAAATTGAAAGAGGCGCTCATCTTTCTCGTGGCTGTAATGATCGTCTGAATGCCCTTATTGATTTCAAATGATTCACCAGACACTACGTCAACAATAAGAAATTGAAATTTCGGACTGTTTGTGGTCTCTGCCCATTTAATTACGGGCTTGGTTTTCAATCGTCCCTTCGACTCTTTTCTTTGAAACATTTTTAGACCTTATAGGTTGTATATTCCTGGTGGTTTTCTAATTTGAACGCCTTTCAAGCGCTTAATTCGAGTTGATGACATTGAATTTTAATTAGCCCACCAGCTGTCTCGTTGTAGCCTTACTGTCTTTCGTGTCTAGTCTTTAGCTCATTTCTTCAATGACGTACATAAGCCTTTAGAAAAGAAATATTATAAAGATCATGTTCAAATGGAAATTATAAATACTGGCAAGTTCTTTTCGCATTGAGACCACAAATGACAGCCGGCAAATGTGGAACTTTTCGAGGATGTACGCTGTATTGTATGAAACATTTCTGGAGAAATGATGGTCTGAATGCCCTGATTAATTTCAAACCGTTTACCAGTCGCAACGTCAACAGTGAGTCTAAAAATTGAAATTTCAGACTGTTTGTGGTCTCAGCGCATTTAATTTTATTTACGGGCTTGGTTATCAATCACCCCGTCGACTCTTATCTTTGAAACATTTTTGGACCTCACAGATAGGTTCTATATCCCTGTTGGTTTTCTAAGTTGAAACCTTTCAAGTGAGCGATAAGTTCGAGATGATGACATGCAATGAATTTCAATCAGGCCACACTGCTGTCTCACTATCACGTCTGTCTTTCGTGTCTAGCTTTTGGTTTATTTCTCCAGTTACGAATATAAGCCTTTGGGAGAGAAATATTAAGAAGGTCAGAATTTTTCATGTTCAAATGGAAATTATAAAACTGCTGCTTTTAAATTCAATCCTTATATTCAAAATATACATGAACGGTCATGTTTATTCAATTTCAATCACCCCTTTTTATTCAAATCATTTCGTCCAAATTATATAAGGAGCACAGAACATTCATTTTTCGTGTTGCTATAGAGATATGAAGACAAGTGAAGTAAGCGGGTCGTTCCACTGTTGCCGGATTCGGTTTTTCGCGAACCACGGACAAACTGTTTTCTTTTTCCTTTTAATCAGTACTTCATGGACAATTTAATGGTCAGGGCGTTCAGTTGTTATTTATCAATTTCTTGATTGGATCCAACAATCTTCATTCAATATAATCCATCCAATTTCCTCCGTCCATATTCATTCAACGTTCGCTCTTTATTCTTGTTTCCAGGGTCTCATCTCCTTTCACTGAATGAGTGAGAGAGACCCTTTGGAAGAAGATTGATTTGCTCTCGGTCTCCAACTTCCCTCGATTTGAACCCTCCATCTTGGGAACCGAGGGTTGTTATTAGATATGGACGAAGACAATTCGCGAGAGACGATTGGATAGAATTTTGAAAGTCCTTCGTTTATCTTTTCCGTTGTATGGTATCTGGGTGTGAACTTGTACTAGGCACTCGATATTTTCTTCTTTTTTTTTTTAGTTTTGTTTTTGCTGACCGAGAAAAAATTTTTTAGCTTGACTTGCGGGTATGTCTTTCTACGGCCGGAAAGCGTAGGGCGGAACCTAGCTGGTACGCTGTTGAGGGCCCCTATGGACACCAGCAGCCTCGTAGCTGAATGGGGTACCCTGGTTAAATACCCGAGGTACCGTTGCATCTTCTGTATAAGGCTGCGTGCGACATCACACGGTTTGATTTGGGCGGAAATTTGGCAAATATTTCGTTCAACTAGGGTTACTCGTAAAAGTGACGGTAAGGGTTCCTGAGGAAAAGCTGTTACACCCACAAAACGTACCATTAAGGCTGAAACTGGACAAAAAACGAGGTCTAAAGGCCCAGAACACTAAATAAATTCCAGAGAGAACATTTTCGTTCTCTTACAAACAGGTTCCTAATCGGCACTTTCTTTGCATTTCCACTTCAGTGATATATCGAAGTGATACCAACCTGGGATTTTTTTGTTTCGGTTTTTTTTTTTTTGCTCATTAATTTTATTTTATTACACAACGATTTGGTCTTAAACTAAATAATGTTTTGCTTCTGATTTAAATTGTCGGGGGTTTAAAACAAAATCGCAATAATTAATTGTTAATCTTTAGACATTAATTAATTAATCATTACGAAAGCGGGAATATAACAGAACAATCGTACTTTTCATCTTTAAATTAAAAAAAAGAGAGAAAATGAGGACTAAACTTTGCAGGACGTATCGATAAGATTAGTATACTTTTCAAGATTACTACTACAAAGCTGTGGTAGTTACTATCAGGAATAATGAGGTTATCAGCAAAGGCAACTCGTAAATAGCCTATGTGAATAATATTTATTGTACTTTCCTTTTCGCAGCATGGATTGGTTCCCTGTGCCTGGGACTTGTCTTTCTTGCCGGTCCTGTGGCTGCTAGCATAACAGAGAAACTTAACTGTCGCCTTGGCAGCATAATTGGAACAGTAACTGTCGCTGTGGGACTCATAATGACATCATTTGCTAAAAGTATCATTATTTTCTATTTCACATATGGTTTAATTGTGGGTTTTGGTGCTTGCTGTATTCGTACATCAAGTTTCCTAGTGGTTGCACAATATTTTCACAGACAGAAACCATTTGCCACAGGGATGCTAACGGCTGGTTCTGGAATGGGCATGTTTCTGGTAGCGCCGCTTATCCAAACTTTGCTTGTCAACTTTGGTTTACGCAACACTTTCAGGTTCTTGGCAGGAATTGTGTTTGTTAGTGGGTTTTCAGCGCTAGTATATGATCCCAATGTGGAGGAAACTGATCCAAAAGATTCAGCTACATTAGAATTGGATGACGAGAATAATGAAACAGGAGGCAAGATGAAGATAGTTGACTGTTCCGTGTGGAGAGTTCCGACATTCACCGTCTTTTCTTTGGTTTTTATGTTGAATTGTGCAGGAACATTTGTCCCTATCATTCACTTGGTAAGTTACAATCACTTGCCTTGGGTTCATAAATTAAAGGGTTACAAGGGGCGTAAGTGACAATTTTGACTGAAAACCCAAATCACTTATCTTCCCGCAATTTTCATGTTTTTAGCTCATAATAGTGTTTCTGGTATTGGTATTGATTACTTTTCTTTCAATTTCGGCACTTCCTGAAGTTTGGGAAAATCCAGAAATCCAAGATAGCAGATCCAAGATGGCCGCCATTTAGAAATCATGACCTTATAACCACGTAATATGACGTCATCACTTCGCGTTGCGGACCTCGAAGGAGACATCTTTAAACGTACTATCTATTCTCCAAGTTTCACTCGCAGAAGAAAAACAAAAACAGGGTTAAGTTAAAGTACTCTATTATTATTATTATTATTAACATGTACACTGTAAGCTCGAGGTTTCTAGCGGCTGATACTTGGCGAAGAACGAAGCCCCGATCCAACAGCCAAACTCGATAGAAACCGAGAGCATAGTTACTTCTTGTTTTATTTTAAGTCCACGGGTAAACTTCCGTTTTAGAAAAGACAGTTGGGCGGAGTGGTACAATTCGTTGTTGTTTAAGGACGACAATCGAAGTAAAAAGAAAGAGAAGTAAAGGCAAGAAGCTGATAAATGTTATCGAAATTTTTACTGTCTATTGTTTCTTGCTTGGAGGGACCGTTTACAGATTTTTAACAATTAAGGCGTGCGAGAAGTCCTTGGACGCAAAAACGCCGAACAGGGAAGTCGCTAAAAAGAACCCACGTTTTTGAGAGGACAACAACAGGAAATTTTTAATTTGCTCCTGGCCTAAGTAAGGTTTATCTCAATTGAGCACTTGCAAAAAGGTTTTTTTTTTTTTAAGAAGAAGATGGGCATCGTATTTTTAAATGTTTCATTGTGTCTTTTTCTCTTTGATGGCGGTAGGGGATATTAAATTTTGGAGCTTCTCACAACTCCCCTTTCTCAGTTTCACTTGAAATTACTTTATACGCTTTTTTGTAAAAGGTATTAAGGAGGCTCGAGGCAGTTTTTTTGGACTAAGGGTGGAAGTTTTGAAATTACAATCTCGCATACAAGATAAACTTCGATCTCCTTCACACTACTTCATCATTTCAACATATGATCAAAGTTAATTTTCTCATCGGTTTCCAAGCAACAGCTATTACCATAGCAACGGAAGCGCATAACCTCTCATTTTAAACATTGTCGATTATCTCGAAATCTAGTCAGACACTTTATGACGAAACTTAAGGGATTTAAACTACTCAATCTAGACAACTTGTAGGCGAAATTAGAAAAAAATCTGTAAGAGCGTTTTCAAGTAAATAATGAATCAATTTTTACGAGGTGATTTTGTTTATTCCAGCATTTTTCACCAATATTTCTGACAAAATAAAACTAGACACTTTGTCTTTACTGTTAAAAGGTCCTTGCTCATAGCAAAACATTCTAAATGTATATTGAGCTTCATGGGTGTCTCCGATTTTAAGATATTTGTGTTTGAAAACAGTGAAAATAAAGTGCAGATGAATGATAAAGTTTCTACTTTGCGTAAATCGAGATATCTTTAAAATACCCCGGCAGATTTTTCTGTTAAATTACAAGCGGTTCGAGTAAGAATTCTTTTCGATATTCACGCAAGTTTTAGGCTCAAGAACCGAAATTGGTGTTAGATAAGAAGGTTGAATCTTGGTCAAGTTTCAGTCATTATTCGCTTTCTCCGAACAAGAATTTTATTTTGTTTGTCCCGGTCTATTCGACTGCTATTCACGTGCTGTGAATATTTATGATTACGCGAGGTAACATTTACATAAATATATGCTCCTGCTTCTCAAGTCTTCCATTGTAAATTTTACCTTTTGCACGACTTCACGCTATGATAAATATTCAAAGCACGTGAATAGCAGTGAAATAGACCGGGACAAACAAAATAAAATTCTTGTTTGGAGAAAACGAATAACGACTGAAACTTGACCAAGATTCAGCCTTCTTATCTAACACCAATTTCGGTTCCTGAGCTTAAAACGTGCGTAGATATTGAAAAGAATTATTACTTTAACCGCTTGTAATTTAACGGAAAAATCTGTAGGGGCATTTTAAGGATATCTCGATTTATGCAAAGTAGGAACTTTTTCATTCATCTGCGCTTTATTTTCACTGTTTTCAAACATAAATATCTTAAAATCTGAGACACCCATGAAGCTCAATATACATTTAGAATGTTTTGCTATCAGGAAAGACCCTTTGACAGAAAAGACAAAGTGTCAAGTTTTCGTTTTGCCAGAGAAATTGGTGAAAAATGCTGGAAAAAAACAAAATCACCTCGTAAAAATTGATTCATTATTTACTTGAAAACGCTCTTACAGATTTTTTTCTAATTTCGCCTACAAGTTGTCTAGATTGAGTAGTTTAAATCCCTTAAGTTTCGTCATAAAGTGTCTGACTAGATTTCGAGATAATCGACAATGTTTAAAATGAGAGGCTATGCGTTTCCGTTGCTATGGTAATAGCTGTTGCTTGGAAATCGATGAGAAAATTAACTTTGATCATATGTTGAAATGATGATGTAGTATGAAGGAGATCGAAGTTTATCTTGTATGCGAGATTGTAATTTCAAAACTTCCACCCTAAGTCCAAAAAAACTGCCTCGAGCCTCCTTAAATAGCGGTTGGCAAACTCTCTCTTACTATTTGTCTGAAACTTATTTATCTATTTAGTTCATTATTAATTTCCTTCTTAGGTAGAGTATGCACAGGAAAAGGGCATTTCATCAAGCAAGTCTTTCCAGCTCCAAATGACCATTGGTCTCGCGTCTTGTGTTGGTAAGCTCGTCGCAGGATTCGTGTGCAACGTAACATGCATCGAGCCTCGCTACGTTTTCCAAGTTGGTTCTTTCGTTACTGCGGTCTCTGTCATTCTTTTCACCGTTGTACACAGTTATGGTCTTTTTGTCTTTCTCAGCGCGTTTTTCGGTGTAGCACAGGGAGCTGTCGTAGCAACGAGCAATCTCATTTTCTTAACTTGTGTGGATAATAAAAGAAGAGCATCATCTTTTGGGCTGGCCGGCTGTTTGACTTCATTGGCCATACTTTCATCTCCTCCTTTTGCTGGTAAGTTTGGTCACGATGTTTGATGATTCACTCTCAACTTAAGGGCGTTACTTTCTACTACTTATATAGCATATCAAAATGATTTACACATAATTTCAAAACCGTTGGGAAGGGTGTGTTTAGTTTATTTCTGGAGGTTTTCGGCGTCGTTACTGAGTAACCGATCAAAACCTCTCCTGACTTTCTCTCTGACTCCGATCAGAGTCTCTCCTGGCGACCAACCGATAGCCAAAGAGTCTGAGGAATATTGTTACTAGATTGGCGTATGGTGGAATACCTGCTGTGACGTCATATTAGATAAACTGTTTTGAAAAACGTGCACTAAATCACCCTCACAGAACTACTAATGCCTCACAGTAAAAGCCTGCAAGCTACAATGAGTGATCGACTTGTTGAGACAACTTCACTTTTAACTATCATTTCAGACTACCTTCAAAAAAAAGACGACCTCCTCCTCCTTCTTGTAGAACAACATTGAACAATATCGGAACAAAGGCGGGTGATTTCTTATTTACGCTACATAATCTGTAGTCGTGCGGCGTACATGAAATTGTAACACTATAGAATTTAGAGTATTCATACACAAACACCTGAACACAGAAAGACCTTTACCCAATTTGTGCGATCAATTACCTCGACCGTCATCAATTTGATGTCAGAGCTGAGCGTGGTCTGAAGCTGATGCTGCTATGTTAATAAGAGGACTGATTCCGAAAACTGATCGGGATGCAATCTTTTTTTTTTTTTTAATTTATTTATTGACAATACAATCCATTACATTGCCATACATACAATACAAATATACAATAGCTAATAGTAATACACCTTTTGCTGTTCATTACGAGAAAATACGCATCCATTTGCGTAAAATGGCGACCAGTTGCGCGAAGACACATTCATTAGCGCCGAACAACGAACATTTGCGCTTAACTCAGATTCAATAACGATTTTTGCATTTTTATCAACATTCAAAAACACTTTTGGGCATTCTAATGCGTCATTCGACATACAAAAGAGAAAAATATACTTTCATTTGCGCCAATATTCAAGTCATTAACACCATCTTGAAAGTCAATAGAGGTAATAGACAAACATTAACGTGTATAAACCATTTATTAACATTTTTATCACACTGTTTGAAATTCAATAGCATTCCTGGACGGCATTAGTGTGGATAAGACAAATATTAATGCGCTTGTACAAACAATTGAGCGTTCTTTAGATTCAATATACAAAAATCGATTTTCAATTGAACAGTACAATTTCAAAACATTATTTTGTTCTCAATTTTAGTTTACCCTTTAATAAGCTCTCTATTCAAACATCTTGGCAGATAGGTCTGCACGAAGCGGTACCATTGCGCACTTTTAGCTTCGTGGCATTTTGCCAGAGGTCAGGAAACCCTTACGAAGTGAATGAACTGTACAAAATTTTCTGATGCTTTTATCCCATTCTGCACTTGACAAACAGGTTACGTAACCTTTGTCAAGTGCAGAATGGGATAAAAGCATCAGAAAATTTCGTGTACATCCCACTGTCAGTGCAAAAGTCTTGTAAATTAGGTATTGTTCAATTGAAAATCGATTTTTGTATATTGAATCTAAAGAACGCTCAATTATTTGTACAAGCGCATTAATATTTGTCTTATCTACACTAATGCCGTCCAGGAATGCTATTGAATTTCAAACAGTGTGATAAAAATGTTAATAAATGGTTTATACACGTTAATGTTTGTCTATTACCTCTATTGACTTTCAAGATGGTGTTAATGACTTGAATATTGGCGCAAATGAAAGTATATTTTTCTCTTTTGTATGTCGAATGACGCATAAGAATGCCCAAAAGTGTTTTTGAATGTTGATAAAAATGCAAAAATCGTTATTGAATCTGAGTTAAGCGCAAATGTTCGTTGTTTGGCGCTAATGAATGTGTCTTCGCGCAATTGGTCGCCATTTTACGCAAATGGATGCGTATTTTCTCGTAATGAACAGCAAAAGGTGTAATAGCCAACAATAGTTAATAATAATAGTTTTACAACACCGCAGTTAGTGTCAGGCAACTTCTTACATTTCATTTTTTTTTTTTTGTTATTTCCACAGTTACATAGTTACAGTTTACACATAGTACGTAATTTAACATAACTGTGGACTTGATCTTTAAAGAATCATTTCCTCAAACATTCTCCATTTTTTCCTAAACGAATTGGTCTTATTCGATTTAAGAGAAATGTGTCTTTCAGTTTGATATTCATTTAATAAAATTCTCTTAAAGTGGCTAAAAGATGGTTTCGTTTCTTTACACCGGCAAGTCCACAGATAAATCTCCGAACTTTATCGGTCATCCCAGCCCTCGCGGATTCTCTGTTCGAAACTCTTTCCCGCCCAGACTTACAAGTAAAAGTTACTCAAAATGGCGCCGTTTAAGTAAGCACACCAATAACAGTAGACAGTAACTATTTAGAAGTTTTTTGGTTGTTCATTTAATTTGTGGACGAAAGGAGATTTAATACTGGGGAAGCGAGGTACGAAGGGGATATAATACCTCTTGTGCCTTGGTTCACTTGTAGCCAATCTCGTTTCGCCCCAAAATGGAAGAAATACCCCCCTGCCCTCCCCCTCACAAAAATATAAAAATATTGATGAGGCAACAAACATTAGGATGTTTGACCCCAATGTGTCAACAAATGCATCTCTCCACAGGTTTTCTTGCTGATGAATTAGAGTCTTATGCACCTGCGTTCTATTTGGCCGGTGGTGGACTGGTTGTTTGTGCACTTCTTCCATTTCTCCTTCTTTGTATTTACGAGCCTGAGACGAAAGACCTTAATTAAAAGTGAACAAGAAATGGTAGCTGTGGATCGTGATGAGGAAGTTCAAAACTCGACATGATTCTGCAATCACGGAAGTTCAGAAACTATGCACTCAACCCAGTCAACCAAAAAGGTGGTGGATGATGATGATGATGATGAGAATGGTTGACGACACCAAAGAAGACGACGAGAAGGATGTTAATGATCAGAAACCACATCAAAGCGCCGAAAATGGCGACCTATCTGACTTATTCAGTCCGTTAGATTCTCTTATCTTACCTTGAAGGGGTAATGCAACAGACATTTTTGCTTTGGTTTGGTCAAATTGCACAAAATGTTTCACAAAAAACCTTTGCTCTAATTTCAAATTACTCTTTAAAACCCAACCTTTGGAACTCTACCTTAGGTCTATCCAGGTATTTCAGTGCACGTTTAAGACATTATTTCTTTTTTGGTAGAGTTTCTGGTATATGCCATTTTAATACCATTTGTTGTGTACAAGTTAGGTGGTTTTTTTTTAGATCATTTCTGTCACTATATAGCTAATGTAAAAGGCGCATTGAGTATTATAAGAACCTGGGTATTATTATTACTAGAAGGAACAACCAACCGTAATCAGCTTGTAGCGATTTTTTTTTTTGGAGGAAATGTGGAGAACTTTAAAAACAACATTGGTTGGAATCCATTTCCATGCTAATTCGCTCCTGATGATGGTCAATGCCGGTTTCTGTGTCCCGGCTACCAGGGCAACTGTCAATAATACTGGGCAATTAATTTAACTTTTCTTCTCAACGTCAACTTCAACTTTATTCATGAAACAACTGCAGCTGATTACCGTCCATAAGCGACCACCTAAAATGTCACGCCTAAGTTGCCGCTTATGGGAAGTGGTCGATTACGAGAGGTCAGACCACAGGGATTCCAACGTTTGAGTCATTAACCTGAAGCAGCTACAGGGGTACGAATGCATATATAACCAGGAGATAACCCAAACCTCAGTGCAATGTCGTTTTAGCAGTCATAAAACATTTTAAATATGCCAAATAAACGAGACCAATATTTTCCAGCATGTTTGACGAAACTAGACCAGTTTTTCCTTATAATCTAGTTAATAAGGCGTAAGGGACAGGTTTCATGATTTGGTTTCTCAAGGACCACGAAAACCGATTGGGTGCGTTAGGGTTAATGGCGTCAAATTATTTAAGCATATTAAAAATTGGTTTTACAATAAACCTATAAGGTAATGTCCATTTTTCAAACTGGATTACATATTTGGGAGGCAGATACATTAAACAATTTTGTAGAACACATACTGCTGTTAGTGGAGGTATATATATTTTTTGTTTGTTTGTTTGATCAATTAATTATTCAATTTCTTTCTTACTTTATTTTT
>NW_028145550.1:1105000-1162500 GCF_977016875.1 Pavona decussata | reverse complement strand
AGCGTAAAAGCGTACGCGACACTGCCGAAAGGTAGTCTGGGAAATACCTAATACATTTCAATAAAAGCTCAGAATCCATATTGCCTCGACCGTACAGCGAAGACTTGAAACTGGGGGCGGGCAATATGGATTTTGAGCTTTTATTGAAATATATTGGATATTTTCCAGACTACCTTTCGGCATTGTCGCGTACGCTTTTACGCTTTTTTTAGACAACCTTTGTCGAAACAGCTGTATACAGCCCCTCATTGTCATCAACTCGAATTTAGCACTTGAAAGGTTTCAACCTAGAAAACCATCAGGGATAGAACCTATAAAGTCCAAAAATGTTTCAAAGATAAGAGTCGAAGGTATGATTGATAACCAAGCCCGTAAATAAATGGGCTGAGACCACAAACAGTCCGAAATTTCAGTTTCTCATTGTTGGCATAGCGACTGGAAAATCATTTGAAATCAATTAGGGAATTGACTAAGATGAATACAGAAATACAGGGATGTGGGTGTCTCTTTTCGAATTTCCATGAAAATATTTTCATATGCTAAACCAAACTAGCAACATTGAAAAGTGAAGAAATTGATGAGCTCTTCGCATTCATTAACGCTCTCATCTTTTGACGCTTACTTCAAAGTAGACAAAGGGCAACGAGAAAAATAATCGCACAGCTGATGATTTTTCCACCCTTTTCCACATTTGCCCGCTGTTATTTGCTGTCTCAACGCAAAGAGAACTTGTCGGCATTTTCGCTTATTTTTGAAGTTCAGCAATTACATATCACGGATCATGTACACTGTAGAAGGCAAACATGAAAATGTTGTTTGCTGTTTTTTAACTCCAGAAATCCATTCTAAATCTATCATCTCGTGGTCACCAACTAATCAAATCCGTTCCTCGACGCGCAAAACCTCAGTTTATATACATGCTACTGAAAATATAGGAACCTCATTATGAAAGCGAGGCTTAGTGGAAAGGTATTGACATGAAAATTAGATTTTTTTTCACATGAACGAAACACAATTTTCATAATAAAAACTTTGTACTTAACCTGGCTTTCATAATGAGGTTCAAAGCAGCTATGAAATAATGGCTTATTTGAATATTAAACTTTATGGTACTTTCCTTTTTGCAGCCTGGATTGGTTCTCTGTGCCTGGGACTTGTCTTTCTTGCCGGTTCTGTGGCTGCTAGCATAACAGAGAAACTCAACTGTCGCCTTGTCAGCATAATTGGAACAGTAACTGTTGCTGTGGGACTCATTTTGACATCATTTGCTGAAAGAATCATTATTTACTATTTCACATATGGTTTAATTGTGGGTTTTGGTGCTTGCTGTATTCGAACACCAAGTTTTCTAGTGGTTGCAAAATATTTTCACAGACAGAAACCATTTGCCACAGGGATGCTAACGGCTGGTGCTGGAATGGGCATGTTTCTGGTAGCGCCGCTTATCCAAACTTTGCTGGACAACTTTGGCTTACACAACACTTTCAGGTTCTTGGCGGGAATTATGTTTGTTAGTGGGTTTTCAGCGCTAGTATAGGATGCTAATATGGAGGAAACTAATCCAAAAGATTCAGCTACATTAGAATTGGATGACGAGAATAATGAAACAGGAGGCAAGATGACGATAGTTGACTGTTCCGTGTGGAGAGTTCCGACATTCACTGTCTTTTCTTTGGTTTTTATGTTGAATTGTGCAGGAACATATATGTCCCTGTCATTCACTTGGTAAGTTAGAACCACTTTCTCTGGGTGTATAAGGTTGTAAGGGTATTTGCAAGTATGCGGCTAAGAAAACGGCAAGATGCCTCTTTAGTAACGAAAAATCTACTCAGTCGATTATTAACGGATAACGAAATTCGTCGGTCTTGTAGTAAAAATCCGAAATGAAGGTTTGAACGGTTCCTAATTTAAAACAGTTTTGGTTTGTTTTTGTCAAAATTGAAACACTTTGCTCCTTTCAAACGTACGTTGTACAACGGAATATGGGTTGTGGAAAACGCTAAATAAAGCTACGTTTTTAAGACGACAAGAACAAGAGATTTTCAGACGCAATAGTTTAGACCTGGCCTTAGTGGGGTTAATCTTCACTAAAACTTGAAAACTCTAGTGAAATGGCTTTTTTTTAAAACAATAATATAGGCATGATATTTTGGAAGGTTTAATGTTTTCCCCGTCTCTTTGATGGCGGTGAGAGACATGGAATTTGGGATCTCCTTACACGTCCCCTTTGCAATTTAAGATGAAATTACTTCAGCAGATATTGTGAAAATATATATTAAATAAGGCTTGTCAAACTCTCTCTTTCTTTTTGTCTGAACCATATTATATCTATTTAGTTAATTCTTAATTTTGAGTATGCCCAGGAACAGGGCATTTCACCAGACAGGTCTTTCCATCTTCTGATGACCACTGGTCTCGCGTCCTGCATCGGTAGGCTCGTCGCAGGATTCGTGTGCAATTTAAAATTCATCAATCCTCGCTACGTTTTCCAAGTTGGTTCTTTTGTTACTGCGGTCTCTGTCACTCTTTTCACCGTTGTACGCAGTTATGGTCTTTTTGTCTTTCTCAGCGCGCTTTTCGATGTAGCACAGGGAGCTGTCACAGCAACAAGCAATCTCATTTTCCTAACTTGTGTGGATAATAAAAGGAGAGCATCAGCTTTTGGGTTGGGCAGCTGTTTGACTTCATTGGCCATACTTTCATCTCCTCCTTTTGCTGGTGAGTTTGCTTACGACGTTTGATGATCCACTCTCAACTTTCAGGGCGTTACTTTCTACTACTTACATAGCATATCAAAATGATTTACACTCAAAATTTCAAAACCGTTGGGAAGGGTGATTTTAGTATGCCATATTTTACTTCGCGTTAACCCTATTTTGCCACGAAGAGAGAGAAGGCGAGCAGAAAGTGTACGTGCACTGCCTTCGATGATTCAGAATTTTTTAATGCCGGTGATAGCAAACACCACCAAACGTTGTGACGTTTCCTAAACTTTGTCTGGTAACAATTTGCTAAGTCCCTCATGGGACTTTCCATTGCGAGATGATTTTGACTGCCATGACGTTTGCAAGTTTGGATTTTACCTTTCTATGAAAAATTTCTAGTACGTTCATGTAATGTTGAAATTTTTGAAAGGTTTCAGCCTTTAGGTTTCAGTTTAGTGAAGTCGATAACTCAAAGGTGGCTGTTCCAAGATGGCGGCTGTGCATTACTGTGACGCAATTCGTAGCTAGTATGACGTCATAATCCCACTTTCCCTCTTTGCGTTCCTTGCACGTACAATACGCTCTAGGTTTCAATGTCAGTCTTAATAGTTTATTAGGTTACATGGCTCAGGAAGCTTAGAAAATCCCAGGCCAAATCGAGCTATGAAATGTCAAATTAAATTCAACTTAATTCTTTACCCGAGAGTCAAATTAGCACGTGCAGGAATAAAATTAACGTAATATGACGTCATAGCCTTATTATCTCATACTCAGGCTCCACTTCTTTGCCGCAGAAATCCTCTGGTAATGAAATTCCAGTTCCCCCGATCCCTCAAGCGCGTTTGCCAGGGATTGGTCGCCAGAAGAAACGCTGTGGAACTGGAATTTTATTACCGTAGGATTTCTTCGGTAAAACAATGTAAGGCGCTACGGGGCAGCCGGTCAAAAATCTAACTTCTCCTGGCGACCAGGCGACCAAGATTCTTTAGTGGAATACAGTAACCTGATCTGTCGTCATATAAGATAAAGGTTTTGTGCACTTAATCATCTTTACTGAACCATTGATACTGTACAGTAAAAGCCAACAAGCTACAATGAGTTACAGACTTGTTTAGACAACTGAATTCTTAGCCTCCATGTCAGATTGCCTCCAATAGATATCGCCCCCTTCTCGCAAATATATGTACCCTTCCACTTCATCATAAACTGTCGTTGTTGTAGTATGAAGAACAGCATTGACCAACATCAGAGCAAGGGCGGGTGATTTTTTGTTTATGCTACACAAATGCGGGGTGCACGAAATTGCAACGCTAGAATTAAGAGTATTCACACACGAACTCCTGAACACAGAAAGACCTTAACTTAACTTGTGCGATCCATTACTTCGAACGTCACCATTCGATGTCAGGGCTGAGCGTGGTCTGGAACCGATGCTGCTAAGTTAATGGGAGAACTTGTTCTCAAAAGTAGTTGATGTGCAATCGATAGCTCCCCTCGAACTTAGTTATTGGAGCTATCGATTGCACATCAACCACTTTTGAGAACAAGTCCTCCCATTAACTTTGCAGTCATCCCAGCCCTCGCGGACCCTCTGTTTAAAACCCTTTCCGTCCAGACTGCGCAAGTGCTGATACATAAAAATTATTTAAAAAAGCGGCCGTGTAAGTAGGCACACCAATAACTCGCACCCATTTACTACTATTTAGAAGTTTATTTGGTTGTTCATTTAATTTGTGGGCGAAAGGAGATTAAATCTGACTGGTAAGGCGAGGTACAAGGGGGCCATAATACATCCTGTGGCTCTCTCTTCCTCTCGTAGTCAATCTTGTCTCGCCCCAAAATCGGAGAAATGCCCGCTCCCCCCCTCCCAAAACAAGTTTAAAAAAAACGCATCTCTTTACAGGTTTTCTTGCTGATGAGTTCAAGTCTTATGCACCAGCGTTCTTTTTTGCCGGTGGTGGACTGGTTGTTTGCGCACTTCTTCCATTTTTCCTTCTTTGCATTAAAGAGCCTGAGTCGAAAGACCCTTATTAAAGGGAACAAGAGATGGTAGCTTTGGATCGTGATGAGGAAGTTCAAAACAAAGAAAAGTTCAAACACGGAAATTTAGAAAGTATGCACAAAGCAAATAATCCAGGCAACCAGAAAGGTGGTGGATGACGTTGATAGCGATAATGATGATGATGATGATGATCATGATGATGATGATGATGATGATGATGATCGACGACATCAAATAAGACAACGAGATGTTGATGATCAAAAACCACATCAAAGCGCTGGCAATGACGACCTGTCTGACTTTATTTTGTCCGTTAGATTCTCTTGTCTTACCTTGGCAATGTAATAGGGATTTTTGCTTTGGTTTTGTCAATTTGCACAAAATATTTCACAAAACACCTTTGCTCTAACTTCAAATTGCTCTTTAAACTCCAACCTTTGGAACTCTACCCTAGAAGGCACAGAATTTCCCAGCACTGTCCAAGTATTTCAGTGCAAATATATAGAGGATATTACTTGGCCGCGCGGAGATACGAAATTTCATTTCGAGTGTTGAAAAATATTTCACGAGTGAGCGCAGCAAACGAGTGAAATATTTTTCAACACGAGAAGAGAAATTTTTATCTCCAAGCGGCCATGTAATTTTCTATTTATTATATTAACACCAATGAAATACCAAACCATTTTATTTTCGCTGCGAAAGGCGCGATTTATTATGTAACCATAGTAACGATGTTATTTTCACGTGTGAAAATAACGTGTTATCTTCACGTGTGAAGATATCACGTTTTCGCGCGAAAGCTCACCTGGTATTTCACTGTTGTTTATAAAGACATTATTTTGGGAGAGTTTATTTTTCCACTACATGCCATTTTAACACCATTTGCTATAAACTAGTCAGGTGGTTTTATTTTTCGACATTATTTTTTCTTACTGTTCATCCATAGTTAATTGAGGGACTGGTTAGGAAACCTTGCAATGAAAACAATGGTGCTGCAGTTTATGTTGGAAGGGCTGCGACCCTGCACAATACGTTACCATAACAGTTGAATAACTTAACAAAAACGTTTCGATTGGTCAATTGCTCCAACACATTACAAATTCTATTGTTGTTTGTGCAGGATCAAGACCAATAAGGCAAACAAAAACATATAACAAAAAAGTTTGTCAGGTTTCATAACCATTTGCTTTAATTAACAATGGTTCATCTAATGTTTTAAAAAGTATCAGAAATGTACGGAGCTTCCATAGAAATGCGCTATATAGGTATTACTTAATCTAGGTGACATTCGTTATTCAAGCATGTGGGGAAACCAAGTTTTGGAATAAATTAACTTTAAACAACAAATCTACGTTATTGTATATAGAGCTACTAGCTTTTTTGCTAAAACGATTCATTCCAAATCCTTTAGCCAGCAGTCCTTCCTTTGCTGTCCTTCCAAACTGTCAAAAATGCAAAATAGAAAGGTGTTTCAAAAAAACAACAACAAAAACATAATTGATTCCGGCTATAGCTTCCAATTATCAAACGCCCTAAGCACAAATGCTTCACAGAAGCAGCAAATCTCACACAGGCGAACGGTTGGGAGATCTAGCTTCAACTATAAAACGTCAAATCTTCGATCAAAATACATGCAAAACATGGCAGCGAGACCGGATTTGAAAATCCCGACTGACAAAACGTTTCAGTTATTATCGTCGAGCGTTTCGATTAATTACGTACCTTAAAAACGAAATTCAGCTGAAATTTGATGGCGAACCTTCCTCCATCTTAGCCGACTACATTTAAAGTCCAACTTCGTTCCTAGTGCCAAACATTGGTATAAGACTCAGTCCCTGCCGGCTGAGATGGTTCCGACAGGAGGGTTTGCAAAAGCTCCAGCCGAGGAAGCTCGTTCCTCAATCCTTTTTCTGGCTGTTTGGAAGGCAAGGAGACCAAAAGAAAGGTTGCCCAGCTCAATTACCTTAATCAAAAAAAGAAGAAACTTTCGGATCGATTTCTACCCTGTGGAACCAGCGCCAGCCTTACCACATACTCTTCGCTTTGTTTGATTTTGTTTTTGCTCAACGTATTTGATCAGATTTTCGTTGCTTTTCTATCACAGAAAAAAACTTAGTGTTGTTCAACAGCTTCCATCTGATTGAATGGTCACATCCTAGAATTTAATCCTTAGCTCAAATAAAGTTATTTATTTATTTATTTATTCATTTTTTTTCGTTCTTTCTTTTTTGTCTCTTCTTGGTGGGATCTACTGCAAATGCCCAACCCACGTGTATATTAGATTAATTGAAATCAAGTTATTAGACGATGTTCGTAAGTTACGTCATTAGACTATTTACGATTAAAACTTAACGTACCCCAACAAAGCGCACGTGTAAAGGAATTGGAAGCACGTGCATTTTGTCAGCTTGAAAATTTTTCACTTTCTCGCTAACCCTGCAGGCGGAACCTCCCTCAATACTTCTTGCAGGCTACAATTTTGATTAAGTATTTTCCCACTGCAAAAAAGTTCCGTTTCAAGTTTGCTTTTTTTTGTGTGCTTTTCTTTACGTCCCTAAGCTGCAGTTTTCATTATTTTATGTTTCTACTTTTATATGTTTCTACTTGTCTTTGTAATCTGCATTTCTTATCATCCAATTTGAATTGCAAATGTATGCTAAAAATCATCTTTAATTCATCTCTCATCTTCTTGCACATGGCGCTGTTCGCGAAGTTAACCGTCCAGTATCTCCGAATTCCTTGTTTCTAAGCTTTTATAGAGTATTATCTCTACCTAAAGAACTTCAAGGCGACCGGAAAGCGCTGGGGAACCACAAGACTGTAAATAGGCACCACTGAAGACAAAACGACGCAGGGAGCAAGGCTTTCACGTTCATCGATGCTGGATTAACGAAAATCAAAATTCAAGGAACATTCATTCTATAAAAGGTAATTTCTCTACGACGTATCAAGTTGTTATAAGTTAATCTTGAAATGAAAGTCAAGTTGCAAGGTAATTATTGTTTAATTTTCGTGGCCGGTCATTCGTTTTGCTAAAAGTTGTTAAATTTTGCTTCAATACATGTAATTAAAGGCAGATGATGAGTCACAGTTCAATTAATATCGTTAGCTATTTAAGAGCGACTCTCCCTAAGAACCTCATATTCAATTTTCTTTTCTAAAAACGTGATTTCGCTGGTAACTCTTCCATCATTTTCTCTTGGCAAATAGGTAACAAATATGAAATATGAATGGGGAAATTTAATTTTGTTACAATTTTGTGATTCGAACTTTTTCGAACCACGGACTGTGCTCGAAACCCACTGGCGAGATCGAGAATTTTGCAAGACTGGTAGATGTTAGTTCTGGAGAATACAGATCATTCAAAACCTACTAATTCGCTAGTTATAAACGATGACCCTTCACGTTAATAACTGATGAATTGCAATCATAATTACTGTAATAAATCTGAGGGCACAAAGTTTATCTACTTAGAGCTTTGAGCATTTATCGGAACATGCGATTTAGCCAAGTTCCAAGGAATAAATTGCAAGTGTCTCGTACTCACAGGCTCTTCTGCAAATCAATAGAAAGTTCCATCCATCAACTGTGAAAATTACTTTTGATCATTTGATCGTAACATAGCTGTAATACTCTGGAGGCGGAGGGGTGGGGGGTGACATTGCTGGTGAGAGGGAGGCATCCAACCAACTCTTCTCCCCCTAAAGTAAAAAAAAACCTTAAAGCCCCGTTGATAATCTTTAATCGATCCCATCAATTTATACCTATATATATTTTTTCTAAATCATTAGGATAAATGTTTACAAGAGATTCAAGAATTTCAGTGGAGCTAGCAGCATATTACCATCCTTGTTTTCTCAGTGCAACTCACAAGTAATTACGTCAGCACAAAAGGTATGCATCAACAATGTCAAATGGCCCTATATTTGCAGATGATTTATTAAATTGTGGACATTTTTAGCAAACCTGAGGCCTGGGTTTCAAAGTGAAATCGAAAGATTTTCTTTTGGTATATTTAGTGACATAGCAAATCTTAGATTTCGGCAAAAAGTTAGCTATGCATTGACCTGCGAAGCTGTCGGCGTATGGTTTGAGATGTTTCTATGCATTCAACAGTTTCAGAGCTTTCCTTATATAGCACGGATATGCTCATTTAGAAGGAAAAACGATAATTACTACAGGTGTCAGCAAAACTCATGTAAAAAAATGGTGCTTTTAATTTTAGGGCAAACAGTGAATGCAACCTAGTGGAGTTAATCAGAAGTACAATTTAAAGAGCAAGATAAACCATTGTCGAGAAAAAAGTAAGTATTTTAATTTCTTGGTAAGAGTGATAGAATTACTGGGCCATTTAAACGGCAACTGATTGTTTGATTTGTACCACTAAGCAGGGTAAGATTATCGCTTGTTGGTGCTCTTAACTAAACCTTCCATACCTAGAAGACGGTATTCAACATGTAGTATTATTGCGTGAAAAGGCCAGGTATTTAAGTCAGTGTACTGATCTGGGTTACATAAGAACATCATTCTACTGCTGACAGATTAGCCAAATTATATGAACTGAGAGGGGTTGCTGTAAACGCCTTTGCACGTTAAAGTTTAATATACTTTACGAATGCGCCGCACAAATTCCATTGACATCTGAAGCTGACAGCCCTGGCGTCATCAGATACAACGTCGTGGGGGTTTTAGATGGGCTTATAAACGGAGGGGCTTCTATCCGGGGGGGGGGGGGGGGAGGTTATAACCGGAATAAACACAACGTTTCAAAACGATCTATAGCAGTGTCGATCGAAATATGTTTTTCATTTGCTGGTTTTTAACTAAGCTTTTAAACGTCAAATTTGGAACAAAATTAGAAATAGTAATGCGAACGAAACTAGAGGGGGGCTTATATCCGGGGGGGGGGGGGGTTTATAATCGGATGTATTTTGTGGTAAGAAGGAAGATGGGCCCACAACCGGGGCGGCATATAAACGACAGTTTACGGTATTTCGACATGCCTAACAACTGGGTAATTTATCCCAATTGAAATGATCGAGGATAACACCTGAACTGAGTGGAACTGCCATAGGCGCCTTTAATTGCTAATGTTCTACTTACTTATTAAATTGACATGGAAAGCTGACTGAGTGTCAGAGGCTTTCCTTAGCGACCCAGCTGATTCTTTTGACGTGCATTACCACTAGGCAGTTTAGACCAGTTACTATGACCTGTGCACCATATTAAGGAAACTTACGTTGAATTTAAAGGGAAACACTGAACATGATGCATCAGATTGAAGTTAAAGTGGACGTTCAATACAAAGTATTATCCACAGAAGGTGAGTTCCCCTTTCTCTTGTTTATTTAGATTGCTTGTTTTAGGGTAGTAGAATTATTCGTCGATTTCAATTGCCGTTTACGTTTCTGGCTATTGTACCAAATAACAACGAGGGTCTGCCATCTGCTGGTTTTTGCTCAAATGATCGTGTCATAGAGTGGAGTTGCTTTACCCCAATCAAATCAAACCATTAGCATCTCTCGGGTATACTCCAGACATTTGACCTTGTACCTTGCCGTGGGAATGGTGAATTTGAAGCGGGTTTGTCTTAAGGGGTTTATACACTGGCTGAACTCGCAAGTGGGTTTTTCGTGGTTTGGGAGATTGAGAAGGTCTCCAAGGACAGGATTTCGCCTTGCAAACAAACTGATCTGTCCTCACATACCACATACTGCTGTTTCATAGAGAGCACTGATTCCGTGCAGTTTTTTGATGCGTTGGGCTGTTACGGAACTGGTCTGAACCCCTTTACAGCCCACCCTGCCTCATCCACTGTTTATAAAATTAAATCGTCCTTATTTAAACATGCCTCTGCCACTAGAATCTAGACTGAACCCTCACAATTAAGATATTCTCTTTGATAGGGATTCAATTCAAGCAGAGAGGTTAACGAGAAGGCAAAAAGGAGAAAATCAAAGATATGGTTGACAATGGTGAGTTTTGATAAAGTTGTGTTTGTCTTAATATTAATTGACTGGAGTTCAGTGCTGAATATGGTTTTCGAAGCTCACGGGCCTTGAAAATTCGAAGCATAGGAATCTTACAACATTAAGCTCGCATCGTGATTATATATTAAGTTACTAGTGAGCTTACGCAACAGGACGGCTGAGGGAAGGGGACGGTGAAATATCGTTGTGTGACCAACATGACATCTTAGTACCTTCACATTTATAGGCGATTTTCGACTAAAACTGGTGTTTTCTCATGGTATTTCTGTTCGCTATTTAGGAAAGCTTGCAAAAAAATGGTCTAAAATGCACGCCGACGTCTAGAAAATAAGTGTTAGTTTCAACTAAGGGTCATTCTTATTTCGGGCATGTGGTCAATTCTAAATTTTGCGAGAGGTTTTGTACGAGAGTTCTTAGCCTTCGTAGCAGTTGTTTTCGTTCCAAGCGAGAAGAGAAGAGAAAGAAATCTACTGGGGAGGGGAAAAGGGGTAAAAACGTGTCCAGTGAATTACTGAAGGTATGGGATAGAGTTCATTGCCACCCTGCTTTTGCGTCTTGAACACCTGCTCAAAGCTACCAATATGGATGACAGTTTTATCTGGGAATGAATGGCCTTAGAAACGTACCCTTATACCTTTAGATTTCAGCCAACCAGATACACTTAAAAGAAATTAAGCGTGTCTATACTCACAGTAACAAAATCACCAGCGACCAAATTTTCGTGGAGCTCTATATTAACCCATAAAGCCCAGATTAAGTCGGGGTTTGTAGATTTTAAAGCTATCCCATATGAAATTAAATAAAAGCTTGCAGTTCCTTTCATACTTAATTAGTTTTAATTAGTCCCTGATTAGGTTTAGTTTTGTCTGACCGAAATATTGGGCAAATGTATCAAAATAAAAATTTAATCTGCTTAACAAGCCTTGTATCTTGAAAGTTACGGAAATGAAAGATAGTTTACTAAAGTTACTTCCAAAATTAAAAGAGAGAAGATAGCCATAAAATCTGGGTTTACGTAACATGTTTCTTATGGATAGGAATCCGTTTTCCGTGGACGTTAATTCCGTTCCACAGACAAAAATACAAAAAAATTTAGTCCTTATCGCTCGGATAATTCGAGGGATATTAACGATTGCAGTGTGGGATGGATTCCGTCTCTTTTCTACCACACACCTCTCCTCCACGGCAACTTTACTTAGATTTCGGAGACTCTTAAGGTCGGATTATTTTACTCGGCAGGAAACAATTAGCATCTCTCTCTGACTCCAAACTGGATGTTTGTACCCTCCAACTACAACCCCTCCCCCTTTTTTCAATAATTACTCGTTTGGTTGGAAGTCATTGTAGGCCTCTAACCTGAGGAATTATTCAGACTATCTCGCAGAAAAATCAGCCATCTTAGATCCGCCATATTGGATTCTCCAATGCTTCCCCCTGCCCCACCACCCTGGGTATATGTCGGGCATTTGTCTTTTTGTTGATCCCCATGATGGGACATTTATCATCAGGAGTCTGCAGGGTCATGGTGGGTCCTTTTTAATTTTTATTTCTTTATCAGTGGAGAAATTTTCATATTTTACTGCTTGAGTCAAATACCTACCTATGTAATTTGGTTATACCATGGGGTTTTTGAATCAGTATTGGCTAACCCCACCGTGGGGCATTTTCAGTTATCCGAAGAGAAAATGACACCTTCCTGACAAATACTAGGGAGGAGAGGGAGGGGAGGGTTACGTGGTCACTCTTGGAATTGACTGGGCCATAACCGAAATTGACTCCAAAGCAATGAAGTAACAAGTAATTACGGGAGGGGTCATTATGGAGGGTTGACAGGAGGGGCGGTAGGTGAAAGGGTGAGAACTTATTTCGTGTACATTATTTAGATCTCATTTTCTTGAAGTCCCTAGCTATTACTTGATTTTGAAGGTGCGATTTTAATATCGTCATAACTTTAGGCAACACACTCGAAGCATTCAAAACTCCCATTTAATTTGTGACCTTTAAGGAACCGACCCCGGATGTCCTTCGGCTCGCGCCAAAATTGATACTGTTCATTGCTGTCTATGGTAATGAGGACTCCGGCTGAACTAACTTTGTCTATTAAGCAAAGAGTAAATAGTATGTCCAAGAGACTAGTTAGTCTTTAATATTTTAGTCGCCAAAGCAAAACATTTTAAACGTTAAATGATTGACCTTGTAGACTGAACCGATATAAATGAATGTGATTAAAATTTTACTTTCTAACCGCAGATTTTGCTTATATTTCAGGACTCTTCGTAGATGACAAGCCTCGACAACACAAGCATGGAAACAAGAGCAAGTCAAGCACTTTTTTTAGTCAAGGTAGAACATAAGTATCAAAAGCGACTAAGATCGAACTTTATTTTCTTCGGTGAATCGAACTCTCTGTAAACACGAAGGCTCACTTTATCAAAGGGCCTCAATTAGCATTTAATTTTCCACGTGAATTTTCAACACTTTTTTATTTTTATTTTTAATCGTTTTCAAGAAATTTCCCTTTTCGGTAAGCCACATTGTTTAGATTTCGTAACGGGAAGGAGAGAAATATTCTTTTCTACGTTAAAGAAACTATTAACTTTATAGCTGTGGCACGTTTGGTTTAATTTAAAATTATTGCAATTGTCTACAGGTTTGGTCAACTTCAGATGTTTGAAATCCTCTAAATCTGCTCGGTTTTGTCGGGTTTTGAAAGCAAACATATATTTTAAACAATTACGTGATATCTGATTTAAAACAAATTCATACCAAAGCGACCGTAATTTCTAGCAAAATTCTGCTTGTCGATGGAAACTGGATTCGAATTTTCTCGCAACTACAGGCTACTTTAATTTTAATTTCAAATTTTAGTTTACAGCCGGGTTTGATTGAAAAATCTTGAAAAGTTTGTTTTATTTTTAGCGGGCCAAAACATTCTCAAGCGAAAGTTCGGTTAAAATCATAGATTTCAAAATGAAGATTTCGACTAAATCACATGCCAATTTATTTGATTCACTCGTTGCAACAACAAATAAATGAAACTAGGTTTTTTTAAGGAAAGTTCTTGTTTATAGTGCGTCTTCGTGTTCATTTTGCATTTGTGAAGTTTAGAAATCTAACACTTTTTCTATGAATCAATTGCAAGACGTTATTGGTAAACTTAGTTTTTCTAGAAATGAAAATTTTTCAGCAAAGTTTGAGCTACCGCAATCGTTCATGTTTTAATCAAATTTGACTAACGCATGTTCAAAATTAATAACTTTTTGCGCTTGGTATTTTTTTTAGGCTCTCGTTCGTTGTTAGGGTAACTGCTGTTTAATTTTGTCTAATTTTCCCGCCAAAAGACTTAGAAAAAATACGGGCGCTTAAAATACGCATGCGCCGTTTTTTTTTTTTTAATTTTCCATACTGTTACTGTCTGTTTGAAAATTTTGAATTTTCCCGCCAAAAGACTTAGAAAAAATACAGGCGCCAAAAATACGCATGCGCCGGATTTTTCTTTTAATTTTTTATAGCCAATTTAATATTTGTATTCAGTTGGTAAGCATAATGATACCATTATTATTTAAAGAACTTATGGATCTTAACAATAAAAGTCACACTCAAGCAAACAATTGTTTCAATTTCATTGTCCTTTATTTTCTGTATTATATACAATGAATCCTTTTAGTTAATTAATTAAGTAAGAGTCAATTAATTTATTAAAAGGTGTGTACAAACTTTTTTCCTGTATATACTAAGTCTTTTGGCGGGAAAATTTGGAAAAATTTGCACAGCGTTTCCCCTGGCAACAAATTTCGCCAAAAAAAATCACGGGGTACTCTTTGAACATTTCTCGTTCACAAAAAGGTCAAAGAGTGACCCTACAAATTTTCCCGCCAGATAATTATAAACCACCTCAGATAGGAACTTAAAGCAAGTGTGAATTTTTGTATAAATTCTGGGTTATTTGAAAAGCGAAAATTTAAAATTTTCAACAAAACGTTCGTTTTGGTCGAGTTTCATTTCCGAGTTGGTTTGTACTTTAACAATCTAAAGTCATCCTCACAAGGTTAAATAAAGTTTGCAAAGTTGTGTTGTCAAATACAAGTTGGCGTGAAAAGACAACGTAAAACTGCTTCTTTGTTTCTTTTTTGTTTTTTGTTTTTTTTTTTTTTCAACGTTTTAACACGCCAAATCCTATTTGACAACATGAAATTGGAAACCTCAGTTTTCCGAGTGAAGGCGACTTTAGAAATAAAGAAGCGACATGGCAATTCAAGAGAAAATTTTGTAACAGAAGAAGAAACGTCTTTGGGCTGTCGCAAAATGCTGACTGTTTCATTAAAGTTTTAACGTTGAATTGATACTTCGTTGTTTTTTCCTTCAAACTGTTGCAAAATTGTCTAACTTGCAATGTCGCTTTTTGAGAACTTCTTGAACCGGCAGAGTACTAAACTCTGCGTTCATCTACAGTGTTATACAGGACAAGACATTAGTGGTGAAAGCATCTAAAAAATGATCCATTGTACAACCCACACCCAAATTTGAAAATTATTCTGGTTTGCGAGTATCAATACAATTTGTCGTAAGTTATGATCGAAATAATTTTTCGTTTCTTTTCTCAGATTTTCTTTTTGTGATCGATAAAGAGAATTTCCATTGGTAATCGCTTAATTAACTTCTTCTCTTGTTCTAACCCTGTTGGCCAAAATATTAATAAATGCTGTGTAGGTCCTTGGAAAACAATCTGTAGTTATGGTTATTTAATTTTCACTGATCAAGATAATCGATACCTTGCTTACAAGTTTGGTGAATCGATCTCGTTTTAGAAATTTCTTTTCAACTATCTACCAAAAGAATTCTATTCATTCTTTAGCCCAATTCCGCCCAATTTCAACGCCAATGTCCTTAGAAATTCTTTAGTTTTTGTTTTCATTTGTCGAAATTTCTCTCTGTCTTTTGCCTTTCGTTTCTTTCCAAATTCTTCTCAAAAAATAAACAGTTTGAGCTTTCACTCATTCCCCTTGTCCAATGCAACACCAGTATAGTTAAACAAGGTCTTAAATATTGAGTACACTATATAGCTACTGAAACTAATGTCTGGTTGAAATAACGCAAACCATTTAAGCGCAAAATTTAGACAGAGAGAGCAAATGCCTGAACGCAAAAATCAAATTTTCTTTTTCTGCAAGTTAGAATGGTTGTTTATCTATAATTTGTTAAATCCATTTTCTCGAGTTTCGAGGTAATGGGCCACAAAAACAACTAAAATCTGGTTCTTCCGAACACCAAGAAGTTCCTTTCATGCGACCGAAAGGTTCCTTTTCTAGGACTCCAAAGTGCAAATTCCAGAACAGAACAGAATTTTTAAACAACTTTTTATGCATTCCTTGCTATTTCAACCTATATTCCAACGGACGAGTTTTGTAGGAATTCACAAAAAAACGTTTTAGTTAAAAAAATACAAATTTCACTGCGTTACCAGAAAATAGCTGGTATAAACTCAATTTGATAGCTTTGAAAAACATTTCTGAAGTATGACACAGTTTCCTTCAAATAACATTTTATGTGCAAATTTCCCTGCGTTACCAGAAAATAGCTGGTGTAAACTCAATTTGATAGCTTTGAAAAACATTTCTGAAGTATGACACAGTTTCCTTCAAATAACATTTTAACATTTTAATATTTGAAATTATACATAAATAGAACCAGTGAATATTCAAATGAAGGAAAACGAACCTTTAGAAATTGACTTATGGTAATTGATCGATGGAAAGTTTTGACCGCCCATCGTAGCTGGCACCCGTTTCCATTACTTTCAAGCACTTACACTTTGTATCTATATAATATCTTTCAAAAAAATAAAATACACGATTCGTGGAAATAATTACAAATGAATTCATAGTCTTGTGTTCCACTGGTGTGAAGATCAAGTTTGTTCCAAATTTAATTTTGTCCCTAGCCTTCCTTTTAAATCATAGTAACTAAAAGAACAAAGTAGTGAACGGCATAAACCCATTTTCGGAGTTGAGTGACTAGGGGCTCCCTAACTGAGTTCCAATAGCCCTTTTCACGGTTAACTCTGCTCGTTTGAATTATGATGAAATCTAGCATGTATGTGAGGAAATTTCGGGCTATTTTGTAGTTTGCCTCGCATCCACGTTGGATAACATTGTAATGCAAATGAGAAAAATCAACCGTGAAAAGGGCTATTACCTGAATATTTTTGAGGAAATATAGCATTTTGATTCAACAGTCTTTTGCGGCCTTTAAGTCTCGCCTAATTCGAATGCAGAAGACGTTTTAAAGCGTTTTGGAAGACATTACTTCAACCAGACACTAGTTTACTACCCGTTATAATATGTCAAGAGAACATAAGATATTGAAGAAGCTTTAAATTTATTGCCCCCTTTCCCCGCTGGAAAATTTTTTGCTCAGAATGGAAATAAATGATTTGGTTATATCGCTTCAATGAATTTCTCATTAGGTAATTTGTACAATGAGGACGAAATGCTCGTGCGCATTTGCTTTTCTGTGACAATTTAATTTGGTAAAACAATTTTGTCCTTTTCTTTGGAACAAGGATTCCCTTCGGAGCCTTACGTTCCCTTGACAACAACAAAAACTTACAAGGTGCAACTGCCAGGTGCCATGTCTAATGTTCTTTTATGATTCATTGCTAATTTTGAGAGCCACGGTTAGAAAACATCCAAACAGAAGAAATATTTCAAATGCTGATGCATTCGCTATCTTCTTCCACCTAAACCCCTTTGAAAAATTGAAACTAATAGTCATACAAACGATCTCCGCGTCAAAACTCACAAGGACTTTGTACACTCTCGATTACCCTCCAATCTAGGTATTTCAGTTTTTAAAAGTACAGCGAGGCATCCCTAATATAACTAGCGAAATTGAGAACAGGCTTGAAAACCCTATTTCAATTGGGTAGCCCATCCACACCACCGCACCCCTAATCAATGTATCCCAAATTTCACAAAACGTTTATGACACGAAATATTGAATCAGCCAAGAGATACCGGGAATAATTTTTCATCGTAGTTGAATTTAGTAGCCAAATTTTGTTGTTGTTTGAATGGGAGAAAAAAACTTTTTGATTTTGATAGCAAGACCAGAAAATGGATGCTTGTACTTGGTCAGTGTCACTTTCAAGTTTTTCCACTTCTTGTCGTTTCTGCAGTTCTTAATCATCATTGATGAATTTCGAGTCGCATTCTTCACATTTTAAACAACTATCCTTCATATAACCCTTCAGATTTGGACCCGGCTCCGCTGATTCAAGGGGGAGGGGTGCCGCCTACCACCCAACCCTCACCCCATGATAAATCTTTTTGATCATCAACAGTCAGCGTTTTTAAAGCGATTTAGTATGTCTGTGCTTACTTCAATTTTGAAACGTTTTATCCTGTTACCGGTTTGATATGAAAGCTAACATTTTCGTTTTCGTAACCATGGTATCTGGCAGTTTAACCTTGTAATGTAACTATCTGATAAACAACCCAACTTTGAGCAATTGTTGTCTTACTTATTTAACTTTCGTTGTCGACTTTAAAATCATCCATGGCCAAGATAAATGAGATGAAAAGATTCTTTGAAGTTTCAAGTTTTATCAAATGTAGACATTTACGAAGAATTGTAATTTATTTCAACTGATCAAACGAAAACATGATGTGAACGTAGAAAATCGCTCAAAGTTGCTCACGTTAAGTGTTCTCTATAAAAAAAATATCTCTTAATGGACGATTGCTGGTATATTTGGACAAAAACAAGAAACGCAACCCGCACTTTAAATGGTTTAACGACAACAACAACAAGAACGAATCGGTTAACTTTACGAGCTGAAGAATTTGGTTCAACTACACGACTGAGTATATGACGTCAATTTGCTTCAGGGGCCTAGAACCTCCCCGTTTGAGGTCAGTATAAAAACAAAATTTTAATTGTCATTTCCCAAAAACTTCCTTTAGCTTTGTCGCATATGATCATCGTCCATCAGAAATATTTTTTCTAGCAAAATGAAAGAAATCAATTTTCTAACTTGTCTTTTATCCCATTTCCTGCAGTCTACTCCTTGCTGTGATTCTTTTCGTCTTCTTGTGAATTGTTCCTTCCTCTGATGAGTTCACCTTTAAGAAAGAATAACAATAAGCTATGTTTAGACAATACAAAGTACACCCATTTATGCTAAGGTATAAAGGAATCCTTTCCTTCCTAGCTGTCGAGATTGCTTAGTTGGCCTCTGTAGCTAAATTGAATTTGACAACTAAATTTTCATTGAAGCCTTTAAATTAGCTCAAAGAAGTATTTCTGGACTATATTTGCACGCTTTCAGAACGTCAGAGAAACTAAAATATGAAGTATTTCCATCGCACAAAGCCCGTAGAAGGACCAAAGGTGCCACGTCAAAGCACGTGCTCAGTATCTCGAACAAGTTGACCAAAATCGATTGAACATTGAACGGCGAACAAAAACCAACTTCCTTGCAGCCTTTTCATTTCTTTCCTTCTCTTTCTCGAATTTTGCATGATTGAACGCTCGCGAATTCTGATATTATTGTATTTCGGAAAATACGATGAGTTGAGTCTGTTCGAGCTAGCAGGCCAAATTAATTCCAGGTCCTGCTTGCTTAGTAAGAGTTGGAAGGTTTGTGGACTGAAGCCCTACGAAAATATATACTCACCATATGTATTTGTTTGTTTGAAGCCAAGTCTTCTTACTTCCATTTCGGTAAATTTTCAAGAGCAGAGTTCGTCCTCACACCTCTTCACTTGTCGACAAGTTCGTTGCTTTGACGCGAAATGAAGATGTAATCAATATGCATTAGATGCTGGAACCAATCAGCAACTGCTAAAAAGCGCACCAGTGTGAATTTTGACAAGAATGCATGCCTTAATTTATATGCTTATGAATTAATATGCCTAAGTCGTGCTAAACGCCGGCCTTTTTCTGAAGGCCCCTCAAACCAGGATATATCAATTGCGGAAAGATTGGTTCCCCGCTCAAGGGAGCAATTTAATTTCGTTTTTGGAAGTGAAATACTTCTGGAAAAAAATTCTCGACATTTGTCGCTTCTAACTTTTAGTTTGCGTTTTCGAAAAAATTCAGTTTCTTTTGTAGACGAAATAGAATAACACGTATCAAACATATTCCAACTGTTGCTCCTAAGCTTTTTCCAGTTTGTGCATAAACAACATTCGCTACAGAAACAACTATTTCATGGTTCATGGTTCATTTATTTCACACTATTTACACAACACTAACATAGAAAGAAAAGTATTACAACAGATGATTACAAGATAAAAATAAATACAGTACAAATTATAAAATGTGTGTGGTGATCTAAGTAGCAAAGGCTTTCTAGTTGACCACCACCTACTTTTAAGTAAACAAAGAAATGACACCGGGCTTTATTGAGATATTAGAAAATGTAGGAAATGTTTGTAGAGCCTAGGATTAATGTACAAGAGAGAATTACATTTGTGTAAATTAAGGTATGTTAGAGACATACTGAACCGAGCAAGAAATCTAAACAGGACAAGCTTAATAAAAGAACAAAACAATAAATAAATAAATAAAAACAAAAATACACAAAAAACAACATACAAACAAACAAACAACCAACAACAAACAAAAGGAAAGGAAAAAAACAAAACATCATCAGCAGCAACAACAGCAGCAAGGAGGAGGAAGGAGTGATATTTTTTTAAGGAAGTCTGAAATGGTGGCAAGAAATGCTGTTGTTTCAACAAGTCTGTCACTCGTTGTAGCTTTCTGGCTGAGGTTGTATGAAGTTTCAGAAACGGTTTGGATCTACAAGAGCCATTTCTCTCTTAAATCGTATTCACTTATATATGTAGTGAAGAAGGGACTCATAGATTGTGGCAAATAACCGTAATAACCTTTGTGTGCTAAAACTAATAATCTGTCTTTAAACATAGCACTCAGTGTCTTCCATTTAGATTTAGCAAGGACTTCTGTGCTTGGCGTATACCAGTCCAGATTATATATTATGTTAGCTGCTCTAACATGCAGGATTTCTAGATTAGAAAACAAAGACATGCCACAGGAACCCCATATTAACATTCCGTGTTAAAAAACACTACAGGACGGTTATGAACCCAGCGCTTCAATTCAAAATAGGCTCTTAAAAACAAACAACTTTTCGCAGGCTACATGTATTTTCTTGCAATGTCGTGTTAAAATAGCAACAAAATAGCACCTTTGTTAAGTACTAATACAAATATAGTTTTTAATACAACATATGTGCACAAATGTGATGGGCGCTCTATTTTCCTTTGCCAGTAAAATTGCAATAAAATAGAACTTGAGAAAAGCAAACTAGGAAGGAAAATAGATGTGATAGCATTCAAATACCAATAAAATAGAAATTAAATACACTAATTTTGCATAAATTATTACATAATCAACATATAATTATACTCTTGTATGCATATACAAAATAGACGCAAAAACCATCACGTTTCAACATGTTCATCGGATGGGCAAACAGGAGCGAAGCCATCAAGGGAAAATCATAATTGCACGTTTTCCAACGTTCGCAGATAGACCACAGCTGTTTGAATGTGGACAAAAACTCGAGGATATTGCTTTTAAAATGTACAAAGTCCTTTCGAAAGAGCTACAGATGGCAAAACTTCAAATGGAAAAGCTTGCCAGCAAATATAAACTGATCAGCAAATCCGAGCCCGACAATTCCACATTGATGGCAAATGTAACAAACTAATGTAAAATGCAACGCACGTTCTAATGTTTAAGCTTATCTTCGCCCAAGAAATTCGCATTTAGCTGTAAAGAACAAAGTTTTCTTGTGCAAAGAGCCAGCTCAAAATTTCGGTGCAAACCTCGTTGGAGTCTTGGGGATATTTTTGAGTTGTTGTTAATTTTCTTGTTTTTACCTTCGCTACTTTATCATGTTATCTTCCTTCACTGCCAGTCTGTTTCGTTTTTATACCAACCGTTTTTGCACATTTCTCGCCACTTACAGTTTTAACCGAACGACACGGATCTTTCATGTAAGCCTGATTAAACACGTTGAAAATCGTCAGTTTTTGTGTCTTTCGTTGACGGTACGCTACGAACGCGACAATGAGCAGACCCAAACATACTGAACACACGCAGTATGGATAAATATTGTACAGTAGTCTAGGTTTTGTCTGTAAATAATTTGTTTTTAACCATATATTATTATCTTTAAATTTGATATCTATATCACTGTAAATTGCAATCCACAAGCCCCTTGAAAAAAAAAATGTCTGTAGTTAGTGGGCCTGATTTTAGAACTGTCATCAAGGAAGTTGAAGTAAGATGTTTGAATACATAACCATAAATTCTTTAGACCAAGGATGAAATTGATAATTAATAATTATAAAATGTAAATGAATTAGTTTATATTCATTATATTTATAAAGACATTTCAAATTACATCCTCCGTGAAATGGCTAGAATTGTTCTTGCGATTTTCAGAGTGTACGCTGGAAAAATCTAACACAAGCTACAAAGAATTACTTGCTATGTCTTGGTACCTGAAAATAAATTAAACTCACACCTACTTGTACAGGACAAGATTCCATCACCCAACACTTGTTGCAGAGGCAACTATCTTACTAATTTTGTAATCAAAAGTCCAGCATGCTAAACACTATACACGTGGCCACTTATAATTCATCCTGCAAAGCCTGGTTTTCACTAGGACGCAAGCAAAAGCATAAGCATAAGCACAATGACAGCTTAAAAGTGAGAACACCTGGGATATAAGCATAAGCACAAGAAGAACGAACACGTTTGTGCTTATGTTTATGTCGCAGTTTTTACTAGCGAGAATGGGGGCGACATAAGTCAACCATTTCATCCGCCATCTTGCCAGACACTGAGGAGGGATAGTATCGAGAATTCCGTCAAGAGATGGTTTTCTGCGCGTGCGCCTGTCCTTCTACTTATGTACATGTAGCTAGTGCTCTCGCTTGCTTATCTTTATTCTCAGTTATGCTTACGCTTATGTCTTAGTGAAAACCAGTCTAAGACAACACTTAAAGTGCCCGTAACCCTTCAATTTGTTTCCTTTTGGTAGATTTCCATATCTTTCAAGAACTCATTTTCGAAAAAATTTTTGAAAAATATTGACTCCTTTTTTTTACGAGCGCTAGAAGAGAAGGCAGTCTTGTCGATATTTTCACCTATCGTTCGCATTAGTCCCCCACTCGGCCAAATGTGGAGCGTGACGTAAGAAAAGGACATCGTGCAAAAATATCCGAAGATTCGCGGTCATGCTTAATTGTAAACAGAGAAAATGGTTAGAAAATTTGTGGTTTTTGGATGCAGCAGCTCTCGAAATGTAGAGAAAGGAATCAGCATGCATAAAATTCCTTCTGAATCCTTCTGGTGTCCTTTTCTTACGTCACAGCTAAGAAGTGTCAAATATCGGACACTTCTCATTGGCTCGTTCCTAATGAGCCCACGAGACAACAATTTGTCCAGCGGGGGGTTAAAAACACGCAAAAATTTAAAAATTTCAGTAACTTTTAGTGCTCGTAAAAAAAAAAGGATTCAATATTTCCAAAACATTTTTTCGAAAATGAGTTCTTCACAGATATGGAAATCTACCAAAGAAAACAAATCGAAGGGTTAATGGCACTTTAAAATTTAACCTGGGGCCAATTAAAAAAACAACTTTTACACTTGTAGTTTACAAGCTGTCGACTCCTGCTTTTATACAGGAACACACACAAAAAAAAAAAACTCAATAGAGAGCTCCACAACGAGTTCAGTAAGCCTCACTAAAGAAATTTAACGTTCAATGTTTGTTGAGAGCGTAGTTTGTTAACTACAGGTGTAAATGTTTATTTATTTGGCCCCTGTTTTCATTATTTTCCTTGTACCTTCAGTTAACTGTGGTTTCATTTATGTTTTACCCCATGACAATACAACACTTAATAAAAACCTGGCCCCAGTTGTTCAAAGGCCGGATAACTTTATCCAGTGGATAAGTTACTATCCAATAGTTTCAATCTGTTCAAAGACTTCAGTATTTCCTCGTTGACAATTAAGCGAATATGCACACTCTAACCAGAGCTTAATTGGGGAGTGTACGAAAACCTTTATTGGACAACATTTAACGCGAAGTATATTCTAGAGGCTGAAGAGTGCCTTATCCGGCGAATAAAGTTATCCGGCCTTTGAACAACTGGGGCCTGGGTTGGTTATTTCTTCCTTATCCTGCCTTGCTTCTTCTTTTTCCTGCTTACAGATCCAGTGGATCTATAATCCAGACACATGCTGAACCTCCCCATCACTACACGTAGCTAGCGTTATCATCTCTTGTTCACTTTCCAGAGTTCTGTTTGCTTTTTTAGTGCAAAGAAGAAGAAATGGAAGAAGTGTACAAACCACCAACCCACCACCGGCAAAGTAGAACGCTGGTACATAAGACTCTAATTCATCAGCAAGAAAACCTGTGAGAAGGCACAAATTTTAATTAGTTTAGGTTTTAAATCCCATCACATCCATAATAAGTCCATACAGTACTTTCTTGGGTGTTATTCCAAGTAAATCACATAGTTCTATCTTGGAACCCTGAGTCCTGTGTTGTCGTCATTCAATACAGTGTACATACAGTGCAAATAGTTTAAACGGTTTCAACATTTGCTGCAACATGCGTTCAACACTTTGTTGAACCAAATGTCGGGGGCGTTTGAACAAGTCGTTCAACATTGTTGAAAGTGTGTTGAATCAAATTCAAATTGGTTTAAACTTTTATTCAACATCGCTTCAACATTTCCTTTGTTCGTAAAATGTTTATGTTGAAGCCGTTTGAACACTCCATTCATCCAACATTTGCCCAACATTCGCTCAACGTTTCTTGAACGAATGTTTGTTAAATGTTGAAACCGTTTAAACGGGCGTTTGCATAATGTTGAAAATACGTCAGTGACTCAGTAGCGCCTACTTTGGTCTCTCGATCTGATCCTTTTCAGTGATTAACAAAATTAGATGACTGCAAAGTGGTAGTCCAATTTGTGTACTAGGCACTAATTGAAGTATAATTCAGATACAGGCTGAATTGGATGACAGCAAGTTCTGTAACCAATTATTTTCATCATAACTCATTAAGCATTGATGGAAAAGTAGCAATAGAAATAAGCATTTGGGTAAGTACAATCAGCTTCTGAAGTTTAAGAAAATTTAAGGCCGGATTTGTATAGAAAAAGTTGTAGGAGAAATGTTGAGATCATCACAGCTCAACAGTCTTTAATGTCATTCAGGCCTTAAAACATGGATGAATATACAAGTACATGAACACTTCAAAGCCCCCCCCCCCCCCCCTCCCCTTCTTGCCACCTGCGAAGTGGTGAGGTTCTACATATAAATGGAGTAAATACAGTAGTTTGTTACTGCTTCAGTACCCAGACTGTTCAAAACTCTTATTAGCTGCATGATTGTCTTCAATGTACACGTAGTTGCCACCTGGCTGGCTACAATAGCCTGCTGCAGCTACTGGCTTAAGGTGGCTGGCATTAATATCCATTACTTTCCAGCACTTACACTTTGACGGATTGATACTACCGATCTTTATCAGTTGATACATCAAGAATGGTATCAAAAGCATGCCTAAACTTTTATGAACAAGTTATGGTCATGGGGGGTCACTGAGCTGTTTTTTTTTTTTTTTTTTTTTTAGTTATATTCATTATTGTTGTATCAATGATAAAGAATGATAAAGAATGGTTCTATTAATCTGTTAAAGTATAAGTACTACAAAGTGATGGGAACCTGAGTGCCAGCCACCTTAACTAATGGCATCTGGTTTAGAATGATTCATCAAACTCATGCAGAGTTGTAAAAAAATGTCTGTGCAAGTATGATGATGTTACAAAAACTTACCAGCAAGAGGAGGAGATGAAAGTATGGCCAATGAAGTCAAAAAGTTAGCCAACCCAAATGCTGATGCTCTTTTTTCAATATCCACACATGTTAAGATAATCAGATTGGCTGCTGTGATAAGACTGCCCTGGCCAACACCAAAAAATATAATGCACAAAAGGAAAACAGAATAATCATGTGCCATGGTGAAAAGAAGGACAGTGACTGCAGAAATGAAGGCACCAACTTGAAACACAAAGTTAGGGTTTATGAATTTTAAGTTGCACATGAATCCTGCTATGATTTTAGAAATACAGGAGACGAGACCAAAGAACATTAGGAGACTGGATGCTCTGCCAGATGAGATGCCTCTTTCTTCTGCATACTTAACCTGAAAACACAAGACAAGAATGAAATAAATGAATTGAAAACATTGCCTTTGCTTGACAACTAGTTTTACCTACATGGACATTGTTTCATTTAATATTTTACATTTTTTTTATTTTGGTCATACAAATAAAAAAAAAAACTAGAGAAACTAAAGAAAAAGCAAAACAGTTATTTTAACTTACTTACAGTTACACTGTAATATTAAAGGAGGGAGTCTAAACTTAAAGCCCCAACCCAATATTCCCCATACTAAACAGGAAAGAGCAAGAAAGCTTAGGGCTCTTATACGAGCAGTTATTTTGTCCTACCCTACTCCCCCTCCCTCAGTCCCCTCAGGTAGGTTACTATGCCTTGACAATTAAAACATGTCTGTGACAAAGAGAGTAACTGTATGATGAGCATTGGATATTTTAATTTGTGGCTCCAAAAAAAGTATTTATACCCATGAATACTATAGAAGGTCACACAAAAATAGAAATTGTGAGGGGAGTCCTGGGTATAAATATGTTTCTGGAATGACACGTATTTAAAGGGGAAGTATCACAAAAATTTTCTGTCATTTCAAAACCCAAAAATGTTTGACTGTCAGCAGAAACAAGGAAATAATTGTCAAGTTTGTTAAAAATTATCACCCCAGTGCAATAAAACTGTCGATTAGTGCCTCTGGCCAGAGACAGGGTAGGCCAGTTTGGATTGAAACTTGAAAAATATTAGGCTAATGTTTTTCAAGTTCTCGCATTTTTGTTTCCAAAATGCCCTAGAACAGATCACAAGTTGTTTCTTTCAAAAATTGAGTTGATTTTGTTCCTCTCGTCATTCTAGAATTATTTGGCAGTTGATTGAAGGTATTATTTCATCATTTTTAACAAAAGATATCAAAAACCTCATGATACTTCCCCTTTAAGTACACTGTAGTCATCACTAAACATGAAGTACTTTTCTGTCTTTAGACCCCTGACCCCTGGGTCTCACTCAAACAAGACACCCTTATTGTCCATTTGACATCATCCTCTTAATTACAATATGTCAAGTAAGGAAACAAAAGGTAAGGAAACACAAAATCATGGCATCCTTCTATGAGTGGCTTCACAACTGTCTCTTTCTTTTCATGATAATATATTCGTTTCACTTAGACAAGCCGCTGCATCCACCACGTGATAATGGTACAGCATGGCTCTGAAATACAACAACACTGTACAGAGTACCTGTAACTGAGTTCACTGTAAGCAAAAAATTCTTATAAAATAATGTAAGGCAGTAAAATACTCAGCTAGCTTAGATCATGTAGCCCACATTTATCAACACACTGCAAAATAACAAACTGAGGCCCTTCTGAAAATTAGCAGGGCATGCATGCACTTAATGTCCAGATACGCAGTGAACCCCGAATTTGGGTACTTCATTATATAAAACAGGCCTTTTTGTTGTTTTCATACATGTATGACTTCATGTTTGAAAGAATTTTGTGTGTTTTAGTGAGAATTAAGGTTAGGGGACACTTTGTGATGTCTATATACAGTTTATGAATCTCATTAGCGTGCATTCCTGGACATATATCTCCATGCATCAGGTAATTCTTATCAAAGACGCTGATCAGAGATGATTCCTTCAATGGTTGCCACAGCCAGCATCTATTAGCGAAATAAATACATGTAATATGAAGGCATCAGCAAGACAGCAATGGAACTAAAATCTAGTTGAGAAAAAAATGTGAATTGTGCACATAGATTTCAATTTCCCTTTAGAAGAAAACACCATTAGGACAGTAGTAAACCTTCTCCTCCCCTCCCCCTCAATAAATGTTCCTTTTAGGCCTTTTTCAGTGGCAGACCATGCAACACTAACATAAGGGGGGGGGGGGGGGGGAGAGGGTTGAGTTGTTGATGTATCAATGTAGTGGTGGGATTTGTACGTAAACAAAATGTTCCTTAACAGCTTTGCCCAAGACTGTAGTTTTAGCTACGTGTAGATGTCTTGAGTACTTTGTTAAATGCTTTCCTTTAATTACATTACCTGACATTATTAACTATAATTACAGTTCGAGGACGACACCATAACTGTCCAGAATTAAGCCACCTAGGGTGCTGTGTTCACTAAATACCAAACCCTGGAGGACTGGGGTACAGCATGTTGGTAACCAACAAAAAAATATAGAAAAAAATAAAAAGGCAAATGAAGAATGTTACTTGAAGCAGCTGTTGCTATAGCAATGGCTGCTTAATGTAAAGAAATGTCTGTGTAAGGCTAACCTGCAAGTACGTTCTCTTGGGTGGGGGGAGTTTAGGTCTTGTCACAGCCTAATGTAACAGAAAAACTTACCACATGAACAGTAGGTACAGTCCTCCCAAGACAATTCATCATTATGCCCCATGCAAAGACAGTGAATGTTGGAACTCTCCACACAGAACAGTCAACAGTCTTAGCCTTGTGTCCTGCTTCAGAATTTTCATCTTGCAATTTTGATACCTCGTCTAAATCTCTTGCATCAGTTAACCTTTACATCTGGAACATAAGCTAATGCTGGAAATCCACTAACAAATACAACTGCTGCCAAGATCCTGAAAGTGTTCTGCAGACCAAAGTTATCCAGTAAAGTTTGGGTGAGCGGGGCAAAGATGAACAAGCCAAGTCCAGCACCAGCTGACACAATCCCTGTAGCAAGTAGCTCCCTGTAGCTTCTGTTTCTGAAAATATTGTGCAATGACTAGGAAACTTGATGTACGAATACAGCAGGCACCAAAACCCAAAATTACTCCATATGTGAAATAGTAAATAATGATGCTTTTAGCAAATGATGTCAAAATGAGTCCCACAGCAACAGTCACTGCTCCACCTATGCTGACAAGGCGGCAATTAAATTTCTCTGTCATTCGAGAAGCCACAGGACCAGCGAAAAAGGTCAGTGCTGAACTCAGTGATCCTATCCATGCTACAAAAAGAATAGTGTTCATGGAATTAATCGAATTTTCTGCATAATGTAGTTACAGGATACAACCATCAGTTGATACTCCCCCACCCCCCCCCCCCCCCAGAGGTGATTGGAAATTTCGAGGGGTAGAGAGGTTCAAGGGCCTTAAAAGTTTCAAGGAAAATATGAAATATGCGTGCAGCCTTCGAAGTACCCTGACATGCACTAACACATGCAGGTTGCTACAGTTCAGTTTAAAACCGCCCCTCAAGATACTTACATGTAGTCCCAGGCCTTCCATTTTGTCGGTCGTCGTTGCCAATTTGAATATATATTCTAGCTAACTTATAACATTTCTTTAATTAGGACTGTACTTTTAACTTTTCAAATACTGAAGTCAGAGTGGAAATTCAAGATCCCGAGAATGGTATTAGTTACATCTAAGGCAGTTATTTCAGCCTTAATAAATTTTTATCCTTGCACACATGCATTTGGCTACCTTAGATTAAGGCTTTCAATATGCTAATTGGATCTAAAAATGTTTATTGCTTCATAGCAGTAGGATTCTTAAAATACCTTTGTAGTATCTAGTAAATAATAGTAGCAAACAGAAATAAATAGTATACCATCTTGTAATTACATTCCTCAACAACTTAAAGCATTCCCAAATAATCGTGCAAATGTCATGCAACCAATAATTTTTCTCCGATAGACCCGTCGCCGACAGACTCGGTTCAGGGTGACATTAGGGGCCCCACATCTTAAAAATTACATTGCATTGTTTGCCCATTCACTTCATTTTTATTCACGCTGGGTTAGCAGTAGTAGAACAGTGGTTATTAATTATTTAAAAGGGAAACTTTTATGCGATGAAGCAAAGCTGAAAAAAAAGTTTAAAAATAGTTTAACCAATTAAGTCAAATTGAAATGAACAGGAAAGGGCCCACCATAGCTAAATTTGTGCTGTGATTACAGAATGATGGTTCAGTAGATTAAAGCCCAGTTTCCATATGTCGTGGAAATCCCAGACGATCAGGGATTTCACTGTTTCCGGACCATCCCCGACTAATGAAGACTGGAAATCATAGGCATCCCCGATTGTCTGAGATGGTCGCAGACAAATCAGGAAAATCAGGACTGTTTCTACATGTATTTATACGACGTGTCCTAGATTCCTGCGATTGTCGGTGATCAATCCCAACATAATTAAGAAAACTCAAATTTGTACTGTCGGGAACGTCGGCCTCAGTCAATCCTCTAAATTGCTTTGCTCTAGTTGCCCACTCCCCCCACCCCCCTCCAAATACCTTATTATAGGAAATTAACAATGCACTTTGTTAACGCCATTTTTGTATCTTAATTAATGCCGATGTAAATTTAATGCACGCTATTTTACAACATTGTTATTTTAAAGCACCTTTATTTCATTACAAAACCTTATTAGTTCATGATTCCTCTATTGGCTCTTCAGAGTCACTATCTTTTGAATTGATAGGGTCTAGTTAGGCTTCAAAACCAAATTTTCGGCTTTCAAAAATTGTAGAAACATCCGTGCACTTGTCTTGGAAGGTTTTTTTGACGAAATTAAGCCAAAACGTAGCTATAGTTTGGCATTCAGAAATGTAAAGTGCGAGTTTGCAGAATTATGAAAATCGCATTAAGTAAACCAAGACGCTTATCGAAAAATTCGCGTTAATTTAATGCATGTAAACCTAACTTTTGAAAAATTCGCGTTAATTTAGTGTATCGTAAATTTTCTTCGCGTTGTCACCGTGCATTGTTAAATACAAAAATGGCGTCTCTCACCGATATCTCGGCAAAAACTAGGACGGTCCGGAAACAGTGAAATCCCCGATAGCGATTTTCAGACACATGAAAATTTGACGCGCATCATGGAAATTTTTCCGTGCACACAAAACGTGAGTGCGCCTGTGGTCAACTGAGAATCGAATCATGTGTTTAGGTTCAATCGATGATCGCTGAGTTAAATCCGTTTGCATGGCGTTCAACCGCTTACATAGCCAGGATATCACAACCAGGAAGAATACATACCTGTCTCCTGTCTGCTCGAATTAAATTGTTTTATAATAACTGGAAACAGAACTCCAAAACTCATCAAAAGTCCCATGTTTGCAGCTTGGCAAAAGGTAGCACACGCACACACCAAGTAAGACCAACCGCTATCTTGTTGTCGGCCGGAACGATTTGGATTGTTGTCGTGTTTCAAGCAAGATAACATCGTAAACCGTCCTGAAAACAACCGAACCGCAGCTCAGTAACCTTACTTTCTTTCCAAGTGTGGCCTTTTCACCCGAACAAAAAACAGAAAAAAAAACGCAGTGGCTATTCGTACGGCACCCGTATGGCGACTTGTATTTGCTATTCGTACGGGAGTCCGAAGATTTCATAGGATTTCTCTGTAATTCCTGATTCTCGCTTATCGAAATTATTATATTTACCTTTAGAAGGAATAAGCGAATCCAGTGAGTGCCCTTTCTTTGAGCGAGATAAGTTTGCGTACTCTCTGCTCACTAAGCGAACGAGCCACTCGCGACACTTCAAACTTTTTGCGAGCTACTAACATAAACTCGCACATGTCACGCAACCTCTTCTTCACAGATCAACTGGCTACAATTAGTACGCTGTAGCTTAAAAATGTGCGAAAAGAATTTCTTATATCTTATAAATAGTTATAATACACTGGCTTGGATCGGGGGGTAAGTGACAACTTGGTAATTCAATGAATTTGAACTCACGTTGGTAATCCCGTACGAATTATTCGCATTTTTGCTATTCTTCTTCCTTCTATAGTAGGCGCAGTTTCAGTCATTGCAGTGAAAATTTATACCTGTGTCAGAAGGAGAGGTGTGTTCTGTTATCTTCAACATAATTTCTGTACGGAAATGCGAGTGTCCAATAGGTAAATTCTTCCATTAAGTGAAACTCCCATTTCGCGGCTTTCTGGCCGTACGAATAGCATCACGCAGGTTGGGAATACGGGAGTCCACGGAACCGCTTAATCAGTATACCACCGGTCAGGATCAGTTGTCTGAATTTCTCAACCAGGTTAGCGATTCTTAAATTTAATGATAATTTTTACTGATACTCATAGGAATCCTAATCCCAAATGAATAGCAAATACCAGTCGCTGTACGGTCTGTTCTAATCGCGTGACATGTGCGTGAATATAGCGCAAAACAATTCCAAGTGTCGCGAGTGGCTTGTTCGCTTAGTGAGCAGAGAGTACGAAAACTTATCTCGCTCAAAGAAAGGGCACTCACTGGATTCGCTTATTCCTTCTAAAGGTAAATATAATAATTCGGATAAGCGAGAATCAGGAATTACAGCGAAATCCTATGAAATCTTCGGACTCCCGTACAAATAGCAAATACAAGTCGCCGTACGGGTGCCGTACGAATAGCCACTGCGAAAAAAAAACATCCGGCGAGGCCTACGACCGCGAGGGCTCTGGGAACGCAAAAAACTCCCTACCCCACCCCAACACTGAAAAAGTCACACAACACAACATCTCCGCCTTCTGGCCTGCAGAACAGGCGGGATTTTTTGGCGTTTTTCAGGCAGACGAAGGCAAGCGCAAGGCAAGCGCGGAGCGCGAGTCACGCACGACGGAAGCGTGATTCGCACCTGGAAAACGCAAAAAAAAAAAAAAAAAAAAAACGTGGCCTGTTCTGCCGGCTAGCATCCCAGAGGGACCCGGAGGTTTTTAGGCTCGTCGCGTCACGCACGACTGACTACTTGCGGTAACTGCAGAGCGTTTTCATTGCGTTTACCGTTAAAAAATACTCTTAAAAAAGGACCACTTAGCCTTCCACAGATGGCAAGATGACCAGTTTTCAGATTAATCAAGCGTCATTCTGGATTCTAGTTGTATCGGCCGCTGGAATCATCTTCGTTTGTAATGCAATCGTGAGTCTTGTGAAGAAATTTCGCCATGCGAGGCAGATGGCGGCGTTCCCCTCAGCTCCAAGCCATTGGTTTACAGGACACCTCGAGCAGGTAACTAACTGTGTTTAAAGCAATCCTTTGCAATCAACCACTAGTATACTATAGAGACCGGCAACCTAACAAATCGGTTGTCGTTCTTTCGCTGCTCTCTGGCGCTCGGAGAAGCACTAACCAGCCAACCGAGAAATGTTCCAACCGGGGTTCCAGTACCCTGCGAGTACACGGGCCTCGATCATACTAGATAAGTAAGATCGAAGGGCCTCTGCTCGCAGGGTAGGGTTCCAGTAAAGCATTGCAGGCTGATCATGTTGATTGCTTGCTTTCTTGGTTTTGTAGTTTAATTTAAACAGAAGTGAAATTAAGGACCGCTGAGCTTACGCTAGACTCCCTATTTCACTACTGAAATACAGAGGGTAGATTCCCCTTTCCCGGCCTCAACACGGAGAGAGGTTCTATTTCTTACTGACACGACTAGACTTGCGATCTTCCTTCGTCGAACGCAATTACTTAATGGAGAAAAATAACATAAAAAAACCTTTAAAAGAGATTGTTTCAGCGTGATTCATGCGATCTTCAGTTTATCAAAAATTGAATGAAATATAGTACCCCTGAATAATCCCATATATATCAGGTATACTGGTAGCTTTATAACTTTTATACAAAGAAAACGCATGCTGCGGACTGTTGCTACGAAGTGTCTGCAGGTGTCTGGTACGAAACGGCACCAGCGAGAATAAGACCGAAAAATAAATAAAAAGGTGTTGATGTTTGACAACTGGTTTAATTGAGAAAAGCTTCTTTTTAATTAAGGCTGTAAACTGTTCTATTAGTATTCTACTGCTTAATGTAAATGAAGAGACATTTTCAGGAAAGACTGTTTACACAGTTAAGCCTTTAATCATTCTGAATACTTATTATAAAGTATCATTCGTAATCGTATTCATCCAATGCGTGTAGGGAGCGTTGCGTGATATCCCAAAGGAGACTAGGTAGCCTCCCACGCAGATTCTTTGTCTCGTCACGTCACGCAGAGTAACTGTTAACAAAACTAGGCAATAAATTTTTCTTTTCCCTTTAACGCCAACTTCAACTTTTCTCTTGATACAACTACAGCTGAACCTTCCGTAAGACTGACTACCTAAAATGGATTACCCTGGAATTGCATTGTACAACAATTTCAAAAGAGACCCATCATAGTATCATGATAAACAACTGCTGTCGATTCGTTAAATCCGGAGTGCGTGACGTGCGAGCCAAAGAACGTCTGCGCGGAACTTCAGTAAAGCTACTACGGAATGAGAACGTCACAAAACAATAGGACATTATGAGAAAAACAAAGACCTTGCACGTGCGTTATAAATTTTGTTATATCTCTCCACCTTGCTCTGTCAAACAAGAACGTGAGCACATAACAGTAAAATTTCATGCCGTTCCCACCTGTTCTGTTACTGGTTAGCGCGGCCACATTGTACAAGTTGAACAAATTGTAATAATCGCGAAGTAGTGCAAGTAACGCGAACTCATAGTTTCGTTGGCGTTGCAGTTGTGGTTTCTTATAGTCCCTAATACCTTTGAAGAACTTCAATGATACCTTTCCCGATGTACATGTGTCCGTCCATACTGTTAATGACCAACGTGGCACTTGAAGTGGAAACAGCTAAAATGGAAAAAGAGAATTAAATTGAGAAAGAAATATAAAAGAAAAAAAAGAGTAGAGGGAAGCGAGGGAAACGAGTTGTTCTATTGTTCTAGGTACATCAATATCGTAGCCAGGCTACAATATAGCTGCCATGCCAGAAAACGTTCTGACGGCCACCGGAAGTTGAAGGTTTCCTTTTGCAAATTTGGCGACCCACTGGAAACAATAAAACATTTTTCAGTCCTTGTCAACAATGGAATAGTTCACTTCCGGTTACCTTCCATGGCCCATGAGAAAAACAATCGCTCTGCGCATGCGTTATAAATTTTCTTAAATTTCTTTGCCGTCTTCTGCAAGGCAACAAATTTAAAATGACCAAAATCTTAATTTTTATGGACGAGATAGTTCAGGTTGAATCAACTGGAATAACCTTGATGAACGGGTCTTCTGGCGTCTTTTGTCATTATGCTGGTGCTAAAAATGTAACATCCCCCTGACTAATGAAATAAGCACAAGCACAAAGTACGATTTGTACGCGCAATGCTGCTTGGCTCTTGTGTTTATGGTTAATGACCGATCAATTTTCGAAAAACCTCAACATTCTCATCCTTCCCCCCCCCCCTTTTTTTTTTGCTGGCTACCCCCGCCCCCCTGGCATTTGAACTTTTGTAATTTGGCTTGTTCAAATTCCGGCCCCGCGGGGCCAAAGAAAAAGTAATTTTTAAGTAATTGAGAGCGAATGTTATCTACAATGTAGTATGCCAAGAAAAAAACCCACCCCCTACCCCCCTCCTGAAAGGTCACTGGAAATTCCGAGGGGGCCTCAAAAAGCCAAACCTATTCAAGGAAATCTTGTGTGAAGGTAACCTGGAATTTCCGGAGTGTTGGATTGGGGGGGGGGGGGGGGGGGAGGGTCCAAACCAATTTAAAGACCTGTGGTAGGGGCATAGATGTTTTTTTAGAACAAGGCTATATTTGGCCTTGCTTTTATTTCGATTCACTTATGAATATTGGTGCAAAGCTGGTGGAATCAGGTATATCGGTCTTTCTTCGAGTTCTACCAAAGAAATTGTCCGGTAGAACCTTCATAATATCTTGACCAGAGCGTTGGAAGATAAAGATGATGATGATGATGGATATATCCACATTTATTAATTATTACAAATATTAAAGTCTTCTAACAACTTTGCTAATAAGTGTAAAATTAATCTATCTACTATTCCTTAAGTCCATCCTCTACATCCTTGAAATCTAGTCTTCTTTCTCATTTTTGTCACTCTCTCCTTTCCCCTTCTTCTCTTTATTAATTAATAAATTTCACTAAAATAGTTTAATTTTTTATATTTTATTTGCTCATGTTACGACAAACCCGATTAGACTAGCGCTTGCTATGTGCGGGCCACCCTGTTGTTATCCTTTTACTTATCAGAAAATAAATAAATTTCCAATAGGAGAAAGCTCCTCGCAGTTACTACGCAACTTAAGCAGTTGCGAAAAGAAAGCCAGAAAAAAAAATTCAGGCTTGAACGGGATTCGAACCCATGACCTCTGCGATGCCGGTGCAGTGCTCTACCAACTGAGCTATCAAGCCAACTGGGAGCTCGTAATATACCCGTGAAGGATGAATAAATAACTGTAATTATTAAAAACTGAATCATTGTATAATGCAATTCGAGGGATTTGATTGGCTTAGCGGCCATGGTATATGAGCCATTATACCATGGCCGAGAAATGGCGACCATTAAATTGTCTTCTGGTTATTCTTGCACAGCGAACTGATTCAGTAAGGTCTAGCAACATTTCTTGATCGTTTTTTAATAAAACAATTATTCCACTTGCGCTTGTTGGATATGAGATGATTATAGGCTATCTATCATCTCATATCCAACGCGCGCTCTTGGAATAATTGTTAAATATATGATCTTTCATCCGCAGTGGCGCCATTCTCTGGAACAGTCTTCCTTGTAACTTAAGGGAAGCAGAGTCCCTTGGGCAATTTAAACGATTACTCAAAGAACTGTAAGGCACGGCATTCGTGGAAAGCAGCGTTTTTTATTTAAATATTTTTATTATATTAGTCTTAGGCATTTTTAAAGCTGACGAATTTTGTACCGTGGATAAATAAAGATTATCGTATCGTATCGTATCGTATCGTTCAAAATATATGTTACATAAATTTACATTTAGAAAAAAAAATTGTTGTTGTTTTTGTTTAGATGAAGAAACACGATGGAGCTTCTCTGCAGTTCTTTGTTAGATGTGCTACCAAATTCAAGACATGTTATGTTATATCACGTGGTGCCCTCATGTACCCGTCGTTAGTGGTCTGTCATCCGGACACTATCAAGGTCATGCAGAGTAGCGGTGCACCTAAAGGAGCTAATTACCGATTTTTCAAAGCTTTCATTGGTAAGTGTAAGGAACATCTTTTAAAGATGGTGCTTCCTAGTACAGGAGTATTTTCAGAACCGTACCGAGGATTTTTTTGTCGGGGGGGGGGGGAACAAACTCCGCACACCCCCACAGGGGTCACCCGTATACAGACAGGAAGTTTTTGTTTGCACCCCTACACAGAAAAACCCCACTGAATTCACATTGAAGGGAGATTTTTTTTCAGTCAATAAGTTGATTTTCTTTTTATTTCGGACCAATATAGCTACAAGAAATAACTCAGCAAACTCAATTACTGTTAGAAAAAAATCAGTTTTCCAGGCGGGGCAGATTCTCCACCCTACCCCCCCCCCCCCCCCCCACCCGCTATGTACGGCCCTGATTTTCGCACAGTGCTGTTTATGACTACATTGTAGGCGGGAAAAGCAGATCTTAGCAAGGGCTATTGAAACCCAAAAAGAAAATAAGGGGCAACCACGCATTTCTTTTTTTAGAGATAATTAGGCAACAATAATTCCAAAAAACGCTCTTCTCGAGATGCGCAGAACGTATGCGCAGTAGAAAAGGAGAAAATAACAAGAAACAATGGGAAGTGCACACGCAATAAATGGAAAATAAAGTGCATTAATGAGCCAGTCAGTAGTTGGAGATAAGCGGTTCTTTTAAGAGGACTTTGAAACAGGTACAACTCTTGAATTTTAATGACTCTTCAATGGAATTCCAAACTTTAGCTCCAAAAAAACGAATGTTAAATTTGCCATAGTTGGTCCTCGCTTTAGGCAGATAGTATGAGATCTAACATGCCAATCTTGTTTGATATTGATGCACTTTGTTGATACTCTTAAAAAATCATTAAAAATTAAGGGAAATCTATTAGAGTAATAGCCATACATAAACAAAGCACAATACAAGTATAATAAGTCAATTACTTTAAGTATTCGGAAGTCAAATAAAAATTAACCGATCGTGACATGCTTGCACGCGTTTTCCCGCGCTTGTCGCGGGTGACGAGTGTTTCTTGCCGCTTGAATTCTGAATGGCTCATTGCACTGTTTATATCTGTTCTAATTGGCCAGTAATTACTTTGAGCCTGAGCCTTTCTTTACGTTTCGTTTCTTTGAACCTCACTATGAAAGCGAGGCTTCGTGCATAGCTTTTATTATGAAAATTAGTTGTCATTCAAATGTAAACAAAACTAATTTTTACATGAAAAGCTTTGTACTTATACTCGCTTTCGTAATGAGGCTCAAAGCAACTTGGAAATGGCCTGTTGGGTCATCCTCGGTCCGAAGTCTGCCAAACTTGGTCTCCATACATACTGCCCACTTCCTTAAATACTCACTCGTTGAGGTTCTTAACATGTTATTATCTATATACACCTCGGGAGATAGGTAATGTTGTGGAGAAGAAAAGATCTTTGATCGCAAGAACACAACGCTAGGCGGGTACAGACCAGATTTCGAGCCATAAATCACCTTTGATGTTCTAATTAAATGCATCACGCCCGGCTTTCAAGTTATGTCTGCATCCTCGCTGGCAAACCAGATTTGGAACGTAGCATGCTCTCTTTGTGATTGTTTTATTTCGAAGGAGACGGATTGATTGCTTCAAGTGGAGACAAGTGGTTCAAAATGAGACGGCTTCTAACGCCAGCATTTCATTTTGAGGTCCTTAAATCATACCTTAGAGTTTTTCAGGAATCCACGAACGTTCTATTGGTAAGTGGGAATTGTTTTTAGCTTCTGTCGTAAATATAAAGTTATTCGGGGGTGACCATTATGTTTATTACAACTAATTAGCCCTGTTTATACTTATTTCACAATATAAACAGACACACATCTTGCGAGTCTCAAGTATCGAGTTTGCATGAGCGGTGAAGGAACGAATGGATGGACGGACGGACTGACGAACAAGTGAGTGAGTGAGTGAGTGAGTGACTGACTGACTGACTGACTGACTGACTGACTGAATGGATGGATGGATGGATAGACGGACGGACGGACGGACGGATGGATGGACGGACGGACGGACGGACGGACGGTTGGATATGGATGGATGGATGGAGGGAGGGACGGACGGACGGACGGACGAACAAACGAATGAATGAATGGTAAAAGGAATAATAATAGTTACAGTATTTGCAGTCGGCTAAGGAGCCATTTCCTAATTTCGTGGTATAAAATGAATAAATCGAGATTGCAGCAGGGATTTTACTTCTTCTCATGCACATTTTAGGACAACTGCAGACGAAGCGTTTTTTTTGGCACAATCGCTGCGACGATTTTAAATGGGGTGTATGGGAGAGGATATAATTTACTGCATTCAGTGAATAGTGTTTGTACAGTCGACAAATCAGAGAACATCTTTTAAAATGCTAGGGCTGAGGCTGAAAGATAAACTTTGCAGTGAAAAGAAGACTTTGGCCCATCTTTCGATTTGAGTATTTAAGGTCATAACTTCTGCCGCCTATGTGAATTGTGAGGAGCAACACAATCAAACGTAAGCCATTGACATTGACATTTATTCGCCTTTTTCCCAATATATTGAGAATTAATCCATTTATAGTTTAATGTATGGCGAGGTGACCTCTTGAAATCACCAGGCTTATAGTTGAGGCCACCTCGAAGCCACTTCTGTTTAGCTCCGGTGTCAGACAAAACAGGATTTGGTTATCCCTTGTTTTGCTCTAAAATTTTCCCTTAAACTACCATTTTGGATTTCATGACGTCATATGGCTGCTTAATTCCTGTACAAAATAGAGGCAGCCATATGACGTCAGAAAATCCAAAATGGCGGCACACCGGGAAACTTAAAAGCAAAATAGGCCATAATCATACCGTTTTTCTATAAACACACAAGAGTTATTTCCACTTTATCAACTGAACTTTGGACTTTAAACATTATTTCCAACAATATAACGTCAATTCACTGAAAGAGTGGAGATGTAATCTAAAATAAGCTAAATTCCCGTTTTCTTGTCTTTTAAGGACAAGTGGTCTGCACACGAAAATGATGAGGTAGAGCTGTTCCACCACATAAGTTTGATGACGCTGGACTCTATCTTCAAGTGCGCTCTTAGTTACCAAAGCAACTGTCAGACTGACGAGTAAGTGACTTTGTATTTTCTCAGCAAGGAACTTTAGACTTGAGTGTACGAGTAAAACTTTCGAATTTCAATCCAATCATTTCCTCAGAGAACTCTCGCTCTATTTTAGGTGCCCGTAGTCAACCAGCTTAATTTTAGATTTTGGAAACCATTTAATGTATAGGTGTCCAAATTAGTAAAGGGGACTTCTACACTTCTACACAGCACTCACACGTTAATGAAGTTATTCATTCATTCATTCATTCATTCATTCATTCATTCATTCATTCATTCATTCATTCATTCATTCATTCATTCAACAAATATAACCTATCAAAAAGCAGTGGCATTTTTTATCTGCACCACTCCTATCGTGTACGTCAAAGACAGAACTATTAGTGTACTTATTAAAATGTTTGCTTGCTCCTTTCTTGTAGGTAGAATATGATCTGTAAGGCGTACACAAAGCACGTGTTCTGCAACTCTTAAGTAAATTTTCTCTTCCTCGCAGGAAAAAGAATCCCTACATTAAAGCAGTTTATGAGTCGTGTGACTCAGTCATGTCCAGGAATATGTAAGTGTCCTTCACTCTTGAATACTGTACTCGCTTGCGTTCTTAGCTACTAACTGACATTCCTATTGGCTGGCTGTCTGACTACCTGACCGATTGACTTACTGATTGGTTTACTGTCCAACTGGACATGACTGACTGACCGATTGACGGACTTACAGGTTTGCTGGGTAAGAAAAGCACTGATTGACTGGTGCTCTGACTGACGGACTGACTGACTGACTGACTGACTGACTCACTCACTCACTGACTCACTGACTGACTCACTGACTGACTCACTGACTGACTCACTGACTGACTCACTGACTCATTGACTGACTGACTGACTGAATAACTTACAGACTGACTGACTGACTGACTGACTGACTTACTCACTAATATGAGTGACTGACTGACTGACTGATTGACTGACTGACTGACTGAATGACTTACAGACTGACTGAGTGACTGACTGACTGACTGGCTGACTGACTAACTGACTGACTGACTGGATGACCTACTGACTGACTGACTGACTTATAGAGTGACTGAGTGACTGACTGACTGACTAACTGACTGACTGACTGACTGACTGAATGACTTACAGACTGACTGACTGACTGACTGACTGACTGACTGATTAGACAAGAGGGTTAGTTCCTAAAGAAACTATATTACTGCGTCGGTAGTGGAGCAGAAACGAATGGTGGTTTCGCTCTCCTGACGAAGGGCTAACGCTCAGCACTCGAATCTGTTTACAGTGTCCAAATTACCTTATCAACTCTGTTGATAAAACCAAACATGACTGACTGACTCACTGACTGACTGGCTGACTGGATAACTGGCTGAAGGAGTGACTGACAGATTGAATGATTGACTAATTGGCTGACTGAGTCCCAAGCTTACTAACTTACACTTAATTACCATTGATATTGTAACGAACGTTTAGTATAGGAGACGAAAATAATTGATAATTGATTCCATATTTTTTTTATTTTGTTTCTTCTCTAAACCAATTTATTTTTAGGAATCCTATCTTACATATAGATGCTATTTATGAAATGACAGCAGCAGGTAAACAGTACGCTAAGAACTGTGACCTCGCGCGAGGTAAAGCCAAAGAAATAATCAGAGAAAGGAGAGCTACTTTACAGGACAATGTAAGAGCGGGAAAATTGATCTTTGTAATTCTTTTCCCGTGATCTTTGGGGCGTTGCATGCTTAGATGGAGGCCTCTGGATTCCTGACGACTCACGCAAAATAAAGTGCAATACGTGTGCTGTGATAAGCAAAAAGTCACTAGTGACAAAATGCAAGAACCCTTCGTTCCTTTCGCCATGGACCCAAGCAACAAACCTGTCCCCATGTTGTTTCACACTTTTCGTTGAATGGTCTTACATAAATGGTCGGCTTCTATAAATAATTAATTCAGTAACTGGTCTATAAATTATAAAAATTGAATCGGTTTATTTACATATTAGCATGATTTTACCAGAGGTTGAATTGCAGTATGTTGATACATACAGGTTAAATTTGCTTTTTCCTTTAACAATCGCTACTTCCGCAGGTGGAACAGGAGAACCTTGAAAAAAAGAAACGTTTGGACTTCCTGGACATCCTACTATCAGCAAGGGTAATATGAATTTAAACGCTGTCAAACGTAAAAAACTAAGCAAAGAGCATTAAAGATAAGGCTTTCGCTTTGAGAGCTCAAAGCTAAAAATTTTTCGTGAGTCTGTGAGTTTACTAAATCATTTTACAGTGATTTACTAAAAAAAAAATTTTGATGTTTTTAAAATGAAGTATGTCACCCCGGCATTCAAACGGTAAGCACAGACACAAAGTGTCGATCATTTTCCGCATAATTCACTTTAAGATACTAGAAACTTTTTTACTTAATTATTTTATGATTTAGTAAATTATTACATTAATAAATATTAACACGTTTAATTGTGAGGGAGGAAGGTCGCTGGGGTTTTAGGGTCTTTGATTTCTCGGTGTCGCGATCTGCCTGGGTCAGTCCCAGCTTAGATATTTTCATGTAACAGCGTTCTTCTGGTTAGCACGTTTGAACCAGTTAGCTTATAAAGGTAGGTCTTACAAGCCATGTGGCCCAGTCGCGACAACCGGAAATTGTTAAATCCCTCTACGAATGAAGTGACCACTGCTGTTGTTGTTTAGTGTATCAACCGTACCTAGGCACAATCCCACATTCTGCAGAGCTTCAACTTTTTACTGTGATCAAATACTCGCTGTCCGTCTGTCTGTTTTTCTATTTGTCGTCTGTCTGTTTTTCTATCCCTCGTCTGTCTGTCTGTCTGTCTGTCTGACAATTACTATCTCCTCTCCTGTTGCTATTCCAACGCATGTTCGCTTTGGTACCCATCTATACTTAACAAATCGAAGGTAATTTTCCATGGTCTATAAGAGTATAGACCCTAAAAAGTTTCCGTCGATTTGTTTTTTACAATAACATGGAAAAAGTACGAGGGGGATTGACTTTCTTTTTCGTTGAGAAAGCGCGCGCGTTACATCTGACGTCAGTTTTAATGTGACTGTCTGTACTCTTGGGCCCGGTTCAAACGTCGCGTTTCACATGCGCCGAATATGACTCCTATTTTAGTCGACTAAAATAATTAAATGCGGCATTTGATTCAGACGTCGAATTTAATGGTGCCGAATTTAACTCCGTCCGCCTTCAATGTTTTTGTTTCCGTGCTACCAGTTGACGAATGCGGCTTGTTTGCAGTAATATCGTCATTGCCAACAGCGTGCTGAAAAGGCGCGAGTCGAGTTAAAGCCAAGATGACCCATCTTGGCTTTCACTCGACCCGCCTCTTTTCATCGTTTCATTGAAGCACGTCTCACAATATGCCACAGATTTTCCCTCTTTCCACCCAGGAGTGTCCTTTTCATTTTCAAACACCGAGCGCCTCATACAATAATAATTGCTATACGTCAAACAAGTATATTTTGTTTTTAAAAAGCACGAACTGCACATTCCTTCACTTCCTGCCATTTTTTCAAAGTGCTGTTTATACTCTTCTGCGCATGGCATTTACGGATTGTGTTTACAAAATGAATAATAATAATTTACTATAATTTATGTATTATATTCGGCACATGTGAAATGCGACGTCTAAATCAAATGTCGAACTTAAGTCGAATATTCGACTGTTTCAGTCGCAGATTCGACATAAGTCGAATTTAATTCGAAACTGTCGAATTTAATTGATTCAAACGTCGCATTTCACATGCAGTTAATTCTCGAGTTTTATTCGGCACATGTGAAATGCGACGTTTGAACAGGGCCTTATAGACAATAGCTATGAGCCAATCAGCGCGCCGGAATTTTGACAGTTATTGTAAAAAATCTGGTTGGAGACATTGTGATGCAAAATTTCTGTCAAAGAAAACAACTTCACGTGAAGCCAGCCAACGATCATCCATCTTCAAAATAAACGTGCGATGGCAAACACTTTTCCCTGTGACATCACCGCGCTTCTAATGAATCCAACTAATGAGTCACTTAAATGAAATCAGGAATTCCGTTGTTTTCTGCATTGGTCTCTGATTGTACGCTGCATGTTTCAGGATGAACGTGGAGAAGGTTTGACGGAGGAGGAAATCATTTCCGAAGTCATGACGTTTTCGTTTGCAGGACACGATACAACGGCGAGTTGTAAGTATAACAACTGTGCATTTGCGTAAAAGTCAGGCTGAAATTTGCTGATGATGGCTGTACGATAAAAATCTTACCCTCCCTTTTTTAAAACACAAATTTCTATGCAATGGTGGCTTGGTTAGACCTGGCTTTTGAAACTTGAACTTAGTCATGGCACTATGAAGACGTCGAACTGTTACTGATTCAAATCCGTTCTTTATTAAAAATTAACAAAAATAACTCTGAAGTTGCTACTGCTCACCTTCTCACAGTAACAGCAAATGGCAAATGCAGGAAAATCGTGGTCACGTGGTTGTTTAATGCAGTGCCTTTACGATAGTGGTTAAAACTGGTCAATTGCTTGTCTTAGTAGTTAAGGTTAATCGATGAAGCTTATTCACAAACCTTTTTTATCTTTTCTTTATCTAACAATAATAAAAAGCTATCTCATGGACATTGTACAATCTGGCCCGTTTTACGGAACACCAGGAAAAATGTCGAGAGGAGGTTGAAGAAGTGTTTGGAGATGAGGAAGAGTTTGAATGGTGAGTATTACGATGTAGTGAAAGTCTTGAAATCAACCTACTCACCGAGGAAGCCAAACAATAAACCGACTGATTGAGTGACTGACTGACTGACTGACTGACTGGCTGACTGACTGACTGACTGACTGACTGACTGACTGACTGACTGATTGACTGGTTGGCTGGCTGGCTGTCTTGCTGACTGACTCACCGACCGGCCGGCTGGCTGGCTGGCTGGTTGCCTGGCTGGCTGACTCAGCCGGTCCGGCTGACTGACTGGCTTACTGACGAACTTGCAATGAGCCGTAATGATTCCATGCCACTCGACGCGATCCTCCGCTAGTGTAAGACTTATCTCTTCCACTTCATTTACGACGGCATGCTGTGTATCACCTCCCGGGGAGATGGGGCGGATGGGCGTTCCTGGATTCATGTGGAATTGACTGATAAGGTGTGTGTAAACCACTGCAGACCTGTGCGGCTAGGTAAGACTTGCCGTGTGCTTGATTCTCCACTGGCAGCGGACGAAGAGACGTATGCTTCCGCATTACGATAAGCTAACAGCCCAAGCAGTGCGCATTATTTGAGCGCTTTTATAAATCATTTAAACTTTCTTTTGAAGGAACGATCTTAATAAACTGAAGTATCTTCAGATGTGCATCAAGGAGTCAAACAGGCTGCATTCCGTTGTCCCCTCAACGAGCCGTTTGTTGGACAAACCTTACGAAATAGATGGAAAAGTGGTACCTGAAGGTTAGCCTGTAATGCTTATAGGTTAGACTGGGTTACAGTTGAGTGTCGGAAAACCTCACTGGGATTACAAACTTTAAATAAGAAACGAAAGACCAAGAGGATTCTGCTAGTTGTAGTAAAATAACGTCATCGTGAAAATCACCAGACTTACCGGAATACGGGGATGTTGTGTTGCGTCATAATGGTATTCCCTTGTGTTTTTAAATTATTATTTATATATTCATAATTTTAATAATACAGTTTTAGATTTTAGCTTTTACTATTTGTGACGCACTTAAATTTGGTAATATGTTTATGGAATTTGTGCCGCGGTACAAGTAATGATTATTATTTTTGCAGGGACATGGGTGATATCTCATTTATTTTCCTTGCATCGCAATCCACATGTGTGGGAGGACCCAGAGGTGATGTGAAATGTAGTGTCAATGGATTACAAATAAAGACGGCAAAACCAGGTCTTGTGCATGGCAATGTATTTTAAGGTTTTGCCTTCTTTGCATGCTTATGATGTACAATTTAACTCTATTTGACCCCCTTCGTGGTTTTTTCTTGTAAAAAAAAAACACCACTTGCAAATCTACCACAGAAGTTCACTTTAAGCTTCTCATTCTAATTAGGCCCCAGTTTGTACCAATTTAGAGGTCAGATTTAAAACAATTAAGTGGCTCGCTCTTGGTTCCTGTCGACTATGATAGCGGCGATAGATGAGCCAATTGAAGCCTCGGGCTTGCCGAGAATATGGTAAGGTCAGTTCAAGATTGCACGAAGATTTCTTCCGAGCTATGGACTTTAGGTGTTGGTACACGAAACAACGTGAAAGTCATTGCATCAAGGTGTTTTCGTCTATAATATAAGTTAGTGTAATTACTTAGGTGATTAACGAGATCCTGTTTATCTGATTGGTCGAGGATTGCGTCATATCCTGCTATAATCACCTCGCGCGAGGTGATTATAGCGGGAGCACTAATTTTCAAAATGGCCGCTCAGCGATTTGTTGACGTTTCTGAGGAAGAAGTAAATAGGATGGAAGAAAATGCAATTCCGGAAGGCACTAAAGATGCAGCTAAGTCCGGGGTGACACTTTTCGAAGGCAAGATATGAAATTTTGCTAATTATAATAAAAAAAAACCCTTGTAAATTGCAGTGGTAATGTTGTCGATGTCGATGGCTTAAAATAAAAACAACAAATTAAGTTAAATAGGCCTTATCACGGTTTTCGACGCCATTTTGACGAGTAGGCAAACAGACTTGAAATTACAGTGTTTGTATGGAAATCAGATGTCAAATTACTTTCATAAAACATCGCTTCTGAAAAATTCATGAATTGGAAACTTTTAGCACTAGGAAAAGGATTTTAGGGAAAAAAATGCGAGGGATGTAGCTGTGTCAGAAAGCGTCCAGTCGTGTTTTGAACTTTCCATACATTTGTCTGTAAAGCGAACCAGCCGTGAACTGCTACTAAAAATAGTTCGCGGGAAAAAATACAGGAAAATGTATGGAAAGTTCAAAACACGACTGGACGCTTTCTGGCACAGTTACATCCCTCCAATTTTTTTCTTAAAGTCCATTTTCTAATGCCAAAAGTTTCCAATTCATGAATTTTTCAGAAGCGATGTTTTATCAAAATTATTTGACATGGGGTTTCCATACAAACACTGTAATTTCAAGTCTGTTTGCCTACTCGTCAAAATGGCGTCGAAAACCGTGATAAGGCCTATTCGCGCAAGAATTTCTTTATTTAACAAAATGATTTCTCCAACAAAACAAATTTAAGACAGAATTTGCAAGCATGGAAGTAAACGAGACGAAAAAATGTCTCTCTGAGTTTTACGTTTCAGTGAAGAGAAAAGACGGCAGTTTTTATAATCTGAAACTAGCTTGTTGTCGGTTCGAGCGGCTTTCGACCACCATCTAAAGTCATCGCCTCGCAACAAAAAATTTTCATCTGCGACAACCGTGTACTTGTTTAGTGAAGCCAATAGAGAACTTAATTCCTACCTGAAGCATCTTCCCTTCGAGAGCAATTTATAAAAGTCCGTTAACCGGCGAAGTCATCAAGGGAGCTTAAGCAACGACGACGGCGACGGCAACGACTACGCCGCAAAACAATAAGCTTAATGAAGAAAAACAATCGCTCTGCACGTGCGTTTCACATTTTGGTACATTTCTTTGCCGTCCTCTGCAAAACAATCGGAGTTTAAGAAACGAGGACGGCAACGGTAACGAGAACGCCACAAACAATGGGCTTAATGAACAAAAACAATCGCTTAATTTGCACGTGCGTTTTACATTTTGGTACATTTCTTTGCCGTCCTCTGCAAAACAACAACGTGAAATGACAAAATTTTAGGTTTTCTCGAGAATAGGAGCGTATGACGCAAAATCTTCTTTATTTTTCCTTACTTTGACGTCGTTCATATTAATTTAGTTCCTGGAGAGTTCGCCAGCATTTTCCAAAATAAACAAATTTAAATGATTGCGAAAGAGTTACAAAAACGAGAAGTTATATTTTTAAATGATGTTCTCGTTACCGTTGCCGTCCTGGTTTCTCAAACTCCCTATCGACTTGAAATGACCGCATTGAAGGTTTTGTGGAGAACGTGAAGGCATGACGGTGAATTTTTCATTTTCTTTCTTGGCTTGTACGCCACTCCTACCAATTTGGTTCCTGGATAGTTCGCCATTTTTGTAAAAGTTGAGCGAGTTGAAATAATTGCGAAGTAGCACAAATGAAATCAAGATTTATTTTCGGGTGACGTTTTCGTTGCCGTTGCCGTTGCCGTCGTCATTGCTTAAGCTCCCTAATATTTGCGATAAAGTGCTATCTCTAACTCTTGTTATCCTCGAGCTTTACACCAAACAGCCTGGCTCATCTCCATCTATTTTGGTAAACGGGTCGGAGAAATCCAACATTCATTCACAGAAGTCAATGTTTCGTCTCAATGACATTCTGATTGAGGCATGTGTAGTTTATCGATTGAGCATGTGATCGGCTGACTGCGCGTCTCTGTTCATTGACGCGTGACAATTTGAAACAAAGAAACAAAATTGACATTTTTCGGACGGTTCTTGTTTGTCTCATTTGCCTCAGGCTCAGTAATTATAAATATTGGTGAATATTCACCAATATTTACTTCGCCTTCGGCGAATACTTGTTAAGTATTCATTGCTATACTTTCATTGTTCTGTTTTGCAGAAATATGATCCTCTTCGGTTCACTAACGAAAACATGAAAGCAAAGTCCCCATTCGCGTACGTTCCTTTCTCTGCTGGACCCAGGTAAAAATTTTTGCATTCTTTTTTTTTTTTCAGTAAGCTGCGTTCATGCAGAGGCGCTCAACAGTTCGTTTCGGTGGGGTATCTGTTCGGAAAGACATAACCCGCCTCAGAAATTCGGATTAAATTGTGAAGGAAAACAAACTGACGTTTTCCGCTTTGGTGAAAAGTCACCTGAAACTTTTGCAACACCGAAAAACTACCCCCTTTTGTTTGCGGAAGGGGTAAATACATTGTTAAAGTGCCTTCGGGAAGCCAACAGCAGTTTAAAGTTTAAGCTAAACAATCGGAACAGGTTAAACTGTATCGGGAGCCTGTTACCCAGAGCGTGCCACTCACAGACTTATTTACTTTTAGATTAAAGTTCCCATAAATTCTGTCTCCCACGACTCCCACAAGAACCTTACTAACCAGTCTCCAGCTTTGCAGAATTCCCACGTGAACCGGAATTTGAATCTTGGCCGGAAATGGTATTCCTATGTCTTACTAAAAATAGACCTTTCTTTGAAATCGCAGTAGCAAAGACCTAGTATGGCAGCTCTATGCTCCGAGTAATGGGCACCTGACTGTGTTAACTTAGTTACACAAATTTTACTTTTTTAAAAAAGGTCAAAAAATGACGTGGGAATGTAGGAAACAACATTTTGCTTTAAGTTCTCGGTGGGTGCACCTCTACATTCACCTAGCTGATTGATCGTTTTTACCGTAAAAAATTTTTACTTTTACGCGAAAACTGTACCCCTCTATCCTGACGGATATATACTGCGGACTTCCTGCGTCGGTTTGTTGGGCAACGACTGAAACTACTAAAAAGAGATAAAAATCAGTCATTTTATTGAACGCGAGAAGGTGGGCGATTTGTCTGACTGTAAAATTGTCCAACGATTTCAACCAACAACAGTGCAAAATTACATATTCTTCGGTCATCCAAACCAAAAACACATTCCAGTCTTAGTGAAAGATGTGGATCTGTCCTTTGACTTTTTATTATTGTATCTATTGGCATGTTCACTTTAGAGAACTATTGTGTAAGTTTGATAAAGCTGAATCCTAAAGGTTTCTTTTCAAGTGGTTTTGAACATTCTAATGTTCTGATGCTTTGCAGTCAGAAGTTTTGAAAATCGGAGAATTTAGTAAGTTAAAGTGTTACTAGTTGATGGGTGACACAAAATTTAACAGCCTGGGATCTTAAAAGAACTCTGAGTTTAACTGGATTTTGGTTAATGTTATTTTGGTTAATATTATGTCTTTTACGCCTTCAGAAATTGCATCGGCCAAGCGTTTGCTATGGCTGAGGTGAAGACCACGGTAGCAATGATTCTTCGCAAGTAAGTGAAACGAATTAATTTTTCAACCAGAGAAATCAGTATCAAGAAAGTCGAAGCGTGAACAATCTCCCAGGAAAGAAAATGACTCCAAAGTCTTAGCCATTTATTCTCTTTTCACAGGTTTGAGTTGAGCGTCGCTGCACACAACATCATACCGGACGAAGATCTGCAACCTCATGTAATTCTTCGAGCGAAAAACGGCATCAAAGTGAAACTTTCATCTCGGGCCAAGGCTTGAAGAGAAGTGAAAACAAACAGTTCGGTCATGGATTTTATGGCGCTTATTTGACTAAACACCAAACTCAACTCGTACGTGGTTTAGAAATTAGTAATCCTGGAAGTAATAACTTGTCGAATTATTACTATTAGCTATAAATTTACTGTCATTCTATCAACGAATGCTGTAAACTGATTGGCTCAGGTACTATCTATGTAAAAAGAATCCACCAAACAGAACAAGATGGCGACTAACACAGCCAATAGGCACATAGAAAGCCATACATTTTTTTTTTTTGCGAATTTCGTCCCTGGGCTAAATACATTGGTATGCTGGGTTTGAAGTTAAAAGAACTTTCCCGTGCGTTTTTAGGACCGTTTTCAGGGTTTTTCTACGCTTAGGATCGTGGGTAAGTGTACCAATCGCCATCTTTTTTTGGTACGGCGGATTGGAACATCGCTGTTTAATTCTCTTTCACAAACCCAATTAGTATTTTTTTAAGACCCTAATTAGAGGGCAATTCTGAGTCTTACTTGGATAGCTCTCCGAGGTGGGAGTCGGAGAGCCATGTAATCATTATTTCTCAAATTTTATTACTTACCAGCCTATAGAGTGTGTGCACGACGGCCATGTTAGAGGACCGAAACAAAACAATGATTTTCCTTTGGGAAATATATTCTATTTTTATGCAAATGTATCTTCTATTGTTTTAGTCCTCCAGCATAGCCGCCGTACACGTACTCTATTAATTTTTTTGTTAATTCTTTGTCAGGACTAATTTCAGTTACACTTTTAGCAGAATGCAGTTAAGATTTTACATTACAATCAATGTAATAACAATTGTAACTTCACGTTAAATAAGGAAGAGAAAAAAAGGAACGCAGCTACAAGAATAAAAAAAGTGACGAAACAAAGATTAGAAGATTGAAAAAAATGAGAAGGAAGAGAGATCAACCTCCTACCCAGAGTCCTCAGGCTATTTTGGCCAGCGGTTAGTCACTGGTGGAGACGCTGGAGAACCCCTTATTTTACCTCAATAAACCTGCGGTGAAAAAATTTCAGTATCCCAGAATCTCTCGTGACGAGCAACCGCTGGCCGCAGAGCCTGAGCACTCTTCAATCTGGTACTCAGTATCCTCAGTTGCCATGTGCTTGAAGTAATAGATCAAACACGAGGAAGAGTGTTTCCTCCGATTTCCAAACACCGGGAAGTAGGTTGGAAAAACGAGGCGCAGCCGAGTTGTTTTTAACCAACTTCGAAGTGTTTGGAATTAGGTGGAAACACTCTTTCGAGTGTTTGATATAGCTTCTCAAACTATTGATAATTCTTGGAGAAATTCGAAGCAAAAGGTCACCAAATTTTATTAGAATTAAGATCACATTTCCAAACCTCCTTCACGGTAGTGATTTCCTTCGTTTTCTCTTCATGAATTATTAATGAGTTTGAGAATGTTAAATCATAAATATTTTAAGGAGGCTTAGGCCTTCTTATAAGTTTATAAGTTTATTTTAAGCTCTCGCACAAATATGCACATTTAAGATTTACAGTTAACAGAAAAATAACACATTTATAAAAGAAAAAAACAAACGAAGAAATTCAGTTAACAGAAGGTTGTGTGTGCAGAGTTTCTGGCATCCAAATAGTATACTATAAATCGAGTGGGTGATCCAAAATTAAAGGAAACAACAGTGAACAATCAAAACATTAAGATTATGTACTAGATTTCATGAAAAGGAGGGTGTAATTACGTTTTCTCACGAGCACTTGGTTGCAATTGGCTGTATGTTAAAAATTCTGAAGAGTACTTGTTTGGTATCTGGTCGACAGCTGGTAGTGTTTACACCGTTTGTCCCTATGGAAGGTTAAAAAATGTGACGAAGTTATTTAGCGTCATAGTTACAACCAAGCTGAAGTTGAGACTTCTCTGTTTACAATAGAAGTGATCTGGGACTGTTTCCCAGCTACATCCGGTATTGGGAGTCTCATATTGTAGGCCACGTTCCAACTGTAGTTGGAAGAGTGTCCGCCATTTTAGCTTCTTAGCGTTCAGACCAGGGTTCGGCCTCTTGGCATTTGAGGTAATTTAAAGCAACAAAGTTATTCCAACAGAGTTTTGCCATTTACACCCTACTTAACAGTGATTTATTAGCAAACCTCTTTATTTGAAAACTTAAGTCACATAATTTAAGGCAATGCGTTTTTAGATGTTGACTTACGATACCGTAAGCTGCTGCTTATAAGCCCTGGGCTTATACAGCTTCGTAAGGGGTTTTTGATGGGCTTATAAACGGAAGGGCTTATATCCGAGGGGGCTTGTTACCGGAATCAAACCGTTTCAAAACGAGCTAAAGCAGTGTTGATCGAAAAACGTCAAGTTGATCCTGCGTTAATATAAGTTCAAGCCTGTTAACTCAGTGTTGTCAGGAGCTTATCAAGCTCCTGGTGTTGTACATAAATACTACAGTAAAGCATTGAAAAGTTACTTTAATGGTATTTTACAGCAACGTTATACGGCCACTTATATTGGTGAGACCGATAGGAATTTAAACATACGACTGACTACAAATAAACGATCAACTAGAAATGGTGGTATCAACGATCACATTGCTGAGCACCGGTTACAACCATACCACAGAATCGACTGGGACTCTGCCAAGTGCGTTACCTACAATACAAATTACTATCAACGCTCACTCTGGAAAGCTGGTTTACTAACTTAGAACAAACGACTTCCGCTCAGGTTGTCGAAACGTCAGTCCATGTCACCTCAAGCAGTCCTTCTCAGGACTACACTCACCCGGATGATCATAATTTACGTACTTATGACATGACTCCAAGGTTCAAACCATTTACAGATTGTTACTTTTATTCTCTGAACTAGTATGAAATACTTTCAATCTGTTACTACGTAAACTTTAATTTTTGCATTGCCTGTGTTTGTAAGTTACTTTTCTTAAGTGTTCCTGTATTCGTCTTGTCCCGCCTCGATTAGTTTTGTAGCTATTTGCGGGACAAGCCCATTCATTGTTATTTTTCAAATAAGTTGTTGTTGATTTTACAGTAGTTAAATAAAGAGTAGATCCCTTAATGATAAGGATTAAACTCAAATCAAACTTCACGTTAGAGCGAAGAACAATTCAGCTAACTCGCCAGTGCAGTAAGTGGGCATCGTATCTACAAAATAAAGAAACTAACAGTTTCATTGTGTTATGGCTACTATTTTTTGCCACTTGACATGATACCGTGATGCGTGATGCTTTGAAAAGAATTAAGACAATAGTAGCAGGCATAAATAGCAAAACAAGTAAAACAGTAATAATAATAATAATAATAATAATAATAATAATAATAATAATAATAATAATAATAATAATAATAATCTTCTGAACCAAACCCATATGAATTAGCTTTTATATATGAGATGTTGATATTTTACAATGACAGCAAACTGTAAAATCACTTAGGTTTTAATAGAATCAAACTGCATCTGGTATATTTTATTCTTGTAAATAATAAAGTTATCATTACAATAATAATAATAATAATAAATAATAATAATAATAATAATAATAATAATAATAATCTCTTTATTAAAATATTCCAAGTAAAATGTTATTTACAGGTTAAAAGTAGCTATTAAAACTTAACAATTCTTTTCGATAAAAAAGACTTCTATTCTCTATCGCTACGCTCAGCCGAATAGAAATCATTTCTAATGTAAGTGGAATGAGTAATGAACACAACAGTAGTGGAGGGAGCCGCCAGTAATTATCGTTTATTACAATAGTACAGTGCCAAGATACAAGCAAAGACAAAACACAGTCCATATAAAATATACAATTACAAAACAAAATATAAATGCTGAACAGTTCAATAACAAAAAGTACAACTCAGCGAAACATTTCGAAGTAGGATATAGAAAAAATGTCTAGACAAGGCTAGAACTTTACTCTAAATGATAACTAGTAACAACTATATACGGAAAAAATTAGCCTCGAGAAAAACTGGTCGGCGTCAAGTGGTGTGATATGCGCAAGGAGTGGTTTATAAAGGCGCATGAAACCCCTAATGGGAATAGAAACAATACAACCAAATTAACAACCAAAAGAAATACATTTCTATTTTCTATCGCTACGCTCAGCCGAATAGAAATCATTTCTAATGTAAGTGGAATGAGTAATGAACACAACAGTAGTGGAGGGAGCCGCCAGTAATTATCAAGATAGACAAAGCGAATGGGAGGAAAAAAGTAAAAAGAAACAACAAAAATAAACTAGAGTCCAATGTTCAGAGTAACTAAGAGTTGATGTTGGATATCTTCCCTACAGTAAATATCCTTAGCATTCTCAGACTTCCAACGACCATGCTTCTTAATAACACGATCCGGTAAATCATTATTGGCAGCGGCAGTCGCACCCCCAATCCTAAGGGAATGGAGGCCATAAAGCCTCATAGCTAAACCTATAGCTTTAAACTTATTAATAAATAACTCCCTAGCCCTAGAATACGAGAGATTTGAACCATCTCGAAGGGCATAACGCCCATCCTTGCGTTTGTACAGGGAACGAAAAACAAATTGAGTAGAATTTAAACTGTCACCACTAAGCTTGGCATAACGAGACAACATTCCAAATGGGCAAGTAGGATTACCAGTCCTAGCAATTACTCTAGTAGCGCCAGACCCATATTGATCAGACTTGCTCCTTGGGATGAAAAGGGAAAAATAAGTATCACTGAAAACAACATCACACCATTTAATATTAGCAAGCTCATTAAAACGCAAAAAACCAGCAAAGGCAACAAGGCAAATACAAACGTCGCGGATATCAAGCAAACTAGCATCTACACCCCCAAACTTCAAAACGAGAGCATGCAAATGCTCAGGACAAATAGGAAGTCTCTTCCTGGAAGAGACAGAGTTAGCAGCGAGACGCTTACAGCCTTCCAAAATAGCTTTAACAAAACCACTATTGCAAGGGTTGCGAACAGCACACGAACTATGGAAAAAATTAATGCTGTAAAATGTAGAAACAATGGTAGAAAACGAATAACCGGACTGGAGTAAACTAATGAGATAAAGCGCAAAATGATTATCCGAAGCAGGAAAATATTCCACTTCAGGAAACTTGGCAGCCCATGCCTTCCATTTTCGAAAATGCGTGTGATATCCTTTCACAGTCGATGGTGCCCTGCTCGCCGCGAGAAAAACAGGAACCAACACAGACAAAGGCTTCAAAGCTTGAATACCAGCCACACCATCAGTAATGGAAACTTGTAAAGAAAAACAAAAGGAGAAAAAATCAAACGGCATAAAATAGAAAACAAAATAATAATCAGGAAATCACGAGAAAACAGTACCCGTGACAAAAACAACAAGGAAAGAAAATACCACCATAAGGCGGAATGTCCATAAACAAGCCAAAAGGCTATGAAGCATAACGCACGAGTAGGCGCTTAGAAGCGCAGCAAAACAGACAAAACAAAATATGACAACAATGTATAAACATTACGCTATGAAGCGTGCAAAATATCTTGCAATGGAGCAAACTACGGCAATTACATATAACGCCATGAGGCGTAAGAAACCAAAAGTGCAACGCTATGAAAAGCGCCCAAAAGAAATATAACTGACGCTATGAAGCGTACAAAAAACTGAAATACCGCTATGAAGCTCACAGGCAAAAAACTAAATCAAAAAGAACAAGCAGACCCATCGAGACGAAGAGCCAAAACCGCAGATTTAAACCTCAGTGGGCAAAAAATTGTGTTGTGGCCCTCACGAGCGGGAGCAAAAACAAAAGAAGGGTCGGGAAACTCAAGGACTTGAATAACGGATGCCCTTAAACCACCCATGGGAAAAACTATTGGCCAAAAAACTGCAGAAGGCCAGCAAGGGATAATCATAACACCACGGGCCTTGCAAACCTCTAAATGAAAGATAGCGCGACTAATAAGATACACAGGTGGGACTATCCAATTATTGTCACCCGCCCAACTAATACTGAAAGCATCGACACCTTCAGTGCCTGGGCACCATAATTAGAATAGAACCTGGCGCACTTAGCCGAAACTGGGGTAGCAAACCTATCAACTGTAAATGGACCGAAAAGAGCAGAAAGATGCCCAAAAAAGACTTTAGAAACACTCCAATCATCATAATCAATAACCCTACTCATGGAGTCAGCATACACGTTAAGCGTCCTGGGAACCCATAAGAAATCGATCGTAACATTGTTAACAGCACAAAACTGGAAAATATCCAAAGCCTGACGCTGAAGCCTAAGGGACGTACTACCTTTGGTAGCTATAATAGAAGCATTTCTACTGTCAGTATACAATTTGACAACTTTACCCTGGATAAGCGGCTTGAATGACCTAAGCGCGTAAAGAATGGCGAGTAACTCCCTTCCATTACTGTCAAGAGACGATTCCATGGAGGAAAAAGCATTGTAAAACAAATCAAACTCCTCCTTGTCGACGAACAGGGCATGTCCCCCACAGGCAAAATCGCTGGCATCAGTACCAATAATACAAACGGGCTGAGTATACTCAAATAACTTCTTACAATTTAACTTAGGACAGCTAACCAGCCAAAAAGCAATTTCGTCAACGCATTGTAAATAATGCTGAAAACGGCTCAAATCAAGGGGGGTATCCCACGCATTGCAAAGCGAAACTGCACTCTGCAAAAATCTAGACATAATAAGAGACACGTTACCCACACAAGGTGAAAGCGAAATAATTTTGCCGACAATGGAGGCAACAAAACGAGGAGTGACGTAGGGTAATTTACCCTTAAATGCACTTAAGGCAGCTAACACGCGGGCGATACGAGGTTGGGGAATGGACAAAAAAGCACCATCAAGATCCCAAGAAATACCCAACCACTCCAAACAATGAACAGGAACCCAAATAGATTTCTCATGATTAGCCACCAGACCCGCTTTGCCTAAGTCAGAACGAACCGCATCGGCGCAACGCTTGGCAGTCAAAAACTCCTCCTCGCAACCAGCCCCGTCGTCTAAATAAAGCACTAAGTGAATACCCGAGGCCCTCCAATGACGTACCAGCGGACGAAACAATTTAGTGAAAAGATAAGGCGCAGATGAAAGCCCGAAGGGTAAAACAGTAAAACAAAAGTAACGATAAACGTTACCTCCCAAGGGCCACTGAAAACCCAAAAACTGTTGATGGGGATGACAGATATCAATGTGGTGGTAACCAGACTTTAAATCAA